>NC_084806.1:13801982-14173649 GCF_963583255.1 Pyrus communis
TCCTAGGCCTCAAAAATCTCAGGACTGGCCCTATTCTAAGCTATAATCTAAACAGGAGTGCTGAAAATGATTGAACTCAGAATGCAGTCGGTTGAAAAAAAAAAAAGCGTCGTCCACCTAGGTAATCCACCATTTGTATCAAGTATTTGTATATTACTAGTATGAAACTTTGATTCCTCTCTCATACCTTATCAAAACGATGGGGAAGAAACATAAGTATTTTTATATGGAGGAACATCGTTGAGGATGTTGGGTTTGTAGCTACTGAAACTATTTTAGACCATACCTACTGAAAATTTGTACACTTTCGGTATATACTTGCTGAAACTTAAAAAAAATAAAAAAAATAAAAGTAGATATATGCTAAACTATGTCTAACCTACTGGAAAATCTATTTTTCTCTAAAATTGACTCAATCTCTCTTCAATGTACCAGAATAGTTGAGATAACTCTAGCGTCAAAAGTGGGATCCTAGCCTTGGAAAATACGAAAGTTATATTTGAAGCTTGTTGTAATTCACAGCCATTCATTATGGATGGCCATCTATCCCACTACCAATTCACTGTTCATCCCACCACAACTTTATCTAAAGCCTTGTCTATAAAATGGATGAGAAGAAGAAGAGCAAATATACACAGATAGACATACGGCTGGTAGAGGAAGAAAGAAGAGAGGAAGAAGAGAGGAGATAATAGAGAGAGTTATCTTTGTAATCTTATTATTCCAGATTATAATGAAAGCACCACTGCTGCCCCGAGGACGTACTCTAGTCACATTAACTGTAGAGGAACCTCGTAAATTTTGTGTCTTGTTTATTTATCCCACTGCACACACCGTCGATTTTACAATACTTTATCAGCACGAGAAGCTCTCGTGTCAGTGGAAAGCACAAAGCCATAAATCATGTTCACCTATGTTGCCAGGAATCTTACAAATAAGAAAATCTTTTCATTTCATCATAAAATCTTTGTACTACTGATTTCCCTAAAGCAAATATATATATGTTGTTGTATGACTATATATCATCCTTTGTGAAGCAAAAGAGTGCAGACTCAAAATTCGTAAAGAATCTGACAGCCATGTAAACAGCCTCAGAACTCCAACTTGCAGACCTCAGATTAAAATACTTTCTTCTTCAGTTGTTCGTCCACCCAGTACCTACAACATATCAAATTTTCAAAAAATTCCAACGGTGCGATCATCATAGATGCCTAAAATACCAAACCAGTTTTCAATTTCCACAGAAAATTGGATAGGAATCTTATGAGTACCAAAACTCCATTTTGTTAGCTCAGATCAAAATTGTTTCTTCGTGAAAGTTGTTCGGTATCCTCTTATCCATATCATATTGAAATTTGAACTAAATATAAGGGTTTGATCTTCTCATAAGTTACAGACACTCTTGACTCCAAAATTTATGGGAACCGTTTCGATTTTTCAAAACTCACCGGAGGAGAAACACCAATTGGAAATTAGTGTTACTATTATTTCCTGGATAACTAAAATGACTTCAAACTGTGAAATAATAATAAAAGTAAAAGGGATGAAATAAAAGAAAATGGCAGACCAAGAAAAAGAAAAAAACAAAAGATAAGGACTTAATCATTGCATTTTCTGTTTTGGCATATTTATGTGCATGGTGTTGGTTTAAAGCCCTATCACAAGTTCTATTAATTTAAAGCAATTTATTTATCATGGTTGGAATTACCGCCTATTGCTTTAATGTATTTATTGTACTTCTTCTTTTTGTTACGATGAGTACATACTGGACCCGAAGTTCCTTGATCAGATAAGAACCTGAAGTTTCTTGATCCTTATCACATAAAATGATTAGACCCGAAGTTTCATCATGCAAAAAGATCAGGAATGAAGTCCCTAGTTCCTCAAGATCGGACATCAAGTTTCTTGATAAGCACCTTAAGTTTGAAAAGCCAAAGTGCCACAACTTAATTGTAATAAAAGCCATGAGAGTCCCAATTCATAGGCTATTAAATAAGGACCAGAAGTTCTTTGATGAATGATACATTTTGCCAGAGAGTTTACATCTCGAAGTTTTGATGATTATTGCATGTCATTAGGCATTGATGTTGAATACCATGTTCCTCATGTTCATACTCAAAAATGATTTAGCAGAAGCATTTATTAAGCGGATGAAATTGATTACCCATGCAATGCTCATGAAAATGAGATTGCAAGTTTTTCTACATGTGGACATACCATTATACATAATTCATTGTTAAGTTTGGTTGAGACCTGTTACCAACCGTCAATATTTCTCAGTACAACTTGTGTTTGGGCACTAGCCAAACATTACACATGTACGAGTTTTTTTTTATTATGTTATCTATGTGCCTATTGCACTGCCACAATGTACTAAAAATGAGGCCTAAAGGCAAACTGGAAATTTATGTTGAATTTGATTCACTATCTATCATTCAACATTTGGAACCCTTGAATGAGGATATGTTTATCGCGCGGCTTGCAGACTAGGATTTTGATAAGAAAGTTTTCCTGCCGTTAGGGGGAGAAAATAACATCGTTCCAGAAGAATGATGAGAAAATATCATTCCAGAAGAATGATGAGAAAAAACCGTTCCAGAAGAACGAAGAGAATTTGTCTTATTTTGATTCATGAAGCAATCAATATAAAAATGAAGTGAGAATAATTGAATGATGCAATGATGCAATGATATGCAAATCAAATGCCAGATGCATTTAATGATGCAACGAAAGTAATAAAATCACATATACTTGTTGCAAATATGCCTACATGAATTGATGTTTCTATTGGACAAAATAATGTGGTAACAAATCTGTTACACGCCTGAAGCGTGGCAAACCCTTAGATTCAAAAGGTTCAGTACTTTGAAAGAAGAAGAATATGACACTACTGAACTATTGCATTCCCAAAGCATAACTTTTGCATGCCGAAAGCATGACAGTCCCTGTATGGATACATGTCCCAAAAAGGACAATCCACGGACATGGGAATGTTGTTGTCTCATGCATGAAGCATGATAGACATATAGGTTCCAATGACTCAACCCCCGGAAATGGAGATTAAAATCCCAGCTCTATAATGCTCTAGAGGAAGTTATGATCCGTATTCTCTAAATTATGACTATCCTGGAAGAAAGTGTAATGCCCTAGAAGAGGCAATGGATATCCAAAGAAATGAAAAGCTTTTATGCATGTGCATGCACATGAGAATATGGGATCAATGATTGATGACAACCAATGGTAATTTTGGTTTTTACAAGTAGCTACTAAATTCATCAATGAGCTATATTGATATTGAATCACGTTCTTTTGTTCGTCGATGAAAGGAAATATTATTTGCAAAAAATGGAGAAAGACAATTCCATTACAACCTTGTAAGAATGTGGAAAAATTGACCTATATATGTGTGTGTGTGTGTGTGTGTGTGTGTGTATAATACAAATAGCCAAAAGATGTTGAACCAAATGAGGTTACATATGTGCATTTGTAATACAGTGAATTACAATCACATGATATGACACAAGGTTACTAATTGAAACCTGAAATTATGCTCTTATAAACAAGTTCATATGAATGGAGAATTATATATGAAGGGTTATGAGTAGCCCACATCATATCTCCATAAGTAAATCCCTCAAATATACATGGAAGTAAGTTGCTCTGTATAAATTCCAAAGGAAAATGTGTCATGAAGTGTAGAAAATCCTTGAAGGATTCAGATTGCTTGAAGAAAACCCTGGAAGGGTAAAGCATAAAATATGTACTTAAATACCAATGGATGGTATAAATTGCCTTAGTGAGTACTATCATTATGATATTGTTGTAACATACTAAAATCTCTTGCAAGAGTCGATAATATTAGATTTAGACTCTTGAAGAGTCTAGAAAGTTTATAAAATGTTGAGAGAGATATTGTCTCGAACTACAGAATCGAATAATATGCCAACACGAATCTTATCCATGATGTTTATAAAGAATCATATGGATTGAAGATTATGAGTTGAATACTCAAATTATTTAGACACTAAGAATGATCATTTATCTTCGTGAAGGTAAAGACAAATTGATATTTGGTCCAAAAGTACCACATCATAGTGAAGTATATGCTTTATTATATTTGGCACAATACATTGAATGAAATAAACCTTATCTATTAATATCTCCGACAAATTACATACACTTGAGTTAAAACAAACAAACAGGAGGGAACCTTCACAAACGTTACTCATGTGAAGCTTCAGTACTCGAAAGTACCCTAGAAAGGGAAGGCACCAGAGTTTGATTATTTGGAGCTTCAGTACTTGGTGAAACTCCAGACAGCTGAGACAATGGGTGTCTTTGGAATAAAGACTCGAACCCCTGATTGTCATTTTGAGTTCGACCTTCGGATTCCAGTAGCTGGTCGAGCTTTCTTTTCATGCTCGTCGAATAATTATTTGCAAGCATGTGTAACACTCTATTCTCGTGCTTGAGCCCTCTAATCTCTTGTTTAAGACTTGCCACCTCAGCCATCAATGACTCAACTTGGTGAGTTTAAGCAAGTAAGCGTTGGCCCATATTAGAAATAGAGCCCGCACATTGAATACTAAGAGCCAAGGAGTCTTGAACGGCTGACTCATCAGACCGGTTTGAAAGGATTATGTTATCCTTGGGAGCGAGAAGATTCCTAGCTACCACTGTAGCAGTTAGGTCATTCTTCATCACAGCGCCCCCAACCGTAAGAGGACCATCAGAAGATAAGAATGACGGGCGCCATATATTATCCCGACGTGGCTCGTCTGTACCACTCTTAAGACTTAAATCTAAGCAAATGTTAGATGGGCAAGCCATTTTTCAGAAATGATGAAGGAAAAATGAGTCAGATAAAATCTCAAAAGTGCAAGAAAAGGAAAATTCTACATGCAGTAGTTTTTCGAGCATACATTTTGAGCACAATTGATGCCTCTATAAAAGAAGAAGCAACATGGCCACATGTTCAAAAATTGAAGAGACACCTCTCTCCGAATTTCAAAAGCCAAATTTTCAGGATAAAGTTCGTCAACATTTCTCAGACGCAATCTCAGCTTTTGGATATCACGTGTAACTTTGTCAAAGATCTCTGATAAAGTTGAAAACGTGTGAATCTTACTGTTCTAATTACACCACAGTTGCTGACAAGAGTAAAGGCACAACACCACTACCTGTTATTGGGAAATCCCTATATATGTCGACCTCTATCTTCCATAACAAGGTAGACCTACAAAAATATCTAACTCTTCTTCCTCTCCGAGAATGCATCTTTAACAAAGCATCTCGAAATACTCAGTTTTCTTCCTCTTCGAGAATACCTCTTCAAATAAGTCACACCAGAGTAAGAATATCTCATATCATCAGGGACGAGAGCAAAAACATCTCATATCATGCAATCTCCCTATCCTTTTCTTTGTCCTTATTCTCACCTGGAGGACTAAGGAGAAAGAAAGCAATCAGTCGGAACTTGAAATCAAATTTCCAGTCGGGAATCGACTGCCTGGAAACTTTCCTGATTGCTTACCTAGCATTGCTCTCGAGTACTCATTTGCAAACTACTTATATGATGATTGGAGCTGCCAAGCATGATGAGTTGCTGAGAAGTGATGTTCTGAATGACCTTTCAAATGCAAGGTTTGCATTCCACTCCTGCATTAGAGGACAAATACTGCAAGAGAAGATGCCAAACCTGCATAGGGAAAATACCACTTCAGCAAGGGGAACAAATAAGGCAAGCGAAAATGACACATTGAAGCATGTGGAGACAAGCACAACAAAACACGAACTAATTCATCCCCGACGGAGCCGAAGATCACTTGTCATGTGGAGCTGCTCGTGGTTCCATTTCATTCAAGGACAAGTCCCAAGGACCTTGAAGAAATCACAAGTCCGATTCAAGATTAAGTGTCCACCACCCTTGAATCAAATTCCGCTCCAGATAAAAGGAGTAAATTCAGACCTTTGGTGCAAGTCTAGCAGAAAGTCCTACAACCTAATTCAAGAAAAAGCTTGTGGAAAATTAACAACAAGTAAAGCACCTCATTCAGCAACTCTCCCCGCTAAGAGATTAAAGCAGAAGGATCAATGATCAACCTAAAGAATTTGAAATCAGGGGGAGCATCCAAAACAGATCAAGATTTTAACAAGTCAATTGAAAACTTGTGGCCATCCAATAGGGAGTGTTGTAATTCACAGACCATTCATTGTGGATGGTCACCTATCACACTACCAATCCACTGTTCATCCCACCACAACTTTGTCTAAAGCCTTGTCTATAAAATGGATGAGAAGAAGGAGAGCAAATATACACAGATAGACATACGACTGGTAGAGGAAAAAAGAAGAGAGGAGATAATAGAAAGAGTTATCTTTGTAATCTTATTATTCCAGATTATAATGAAAGCACCACTACTGCCCCAAGGACGTACTCCAGCCACACTAACTGTAGAGGAACCTTGTAAATTTTATGTCTTGTTTATTTATTCCATTGCACACACCGTCGATTTTACAACAAAGCCAAATTTGATTAAATTCCTTTTTAATCCACAAGAGTTAAAAGCAAAAAAGTCAAATTTGACTTGGTATGGTTGAGCAGTCAATCTAGAACACCTACGTTGGTTGGCCAATCCTTTGCATTAGGAGGCTCTCAAATTCGCACTACGACCAATCCTTTGCATTAATAGTGATGATGTTCCGCTGCAGGTGGAAGCTCTTGCGACCAGAGAGGGGGCAGCTAAGGGGGATTCCAAAACTTTACCATAGAGGGTGATTCATTCTGAATCGCATCAGTTTTACGGGAGCAGTCTACCAATCTGTCCTTGGTGTGACACATTGTGGAAAACACCAAGGTTTTTCCGACTCAGGTAGCTGGAGCTATTTCTGCCCACACACGCCGCCAAACGAATGGTATTTGCTCGTCATCTTGCCCAGCAGGCTCTCCATGGGGATGGTGCTTGTTCCTCGTTTGAGGAACCCCTGACATTGTTGTTGATTTGTTGCTAGAAGAGAGTACAAGTTAAGTGAGCCGTTTCAAAGCTCCCTGTGCTTTTTTGTGTTGCTACTCTTCTCTTGAATGAAAACAGCCAATAGACGTCACAGATAGGTTGCGATCGCCATTGGCTCGGATGGAAACACTCGGTCGCAACAAATTCAGTTCATCAAGGTTTCAAGGAAACAATTTAGAGAGTAAGCAAAAAGCTAAATTGATGATTTGTAAAGTGCATACAGAAAAACAAAAGGATATTAACACAGCAAAGACAGACTAATAAGGTCAGCAACAGCAGCCAACATTGCTAAAAGTTGTACATTTCTAAATCATCATTAGAAAGGAACAACACTTGTCCAATTTGCTTACCAAGGAAACCAATCTAAGAAACTGGTCCTAGATAATCTACATGCAAGCCAACCAAAGCCTGAAATTCCCTTTGTGCCTCAAGCCACTTAGTCCCGATGACGATGAAGCGTACGGTGGTGCCTTTCTCAATTTTTGACATCTTCCTGTTCATGAATACAGGATTCTCCCCAGGCACATAATCGTAATCCGGCATTTTCATCTTCGAGAGATACATGTTTTCAACTGGGCCGCAACTGAGGAAAACTCCATGCTTCAGAACTTTGTGAACTACACCCTCTGCGATCTCTCCCCTGAAAAGCTTGAAGGTAACAGCGCTAAAAACAACTGGAAACAGAACATCCCCAGTCTGCTGCCTCACTTTGCCCTCTCCTACACTCTCCAGAGTTGTGAGAGCAAGATAGTAGCCCAGATCTTTGGTTGCCTTTCTTGATGCAAAGTCCTCCAGCAGGCGGACAACAATCGACTTTTGGAGCATCAGACCCTTCATATCCAAGCTCTCAGCAGGGATTACAACATTCCAGGGCAACTGTACTTTCAGAAACATGGCTGCTAATTCCAACCTGTCATAAACCAAAGAAAGAAACAGCAACCAAATTCTACATTAGCTCCGATCCCTAAATTCTTCTCACACACTGTCCTTGTCATGTGTATGTTAATCATTAGCGTGCAGTCAATATTCTATAAATGTAAAAAATCATGAGCTGAAAGAAGATTGTTCACGAAGGGCATAAACTGCAAGTAACAACCTGCTAGAAGGTGATTGCCCCGAGGACAAATAATTAGGCAGGAGACCAGTTTCTAAACCACTCCATATTACCAAAATATCTCTGGATGATTCATTATTATTTAAAACCTAGAACAAAGTTTCCAAATCAGTTTTCTAGCTTTAATTAAGAGAAGGCTTAATTACATATACATGCATGAGTGTCGAAATCACAACTGCAAAAACCTAGAAAGCTTTGGAAGACATGTAAAGAGCAACCAAACAATGAACCAAGTGAATCCTGCTCTCCTGCCAGAGCACAATGACAACTAAATCACAACTGTTCCAAGACCGCTCAGATGGCTACAAAGGATTATAGAAATAACAAACTAGATACTGACAATGTCAGCTTTTCAGATACCCAAATTTTCTCTCCTGCTCCCAAAACTCACACTGGGCCCTTCACGCATGCTCTCCCTTCGCCATCTTCATTGAAACTACTTTTCTCACATTTCATTCTCACTATTGTCTTCCCAAACCTTTTCCCTTTTCTGAAGAAGCGGGATACTCAGATATGAGGAAAATAAATACTTTGTGAGCAAAACCAGCTCAACTATAGGCCATACTTTGTTCGTGACAGCAGTGAATCTACCTACTAGAACTCTTTCCCGTGGTTCTACACATGCCTCAAAGACTCAATGTTCAGTTGACTCTATCACTTGACTTCTCTCTATAAAATCATAGGATTCAATCCCCCTTACCATATGCATATCATCACATGACCACTGCAACTGAATTATTAATTATTATACATACCACAAAAAAGAATCTCTCTCTATAGAGTAAATAGACAGAAAAAAGGTAAAGTTACAGAAGCTGATAGAGAATGCTCTCCCAGTTCCTCAACCCTCATCTCACTCCCCTTTTTAATTCATCATTCATTACTATCAATAAAGACCTACCAAGAAAAGAAAACCTGAAATACGACATATTGTCAATCCTTATCTCATGTCATGAATGGCATATATATTTTAGATTTTAAGATCAGAGCAGAGGTGTAAGAAAACAATCGAGCGTACAGACCTCTAAAGTAGACACACTGATCTTGTCTGCACATTCATTTCTGCATCAGACTACTACAGAGCTCTGCATGACGGTAAGCAATGCCTCAAGAATTGGCCGCACAACCTACCTCATTCAGAGTTTTGGGCAATAGAAATCTCCAATCCGGGCCAATCCTTGCCCGTTTTGTCCACAAAAATATATAACATACTAACTTGTTAAGTATAATTATTAAGTTTTTCACTTTTCATTTTATTTTATATTGTTTAAAGTGTATTAACTTATCAAGTTTGTTAATGTAAACTATTTCTATATTACGTATATATAGCAGTTTCCTTTATAAGGAAATATCTTTAAGAAAAGGGTGGAGGGGAGGGCACAGGAACACCCACATTCCCGAAGGTGAGAATGAGAGCAAAAAATGGAGATTATAAATCAAAGCAAGGACGGGAAGGGTCGGAAAATTTACTCCTTACCCACCCGGCCATCACTGGCTGCAGTTTAGTTGTGGAAAACTAAGGTACATTCCTGCTGCTAAGTGAGCGGAACTCCTGCACTGATACAAAGACATACCTATCACTATTAAATCAGGCCTAAACCCTAAACCCTAACCCCCATTTTCCCATTCCCTCAAATGATCTTCTATCTCAATCTCTAACGCAAAGAGGTCCTGAAACCACAAATTAGATGTTCAATCTATTCGAATGTTCTCCAAACCTCTCCATTTCATTTCAGTACCAGACCCACAAAATCCCATCGCTCAAGGACTCACTGTGAAGTCAAATTTCACAAAACTACAAACCCAAATCCATTTTCTCAACATATGTGAAACCCAATTACTCTAATAATCCAAGCACAAAAATGCATATACATTGATATATAAATATACATACACACACATATATGGACACAGATTAGGGTTTGCAAAAGCTAAAGCACATACCTTTTCCTCCAGCTGAGCAGACTGCGTGACTGGCGAGTGGCTTGGGAGAAGAGGACTCTTCACACTTTCCTTGGTTCTTGTTTGTTTTGGAATGCGTTATGTGTCACTCCAATTCAACCCGTTACCGTGGAAAACCGTTCAAATGGTGCGAATTTGGGGAGAAAATTTGGACATCTTTTAGGTACGGAGAAACTCATAAATGATATTCGGTTATGATCTTGAATATATGACTATAAAGGTTTTTGAACCGTCTTTTTCTCCTGATCCGTCTCAATAATATTTATTATATAAATAATATAATAGGGTTGTTACGTGATAACATTTTTTTACATAACTTTTATCAAAAGTTTTTTTAGAGTTTATTCTGTAATATATTTTAATGATTTAAACGGTCTATCTTAAATTCTTTGTATTTGTTTAATTTTTTGCAATGACGATGTATGAATGATGTTCTAAAACGTATACGGTTTAGATCGTTAAATTATATCATGGACATGAAATTTCCGTTCCCAAACTAAAAGGTTGTCATCCCTAGCCACGAAATCTTTCAAATACAAGGTATTCAAGTGGGCACTTCACGTGTTATAATATATATGAAGGGACACAAAAAATTATATTATTTTCTTCATTTATATTATGATATGTAGAATACCGCTTGATACCTAGCACTTAAAAAAAAATCTCTCTACCTTGAACTACAATTGCCACCTGTTTCCATTGCCCCCGGCCACATATATAATTGACTCCACTTCCATATTTTTTTAGAAAATATTCCACTTCTTATATATTTTATAAATTCGGATTTAGGTGCGAGTTCGTTTGGATTGACTTGTATTGGGATTTTGAACAACTTTTTCTTAATTTACAGAGATGGAAGTTTAAATTTGAGTGCAGAAGTGCAAATAAATTCA
Source organism: Pyrus communis (assembly GCF_963583255.1). Lineage (NCBI taxonomy): Eukaryota > Viridiplantae > Streptophyta > Magnoliopsida > Rosales > Rosaceae > Pyrus > Pyrus communis. Next base: position 13,812,965 of record NC_084806.1, read on the forward strand.
AATGCATTTTAACATCCCAAAGTTTTATGCAAAACTTCAAATGAAAACGTCGCTAAGAGAGCTGTTATTACCAATCCAGAAAGTCATTCTACGGTCCATGCGTGTACTATTCTTCTTATGTTTATAAAGAATACGTAGTAAATGATTTTGGTAATCTCATGTCCACAACAAAGAAAATTCAGATTTATTTCCCACAAGTTAATTTACAACGAGGAAAGAAACCTTCATCTGATTTGAAGAATTACAAATCCAGTCCATCAGGACCTGGTAATGTAAGGGGACCAAGCGAATCGCCCTCTAAACTGGCAAGCATCACAAACTCCTTCCTTATATCGTCCCTAATCTCTATCCACCTGACTCCAAGCACCTTGAAGCGAATTACAACATCGTTATCTATCTTTGAAAGGTCGTCGTTCAAGTAGACTGGATTTTCGCCAGCAACATAGCGGAAGTTTGGCATTTTCCGAGCGGAGAGAAAAACATATTTAACAGGTCCACATCTCAAGAAAACCCCAAGCCTGTATATGTGATGAACGACTCCTTCCAAGATCTCTCCCTTGCAAGGTAGGAACATGCGACAATTGAATACTACAGGGAAGAAGACGTCTCCTGAGTTGTCTACAACTTCTCCCTTTCCTATCCTCTTTAGGCCAGTGACTGCAAGAAAGTATCCTAGGTCCTTGTCTGCCTTCTCCCTTAACAAATCCTCCAAAAGCTGTGTGACAACGGACCTTGTAGAAACAAGTCTGTCTCGGTCTAGATTTTCGGCAAGGACAGCCACTTCCCTGAGCAATTCCGCTTCATAAAACATGGCCAAATCTACTTGGAAAATTTACCTAAAGAAACAAGGTTATAAACAGAGGTTTGACATATCAATCAACCAGCTTCTTAGGAAACGTATAAAAAGAAAACAAGGGCCTGAGAGGAAAATGAGAAGCAAGAATGAATAACAGGCTCGGAAAACATCTCTAATCATAGAAGCGTTGGACGATGGGGAGCTAATCTATCAGGCATTGATTAGTGGTATGATGTAAAGAACCAATACAACAATGTGCAGCGCCATTCCAAACAATTATGCGTTACAGAATCACCAGCACCATTAGCATACTTGAAACCATACGCAATAAGAAATTAGAATTTCAAATCGCTCGAACAAGAGGCAGAGAGAGACAGAGAGAAATAAGTAAACATGCATTCAAGAAATCGTATCATTCGTTCACAAAGGATCAAACAAGTCATACGTCCGGTGTAATCTGACCCGTACAAAACACCACTAAATCAATTATTAAGAGATACATCTCTTCCTCTTTGTGCACTACTCAGTGTGTTAGATATTACTTCTCAAAATCCCCTTCAATTGTTTTTGAAATCGAAGTTAGTATAGTTATATAAGGGCAATTGAAACAATACATATAATTTCTCTTATTAATTCACCATTTAGCGTAATGGGCTAGAGCAGTGTGCTCCCTCTACACACCTAAGTTCACATAGCAGGACTCAACAGAGGCCATTTTGCCGATCAAATAAATTAATCAAGTATTTTGTCTAACAAACAATACATCAACCAAATACAGCAAATTCAATCTTTATCTATGAAATAAAGAAATTTTACTCAAAACCCAGATACAAAAAAATCTCCGAAAAAAACTTGAAGCATCCGAATTGAAGATTGCAGAATCGAAATTCAAAGGCCATGGGACAAAAAAAACAAATCTGATTAAACTGAAATTTGGAAGATATAACAAAGAGGGCTTCAGAGAACGAACCTGGTAACGATTTGGAGGAAAAGAAAACCCCGATTGAGAAAACTTTCTGGGTTCTGGAAGAGATCTGCTGGGAAGGACACGCAAGTTGAATGAGTGAGGGAGGGTTTTCTCTTTTTTCGGGGGATTTCTGGTTCTTTTTACTCTTTTCCGCCTCACGTTGATCCTTTCAATTTCGCCCATTCTGGTTATGGATTAGTAAACGAATCATTATTAGTGCATTTCAAAAATTTGGCTAACTTTGGGATGAAAAAATGTTTGAGTGCACTTATAGTGGAGCGATCTAAGGAATTTATAATCAACTCTTTATATAATGAGCCGCTTAGGAATACTTTAATTGGTTAATGTAACGCTTATATTAGAGAAAACCGGCTTATACATTTGACATTTAATTTATTTACGTAAAACTTATTAAAGTTCGGATATAATCAGTTAACAGTTTGATCGTTACAATTTATTCACTTTAAACTTTAAGACAACTGAGATAAAATCAATTGATAATTTGTCATTTACAGTTTATTCACTTGAAAGTTGCCACTTACAATCAAGATAAGACCAGTTCAATAGTTTAGCACTTGTAATCTCCTCATACTTTTTCACACATCATGTGTTATTCAAGAAGCATAATCCATCATCACTTATTCGTTGCAAGTAAATTGTTATGTTATTAATAATTCTCCCTTCTTCTTTCTTTTCTTCCTTCATATCCCATTACATATTTTGTAAAATTGTTTCTTATTAGTAACACATCATTTAGTTTGCAAAGTTAATTTAAAATTTTGATCTCTCTAACACTTATAATAACAAAGAGGTATGTGCTACTAAAAAAAAGAGTAATGCTAGGCAGCTAAATTTGTAGACAAAATTTTAGAAACTAAAGGACAAAGAAGTTAATAAGTAGTTTATTACTTAATCGTTGATAAACGTGCTCATTTTTATTAATGACGCATCATTTAGTTTGCAAAATTTCTCTCTAAATTTAGTCTCTCTAGTATTACGCAAAAATATAATAGAAAAATAGGAGGGCATAAAAATTTTCACTTGGCTTTTTACTCATGAAAAACTTCATACTAGGATGAGACTGAGTAAATTCATTCAAAATATTAACAAATTGTGCCCTATGTGTGGTAATGAGGATGAGATGCAAAATCACCTTTTTCTTAATTGCGAGCATGCTAAAGAAATATGGAATGTGAAAACCCGTCCCTAAAAATTATGGTTTTTATAATTTTAATATGTATTACGGAATTGCCCTATGGGCAAAGTGTGATTTTTCGAGGACGTATGTGATTCTCGTATATTTTGTCACGTTTCTTGACATATTCGGATAGAGCTCGATCTTATGGACGCGTAGGCACAAGTAGAAGTGAAATTGGAGTTATGGTTAAAGTTTTGTTGAGTTGCGAACCCGAGAAGTACTTTTGTATTGGTTACTATTTATATTTTTTATAATCTTTATATTAATATCTTTTAGTTATTTTAAAGTGGGAAAAGAAAGAAGAAGAGAAACAACAACAAAAAAAAAAAAAAAAAAAAAAAAAGGAAGGTTGCCTGATGGCGGTGAAGGAGAGGAAAGGAAAAAAGTACTCCCAGGAACCCGGAGAAAGAGTGGCTGAATGGGGAGTGGAGAGAGGAAGGTGAGTGACCAACCAGAAGAGGGAAATAGGAAGGGAAAGGAGGGAGAGGGATACACCGAATCCTTCTACTCGGTCTTTCCATTTCTGGCTGACCGGGCGGCACCATTGATTTCGATGCATTTTCCGGTGGTTCTCCGGCAAATTAGGACCCCTCATCACTTGGAATCATCCTAGAATTCATCCTTCTACCTATTCCACCCCTAATTGGAGAGAATTTGGCCTTGAAATTGGGTAATCTGCACTGTGGGTGCCATGGGAACCCTTGCCCGTGACCTACCAATTGTGAAACCATCTCCTTCAATTACCACTACCAAAACACTTCCCTAGAACCCATGAGCAAAGCCCAAGCAATCGTGGAGGCGTCGGAGCAAGTTTGGAGGTCGAATTGAATCACACCAATTCTAGGGTTCCGGCGGTTCGTCGGTAATTTCAGGTGTTTTCCGGCCAAATTGGCCTTGGCCGCAGGTATAAAGTTTGCTTTACTCTTTGAGATCTTCATTTCTGTAAATTTTGATAATTTCTAGAAATAGTTGAGTTTTCCGACGAGTTGGGGTGACCGACCGCCACCTGTGGCAGCGCACACCCAGGAAGCTGACATTGTGTTTTTATGAAAACTTGTTATTCTAATTATGCTTTTGAGACCTAATTGATGTGGTTTGAACATTAATATGATTGTAGTATATGTTGGATTAAATGAATATATTCGGTTTTGGTTTGAATTCTGGATATGTGAACTACGAATAGCTTGATCCCTATTTAGGGTACGTAGGCAGTCTAACTAGACATTAGATGCAGCCATACAATATTTGAGACAAAAGCCTTGTGTTGGGAAATTAAGCTGTGAATGAATTGGTGAAAATGTGAGTTTTAACTTTATGATTTGTTGGTTAAATGTGGTCATAAAACAGTATGTGAGGAATAGAGAAATTGAAGTAAGGAATCGTAAGTATTGATAGTTAGTTAAGCTAGTGTTTAGTGGGGCTTGTCACCGATAATTATTCTCGAAAATAAATAGTTCGGGAGTAGGGCGTTATAGATTGTGCATTTTACGCCACATTATATGTACATACATATATATATACATATATATATATATATATTTAAAAGCACTACGATACGGTTAAGTTTTGGATTGCATCATGACATATCCATAGGTATATTACTGCGCATAATTATTGTGAATGCTTTGAAGTATGAAGGTGAACGCAGGACGCACAGGTAAGTTCAGGTGAATATATGTTGTGAAATGTGAGATGCATGGTTATGATTACATTTTATTTGAAATGATTGAGTTATGGTATGACTATATTTATGTTTTAAGAAACTCCAATACTATCGTCCAAGTTGCAATGATAGGCAACTCCGACATTGTCGTACAGGTTGCTTGTGAGTCGTATAGGTCACTATAAGCGACTCTAACTTACGTGCTAGCATTGATTGATGAGATATGGGTAAGTCGTACAGGTCACTATAGGTGACTCCGGTGACTCCAACTTACGTGCTAGCATTGATTGATGAGATATGGGTGAGTTGTACAGGTCACTATAGGTGACTCCAACTTACGTGCTAGCATGGATTATTAAACACCTAATTATTTATATTGCTGATTAGATGCTGTATCATGGTATACTTCTGGATTTACTGATAGTATACAATTGATTTCATCCTTATACGTAGTATGATTTTCTGGGAAATTATACAAGTTTTACGACGATGGGTTATTACTTTTGATAAGTGAATGGTTTTTGAAAAGCTTTGTTTTCGCCCACTCACATTTTCTATTTTGCACCCCTCCAGGTTCTAGTAGTAAAGTTTCCGTATCAACAAGGATTCGTGGTACTTTCCAATGCAGGTGGCTTCTTATGATGGTATAATCGTTATCTTACCTTCTTGTACTCTATTTATGCTCTGTATCACGTGTGTATGGGTCCATACCCGTTCATCATGCACTCGTGTATTTAGGCACTTCTAGGTTTAAATTTATTCATAATTTACACATTATCACACTTTATAGTTTCGTCACCTTCCAGGTGTCGCCCAACACACCTTGATTCGGAGTCTAGTGGACATTCCGGGTCGAGGTGTGTCACAGCTTTGATACCAAGGGGCTCGAGCCTAGATGTGACAATTTGGTATTAGAGCCAATCCCTGACTGGTAGTGTGCCGACAAAGACGTCGGACCCCTAAGGGGGATGGATTATAAGATCCCACATCTCCCAGAGGAGTGGATCCTGTAAGCCTTATATGTATATTCCTATCTCTACCTAGCATGAGGCTTTTTGGGAACTCATTGGCTTTCGGTTCCATCGGAACTTCGAAGTTAACCGAGTTCGGGCGAGAGCATTCCCAGGATGGGTGACTCACTGGGAAGTTCTCATGTAAATTCCCAGAAACAAAACCGTGAGGATGTGGTAGGGGCCCAAAGCGGATAATATCATGCTACGGTGGAGTCGATCCTGGGATGTGGTAGGGGGCTCAGGCCGGGATGTGACATGGAAGCTTTCTTAGGTAAGTCTTTGGAAGAATAATTGGACTCAGTTTAATAATGTGTTAGATTTGATTGAAATAATTGACAATGCTGAATGCAATGATTTGAATGATCTTAGTGAAGCTCTTCTGAAGTGTTGGCAAACGTGGAATGATAGAAATAATATTAGAAGTATGAATCCTAGTCCTACTAGGGGTATCTCCGTTGCCACAAGTGTAATCATTTTTTAAGGTTAATTGTAAGAATATCTCTAAGAGTGATCCTTGGTACTAACACCCCATTTGTTGGCGTCCTTCACCGCATGGTTATGTGAAATTAAACTTTGATGGGTGTGTTAGTTTGGATTGTTCTGCAACTGCTTTTGTTCTCAGAAATGAGGAGGGGCAACTTGTTGGTACTGGGGCGTTGAACTTAGATAATCTCACCATTTTAGTTGCGGAGACTGTTGCTTTACAGGAAGGGCTTTTGTTGGCCAGACATAAAGGTGTGAAGATGCTGATGGTGGAAGGGGATTCTAGGCTAGTCATCCAGGTGGTGCAAGATGTTTGGATGCTGCATCTTAAACCTATCATAGCATATATAAAATGGTTGGCTTCTGGGTTTCAGCACATCAGTTGGAAACATATTTATAGGGAGGCTAATTTCATGGTGGACGCATTAGCTCATTTGGGCCTCAGTGTGCAACCCTCATTTTTAGGATTATTGTCTTCCGTTTTCGGCTACGAAGGCCTTTAATTTTAATTGTATTAGAAACAGTTGTATTAGGGGTTTTAAGCTTTAATAAATTTCTTCTACATAAAAAATAAATAAAAAAATAAGTGCAGCCGCTTAGATATTTGCTCCCCGCCATGGATAATAACAAGCTAGCAACATAGCCACAGAATACACGAGGAAGAAGTTAACAGTGTTTGTTCTCCCATCAGTTGAACCTCATAAAACCTCACCAAGCCTCTGATAAAATTGATGCCCCTCCGTCTCTTCAATCCGCGATGACTCTCGTGCCCAGTCGTCAACTTTACCCTACGAGCTTGTTCGACTCGTTCCAGAGCTCCTTGTCGAAATTCAATGGTGCCCATGTCCAGTTCTTCAGGTATGGCTCTTCAATTCCTTTCAAGAACCACACTTTCTATGCCACCCACTACATTATCAGCTCTCCCTTAAACCCTGACCAAAACCCAGTGAGGAAATCGAATTTTGTTGGGAGAAATCGACCCGTTTATCAGTATAAACCCAAGAGAAATTTGTGTAGTAGTAGTTGGATTAATAAATGGAATGAATCCCAAAAGCATAATCGACCAAAACCGCCTCGGGCTGTGTTGGATTATCAGAGTAGTGAAAGTGGGAATGGTTCAGGAAATGGCGGTGGTAGTACAATGGAGAAGATAGTGGAGAAATTGAAGAAGTTCGGGTACGTTGATGATAGTAATGACACTAAAGGGGAAGTAAGGGAGAGAGTGATTGAGAAGGGTTCAGTGGAGGATATATTTTATGTTGAGGAAGGAATTCTGCCAAATTCGAGAGGTGGGTTCTCGGCTGATTCACCATTGGGGGTAGAGAATGTGTTTGGAAGTGATGGGAAGGTAAGGTTTCCATGGGAAAAGCCTGCAGAGGAAGAGAAGCAAGAGGAGGGTTCGGTGAGGAGGAAGAGTAGGACTTCAGTAGCGGAATTGACTCTTCCGGAGTCTGAGTTGAGGAGGCTGAGGAATTTGACATTTCAGAAGAAGCACAAGACTAGGATTGGAGGTGCTGGTGTTACCCAAGCTGTAGTGGACATGATCCACGAGAGATGGAAGACTTCGGAGATTGTGAGATTGAAAGTTGAAGGTCCACCAGCTCTTAACATGAAGAGAATGCATGAGATATTGGAGGTTTGTTTGTTATGACTTTTGTTACAAGTTTGTGTGTTAGTTTTGTTTCTCATCTTTTTATTAAACTCATCCACTCAGTGTTTTTCATTTGATATCAAGTGAAAGGATATGTAAGTATAAAACACAGAAAATATATATTCCGCAAAACAAAAAATTGAGCTAGAGTTAGAAGCTCAAGGATTTTTCTTCGCTTTTGATCTACAAACTGAACATGAATACATAAAGTTGTACCTGCACCTCAAAGGTTTCCTTTGGTCTTTCCATTCAGTATTTATCTTTTGCAATGAAATCTGTCATTAAGAACAAAATAAAATCGAAAGCAAAACAAAAAGAGAAAGTTTTTAAAAGTTTTTAGAATAGCATGTTTAAGGATGACGTGGTTGTTCGCATCTAATATATTGATTTTGTTTTGTTTTCTTGTTATTATCAGCGGAAAACTGGTGGTTTGGTGGTTTGGAGGTCGGGTACATCTCTTTCTTTATACAGAGGTGTGAGCTATGAGGTTCCTTCAGTGCAGCTAAACAAGCGGATATACAAGAAAAATGACAGCTCTTCGGCATCTTTACCAACTGTTGCTGATAAATCTGTGGGAAACTTTGTTGAGATTGCTTCTTATAGTAATGTAAATACACCCCAAGAAAAGCTGGAGAATACTTTCTTGGAGAAGAAAGACAAAGAACAATTGCCAGAAGTGAAGTATGAAGATGAAGTAGACGAACTTTTAGATAGTTTAGGCCCCAGATTCAAAGATTGGCCTGGATGTGATCCATTACCTGTAGATGCAGATATGCTTCCAGGGATAGTTCCTGGTTACGAACCACCCTTCAGAGTACTTCCGTATGGTGTGCGATCTTCCCTTGGTTTACAAGAGGCAACATCTTTGAGAAGGCTGGCGAGGGTTCTTCCACCACATTTTGCTTTAGGTATGCAATTTCATGTGTTGCACATAAGTGACAAGATGCTGATTTGATAATGTTTAAACTTTGTCCATAGGTCGAAGCAGACAGCTCCAGGGTCTAGCAGTGGCCATGGCTAAATTATGGGAACGAAGTTTGATTGCAAAGATTGCACTGAAACGTGGTGTCCAGCTGACTACTAGTGAGCGAATGGCTGAAGACATCAAGGTAATAGAACTCAGTCAATTTATGTCTCATTAGGTGGTATTATTTGTCAAGCAGCACCTTGCCACACACTTTTGTTGCAGTCAACCAACTCAAAATTGGTGTGCTGAGTTAAGTCTGGGTGAATACTATTCTTACAATTTTAGTTATTAAGTCTAGCAATCAGTATCTATCATGTGAAAAGTTAGTAGACAAATGGGAACCAGAATACAATGTTCTTGACAACATGTATTGATAGTGTTGGCCAACTTGCCACTTACAAAAAGAGAAACAAGATTATAAAGAGAGAAACAAGATTGGCCAGGTTCGAGCTTTTTCTAGAGATTGTTTTTTAGAAATATGAAAGTGAGTTGAATCGCTGACAGAGGTTTTACATCAGACAGGGACTGGTTCACTAACTATGTTTGGATGAGGGAATTTAAAGTTCCACAGTCTGCATTACAAAAGTGAGATAGAGGAACTTGAAAATGACTCAATGCAATACATTGAGAGAAGGTGTCATTTTGAAAGTTCCTTGTTTAGTGTCTTTGTAGTGCATTTGTATTATTTTAGTTGTAGCTTGGTAGTGCTTAAGTAGTTCATTGGTGATGTCCATGTAGTGCTGTTTTAACAATGAAGTCTAAATTTATTTTTGCCGAACTTCTCATTAAGTGAAATGCAATGCTTTCATCTTCATCCTTCCAAAGATATTATTCTTACTGCTATGAAGTCAATGTTCTTCTCATTTTCTATTTTGTAAGAATTAACCTGATAAATTCCTAAACATGAAGTTACAATTCTATGTGCTGTTTTCTTATGAAATGCTTTATATATGCCCCAAAGAAAGTAGTTTTCTTTGTCTTCCTAAATTCCTTTGTTTCGTTGTTCATCATTTTATCTAGATTGTAAGTCTAGATGATTTGGAATCTGAATGACATATCTGTAGAAAGGTTTGTTATTGTACAATAAAATTATAGATCAAAGCAGTTTACGACTTATAACATGCATGGCTTGGTAACATGGAATATTAAAGGCCAATATACTTCATTATTTTACATCTGAGTTCATATTTCATATTTACATACAATCAAATCTTATTTATTTTCGGCAGAGATTGACTGGGGGTGTGCTGCTATCTCGAAACAAGGACTTCTTGGTCTTCTATAGGGGGAAGAATTTTTTGTCTCCAGATGTCACTGAAGCGTTACTGGAAAGGGAGAGATTAGCGAAATCCCTTCAAGATGAAGAGGAGCAGGCAAGGTTAAGAGCTTCAGCCATGGTCATGCCAAATGTTGAACAAGCTCAACACTTTGGTACCGCGGGTACACTTGGGGAGACTTTGGATGCAGATGCTAAGTGGGGAAAGAGGATGGATAATCATCATAAGAAAAAAGTGATGCAAGAAGCAGACATATTAAGGCATGCCAATCTGGTCAGAAAGCTTGAACGAAAGCTTGCCTTTGTAAGTTCCCGGAAACTTTGGATTGCAAATATAAGAAACATTTTGTAGTTTCAGTCTTAAGTCTGAATACTTACTTTGACCTCATACCCTTCCAATGCTAGAATTTCCCTTCATTTGAACATTTGAAATTTTGCCTGTCAGGCTGAAAGAAAGTTAATGAAAGCTGAACAAGCCTTATCTAAGGTAGAGGAGTGTTTGAAACCATCTATGCAGCAAGCTGACCCAGACAGCATTACTGATGAAGAGAGGTTTATGTTTCGTAAGCTTGGTTTACGGATGAAAGCTTTCTTACTTCTTGGTATAACAATTCTCCCTTTACCGTTTTATCTTGACTGCGATTTTATTATAGTATACTTATGGAAAATTGATTTCTTCAGGTAGACGTGGAGTGTTTGATGGTACAGTGGAGAACATGCATTTACACTGGAAATACCGGGAATTGGTCAAGATAATGGTGAATGCTAAAAGTTTTGAGCAGGTAAAAAAAATTGCATTAGCACTTGAAGCTGAGAGTGGAGGTGTCTTGGTTTCAGTGGATAAAGTTTCCAAAAAGTTTGCCATAATTGTGTACCGGGGAAAGGACTATCACCGACCTTCTACATTGAGGCCAAAGAATCTCTTGACAAAAAGGAAAGCATTGGCACGCTCTATTGAGATTCAACGGCAGGAGGTACCACTCTAAATTTGAATGCTAATTGTTCAACCCTCCTAGTTTTATCTGATAGTTAACAACACATGCATTTAAGAATTCACTCCAGCAAGTGTAGCTTTGTAAAGGTTGCCAATAAGTACTTAATGCTTGGTTTGTGCGGTTCGATCTGTTTAACCCCGTTCATCTTTTCCATTAAAACACACTAAACTTATTTAATTTTGTGAACAATAATGTTCCTAACTTATTTTTTTTCCTCTGTGGAACAGGCTCTTCTAAAACATATTTCAGTGGTGCAGAGTAAAGTGGACACACTTAGATCCGAAATAGTATGCCCCTAACACTTTCACTTATTGCTTTTACAAGTCTAACTATTTCACTTGGCATGCGAAATATAAAAATATCATTCTTTTGTTCTAAGTGGCTCATGTTTCACAATGATAGGAACAAATGGATGCTGTGAAAGAGCGTGGAGATGAAGTATTGTACAACAAATTAGATTCTTCATATCCGACTGATGATGATGATGATTCCGAGGCTAGTATTTGCTTAATCTTCTATGTTTACTCTCTTTGTGGTTAAACTGTAGTTAAACCAACTGTTCTGACATCTTAATCCTTTTGTTATCCTTTTGAAGGAAGAAGATGTTTATCTTGAAACATATAGCACAGAAAATGATGGTGAAGATGAAGGCAATTACTCAACTCACGATCCTCACCTGGAATCCATTTTTCCTTATAATATCCAGAATGAGGATTCTCAAACGGAATTGGAAGTTCCTTGACAACATTTGTATGCTGTGCCAGAGGGTTCGCTAGATGATGATTAGCAAGATGAAGATAACTCCCTACAATGATGGAATCAACTGAACATAAACCAATGGTACGGCAGCGTTCAGAAATTGTCACTATGGTTGCTTGTCACATTGTACAGATAATTTGGGCAGGCTGACATCTACTTAACTCTAAGTTAGTTTTATGGTACAAGTTTCTGTCACGAATCACGATCTCCCATGTCTTTTAGTTCTTGAACTAGAAATAGCTCATACAGCAGGATAAGTCGTCTTAAATTGTGTGAGGAGTTAGATATAGCCGGTTTTTAGGGCATATTGATGTTTTCAGGTCCCAAACTTGTATAACAGTTTTGCTGGAGAAGCCTTCTATGTAAATGAATATGATTCTTAAGTCACAGTGGATATTTCATCGCCTATTCTAGTCTACAACTTCACTGATTTCAATATTTGATGGTGATATATGTATTTGGTTTCATATAGATTGGGAAAATTCCATTTTAAATGCTGTGTTTTTATTTTTTTGTCAAACGATAGATTTTGTTAGATTAACTACTGGCGGATTTAAACCTACGCCGTCATACAACAATTTTTGCATTTTCAAAGCTATGTTGATAGCTAGCTTATTTTTTTTTATTTTTTTTTATTTTTTTTTATGTTGGTCGTTAAACAAGGTTTGCTATTTTCCAATGGAAGCAATATTGAGGGAAGGGAAGTCGAACTCTGGAACTTGACTGTATAGACGGATGCTCCTGATTAACTGAGCCATAAGCGTTTGTGGGTGTCAATGAGATTACGCATATATTTAGTAAAGAAATTTCTGAGTTACTGCATGCAGGAAATATTCAAACATGGTGTTCATCTATTATTCAAATTCTAGAACTAATCAACTCAACACATTAATTAATAGTCCTCGTTCATTTCACTTGATTACTAGAAATCCCCGACTATTACGAGTCTAATCCATTGATTTGTTTCAACAAAAATTAATTAAATTCATTGGAAACTGACCAGATAACCTGCACGTATGTAATTCCCAAACCCTAAATCCCAATGCACTTTAGTTTTCGATCATGTTTTTAATGCTCCCAATTAGTATGAGAGCGTTTACAATATCTCACCAGCACACACGCAGGAAAGCACTGCGGAGTCGGCTCGCTTCTTTGGAGGAAACTAGAAAACCCTCAAGCCTAGTTCAAGAATAAGCATGTGGAAAGTCAACAAGTATAACAACACGTGCCGATTCATCTGTTACTTCTTCAAAAGCAAAAATATCTCATATCATCTCTTCTCCATGTCTTTTTCTTTGTCCTTGTTACGGTCTGCAAAATAAGGAGAATGAGAACAATTAGCCAAAACCCGAAATAAAACTTCCAATCTAAGACCGATTGCTTAGAACTTTGATTGTTTACCTTGTCTTTTACCTCTTTCGGTAGACCTCTTCGCTCAGAGACTTGGGGGACTCCTACTATATAGGGTTTGTATCACACTTGACCAAGCCCAAAACTACAAGTAAGCTTCAAATGGAAATGATACATTACCTTGTGCGTCAACATCAGCTAAAGATACCATTCCTGGATGGAGGAAAAGTATTTCCAGAGAAGAGGCCACAGCTACCTATGGGGCAGAAACAAGTGAAAATGTTATCATGCTTTGGTACTTGGAAGTTTCGTGATTACCCAATGGCTTGGATCTTGTAAGTCCCCAACCGAGAAGCTTCCCTTACTCAGGAACTTAGGGGAGCACTGTTTGTACCATACTTGACCAATCCCGAAACTATTGAGCACTGATCAACAGTATACCTTCAAGGACCCACAAGAGTTTCCCTCCAACCAGGAGACTAATCACAACGTGACACGTGTCGAGATTAGAGGCCAATCACAACGCAACATGTGTCGAGATCAGAGGCCAATCACAGCACGACACATATCAATGTTAGAACAAAGCTAGAAACTCTCTTCTATAAAAATGGATCATTCTCCCACAATAATCCCTAATGTCATTTGTATAAACTATTCACTAGAACTCACTAAATGAGAGCTTGAACCTATGTATTTGTGTAAACCCTTCACAATTAATGAGAACTCCTCTACTCCGTGGACGTAGCCAATCTGGGTGAACCACGTACATCTTGTGTTTGCTTCCCTATCTCTATCTTGTTACATACTTATCTACACTGGTGACCGGAGCAATCTAGCAAAGGTTGACTTAACACTTTTTGTTGTACCAAAGTCCTCACTGATTTTGCGCATCAACATGCTTCTTGCTCATTTTCCTTGGATTTTTTGTTTTGAGTTGCAAGAGTAAAGAGAACACTAAAATCTCAGGTTAAATGGATATTGGGTTTTGGTGGTTGAAAATATGATTTTTTTTCTGCTTAAGCTTCTTGCTCATTTTTCCGGGATTTTTGTTTTTCAGTTGCAAGGGTAAAGAGAATAGTAAAATCTTAGAAATCGGTATCGGCATTTGTATTAATGCATTTCCATTTTCGTTGGTTTGCAGGATAGGTGCATTGAGTCCTAAAAATATTTGCGTGAACTTCATAAATTTTTCTGAGGCTCCGAACGTTGATGGGTAAGTGTTTTTGAGCTAAGTTCAATTTTTAATTTGATTCTCTACTGTTAGCATAGATTGTCATCATTTCTTCCATTTTGCTGTGAATTATTTCCGAATTTTGTTGTACTGTTAGGTCAGGTTTTGGGGGTTTCTTTTTGTTGTATGCATGAAAAATGATTGATTTACATTCAACATCATGATTTTCCTTGATGTTAAGAGAAACCCATGCATACATAGCCAACTGCCTTGAAGCATGAATTGAAAAAAATATAATGTACATGATTGTTATTCCACTGCTTAATTTGTTCCAAGTCACCACAAATTTCTTTGCATTATGGTTGTTAGGACAATAGATTAGGTTCCAAGATAAATTTCCGAAGTTCTACTAGCTTAGGTGTAAATTATTTTTCAGAAATCGAGCATGCAAAATTTTTATGCATGTTTTGAAATTGGTTGTAGGAAGTGGGCTTCCAAGTCTTAACAATAGTGGACCCTATGAAATCCGGGTAACCAAATGGGGATAACTTTATACTTCAAAAACGCATATTTTACACCCACACCTACACATGCACATATATTCTGTCAAGAATCAGATTTGATTGGCACGGATGAAGATGAACAATAAGAGGCTAGCTAGGAGCTGAGTAAATTGCATCGATTATCATGTTGTAATTGGATGTGTCTATACATGTTTGCTTGTTTTATTTATTCCATAGGTCTTGGTAGAAAATAAAGACTGCAAACAAAAGAACTACCAATGTTTTTGGAACTTCTAAGATAATCCTAAATCCCAAAGGACACTGAGTGTGGTCAATCATCAGCACAACTGTTTTTATTTTATTTTATTTTTTTTTTGTGGGGGGAGGGGGGTGTGTGGGTGTTAGGGTTGGGGAGGGATAGTGGTTCTCCTAGATTACTGTGTTATGGTTGTTAAATTGACACGTTCTTAGATTATTGGATTATTGTTATTTACCTTCTGTCTGAATTTAGCATGTTTTAGAGTTGCTAATGGATTTACTATGTTTCAGCCAAAATTAATGTTGAGGGCAGTCAATTGAACTACAGAAAAAGAAAAAAAAATAGAGAGGTGTAGAGATTTATATGTGGTTCCTATTGTAGCTAGCCGAGTGATATGGATCTTATTTGGTTTAATAGTCTAATGGAATAGTTGGGGAATTCTGCATTATCTAATCTTTCCACCTTTATATGTATTTGCTTAACATATTGCAAATATTCTGAAATTCCGGGTGTTTGAACCGTGACAAATTGGTATTGGTTTTTGAATTCCCCATTCAAAATACATAGCAATTTCAGCTACCGTTTGTCAAGCAGATGCATAGCTAATAATGAACATCTGTTTACTCTCATACTAAACCTTTCACAATCCTCAAATACATGGCTAATTCAATTAAACACACATTTGATTGCTGCAATATATTCCTTGGGAGTAAGCATTGTTCGATTTTAATCGCAAATGGTAGCTGAAATTATCTTATTTATTACCACTATTGATTTGGATTTGTGATACATAATGTTTAAATCATTTGATCGTTAGTTAGTTAAATTTAATATTGTTGGTTTGCTTGTGATCGAATTGATCCAATCTCAAAAAGTGTGGCATGTGAGGTGATAACAGACTAATAGAGGAGAATGAGTTGATACATCTGTGTTTGATTTACAAATTTTGGCAAATTGTAGCCATTTTTATTTTTTTTTGTTTCCTAGTGATATATATCCGTCTTCATAACCAAATAGCGATACCTTCGAGTTTCTAGAAGTTTTAATGTGTTTCGTGTCCTAACGTCCACACAAGTTCTCACTAAGATCTTTTGGTTTCTGGCTAATTTAGTTTTTCGCCATTGACTTGTAGGGTTAAAGGGTTTAGGGTTTAGAGTACTTGCTATTAATTCTGTCAACTTTAATACTAGAGTAGAACTATAGAAATATCTGGTGAAAGCAATGAAGAAATCACTATGATTGATCTGCAAAGAGGCTCTAATATATTACAAGAGACAAGCTAGAGATAGAAGTTTACACTTCCTTTCGAAGACAACTCCAAAACTAACTCAACTTAATAAGTAACAATCTAATTATTTCTTAGCCAAAACTAAGCCGAAAATTGTCAATCCCATAACTGACCTAGAAAATTAAGCTATCACCCTTAGACCTCAAAATTCAAGTAACCTCATGATTTTAATATTGCTTCTCCTGTTTTATATAATTATTGTTCTATGAATTGTATTCTTCAGTTAAATAATGATTAATTAGAATGTCTAGGAAAACAACTTAGGCATTGCAGTGCTTGAAATGATAATATAAATTCAATCTGGCCATTAGCCAGTCAGAGAACCTAATTTGGGAAGTAGGTTTTAAAGCTTCAATAGTATCGTTGTGTGTAATCTTTTGTGCTTTGCCTACCGGGAATCTAACAACCAAAGGCTTACTTATGTTTCTCAAATGGTTTTTAACTGTATGTTTCGTTTCTTTACTATTTTTAGATGATATAAATGATCAGTTCCGTGATGCTGTTAAGAAACGAATTTTGTGATGATGTTAAGAATAAAGGATCTAATATATTTAATTTGTTGTCTACAGAAAACCAAGGAACTTGATAGCATAGATTTACTAAGTCAGTTACCTGCTTTGCGATAGCTTCTCTCCCTTCTTGGTTGCCAGGTGCGGATCCATGCATTGTACTTATATTTTTGTAATTTAATTATCCTCTTTGAAATTTCTGTCAAGATATCCATTTTCCTGCATTTTAAAGCTGAAAAGTGTAGTTTTTGGAGTGAACACAATGGAACAATCGAATCAACTTTCGTTTTCCAAAGACCGGCTCCAACTTTGTTGATGAATTTCGTTCTCAATTTTAATTGGTTATCTACTTGAATCCATTTTTCTAATCCTAATTAGTTCATGAATTAGCGCTCTTTCATGTTTAAATATGCTAAATACCTTAGATTTGAAATTCTGTGTGTTGAATATCAAGATAGATAAACTTTTCTCTAAAACACTATCTGTCCATTTGTGCATTTATTTCTAACTTTCTGTTATTCCTTTTGTTGTTCCTCCTTTCTTCTGATATGTAGCTTTCTTCATTTATCTGTTAGAAATTGGAAAAATTGAAGTTAATGTGAACAAATGACAATTGGCTTTGTTAAAGGATAGATTGCATTGAAATGTGGTTGTCATTTCAAATTTCAAAGGATAGATTGGCTTTGTTAAAGGATAGATTGCAAATTTCAAAAATTTGGATCGTTGGAAGAAGAAGTTGGTTCCTTGATGTTTTGAGGTATATAATTATGGACCATCACTTTTTTTCAAAGCCTAATTAGTTATGTACCCTTTTTTTTTTTTTTATATTCATGAAGCTTTCATGCTTGGATTTTAAATATATGATTCATTTTTGTTCGTTTTAACTTATATTGGAACTGAGTTTCTTTTTATTTTATGTGCATATATCTTATCTGTCCATTTATGTCAAGGTCGAGTAACTAAGCATGTATTTGGTGGTTTGAGCTTAGAATGGAACTAGACTTCTTTCTATTTTTTGCATGTATCTGTATGTGTCTATTTATGTAAAGCTTGAGAAAATTGAGTAGTCGGTGTATTTGTTCCAAACGCCATTCAAATTGGATGATTGGTTTATTTGTTCTAAACCCCATTAGAATTGTATTTGCTTGGATGGGCTGTTAGTATAGGGATAATTAGATTAGGAATTTTGTTTTGGCATTTTGTGATTGGGATCTAATTACAGGTTTTGTGTTGCACATCTCCATGTTTTAGTTTTTGTCATGTTTGTGTAGTTAGTTTGGGATCTAATTGTCCAGTGGTTGGACGGTCTTTTTTTCTTTTTTTTTTCCCTTTTAATTTTGTATGTGTGATTCTGTTAGGGTTGAAGGTCCATTGCTATCTCTGTTATTCTGGTTTAGGCCAGTGTTCTTGCTTTTTATTGAATGTTGTTAAGCATTTTATCTCTGTGATTCTGTTATTGGTTGGTTGGTGTTTTAATTGGGTTTTAAAATATGTTGTTCATAACTGCACTTTCTCAACAAATAAGAAATTTTTTTTTTAACCCACATTTTAGAAAATGAGTCGCTTTTTAACAATGCATGAATGCATCTTAGATGTTCAGAAAAATTCGTGGGTATTTACATTCAAGTCGCAAGATGCACTAACTCATCTCAGCAAAAATTTCCCTTTATCTTGCAAAGGCCATAGTTCCCTCTAAAAATTTGTTATGCAATGACAATCAACAAAAGCGAAGGACAATCCTTAAAAATTGTTGGTTTGTATCTATCGCAACTTGATTTTTCTCATGGGCAACTATATGTTGCAGTGTCCAAAGTCACCTCAAAAACGGGTCTAAAAATTATTATTGCTCATGATTCCGACGTGTCTTACGATTATACAAAAAACATAGTTTATAAAGATGTTTTAAAACATTTACATGAAGGTATAAGTTTGCATTGTTATTTTGTCCTTTTGTTTTTTTTCTAAACATGACTCCACCGCTACTTTGATAAATTAGCTTATTATGTTTTCAATTTAATTTGACTCTCAATTTTTTTTCTATCTAGATCGATGGAGATGATGCCACTTCATTGTCTGAGGCCACACCAGCCAGTAAACAAGCTCCAAATCAGGGTTTGTAGGATGTGGATCCAAAAAACCATCGGAGATGATCCTCAGCCACAGAGTTTCGATTGTGTGTTTGTTGATAAATAGGCGAGAACTAGTCATAGTGCCTGCGCGTTGCTGCGGGTGTTATAAGTGTATAAAACATGTAAAAAGTTGGACATTAAACTACAAAATAAGGAGCAAAATTAGTGTCTTCAATATCTAAGTCTCTGCCAAAATGATCTTGGATCTTCAACTCATGCTGTAAACCTGGGTACTAAAACAATGTAAATTATTGAAACAATGACAATAAATAATGTCACCTGAATTTGATCTAGGTTTGATCTAGATTCGAACTACATGCTGATGATCTGAATGAAGGAAGGAAATGGTAACAGTAGAAATTGGTTTGAATTTCTGATGTCATGTGTCAGTGGGTTTTAATTTTTTAGACCACTATGCCTATTATATTTGTAGTAAGGAATGAACATTCACATATAACAAAAGGTTCAGGTTTTATCAAGAATTTTAACACAGTTAACTATCTATGCAGAGCTTTTAAATTAGTTTCCAAAAAGAAAAGTAACGCCTCGTTTCGAATCTTATTATCTAAATCTTGGCCTCAAGCAATTTTATAGTGATCCCCGGCAAAAGAAACCGGCAAGCAAAGAAAAAAGAACAAACGATGAGCAATAAAACTCACAGACCATAATACACAAAATTCCCTATAACGTAAATTGATAAAGCATTTTACCCAATCCAATTGAATTCCTGACCACAACACATAAGATAAACTAATAAACCATTTTATCAAAATAACCATTTAATTTTAAACATTTAAAACCGAAGAGAACCAAACGCGCATATTTGGAAAAAAATGGAGTGTTTTGAGTATCTAAATGACACACCCCGTCCCGAAGGAGGGCATGCTGGCCGTCACGTGAGAGTGACGTAACCATTTGCACAGTTCGGAAGCTTTAAAAATATACAACTTCTAAAATGAAACACCCGAAGGTGAGTCCTTATTTGGTCCATTCTGTCAGAACACCGTTGAATTTCCTCGTAGTCACCACACCTTTGCAATTCTTGAACCTGGAGGGGCGCAAAACAAAATTGAGTGGGTCAGCAAAACGAACGTATTTAAAACCTTTTTTTCTCTTTTGCATATACTAACCCCTCGCCGTAAAACAAGTATAGTTTCCCAGAAAATAACATATATACGTATGTATAGATATGCCAGTCATGCTCAAAGATATATCATTCATGCTTATAAATATGCCATTCATGCTCGAGAATATGCCATTCATGCTTGAGAATATGCCACATTAGAATCTCATAATAAATGTAAATGCTCAAGCATAATTCACATCAATAACATATAATCTGGCAGCCGGGAGTCACCTAACGTGACATGTACCGCTGCATATAGAGCTCCAATCTCAACTCAACATCTGAATCTGCACACGAGTCGGAACCACCTAATGTAGTCTGTCCGACAGGACTGGGTGTAATATATACGCTCTAGTGCTACGATCACGTGAAGACTGTGCGAATAATCGCGGGTCACCTACGAGTCGGAACCACCTAATGTAGTCTGTCCGACAAGGCTTGCACCTAACTTGGATCCAAGGCGAGCGTGTGGTGCTGGTGAACATCACGTGAAGGACTATGCCCTGGCCCTGGGCGGGAGCACTAACACCGGGGGTGCAGATTATGAGCTCTCTAAACATCTCAAACTACTATTGCATACAAACATGAATACCACTTACCTGGCACTTACCTGTGCGTCCACAACACCAAATACACATATATAAATGTATGCCGTTATTAATGCATGTGATGATAGTATTTCAAATGTAGCTTACCTGGGCCTCCTCAGCACCATGCAACAGTATGCATAATTATGGTAATGCACATATTAAAATATGATGCATATATGACAGGATGTTTAATTCGTATTTCTTTTAAAATACGTCAAGCATACGTATATATATATATACTGAAAAATAACTGCCCACTCACTGATCACATCGACGTCTCGTAGGTCCCTGAGCCTCCCCTAGATTGGTTACATTCTTCTTTTGTATAATTTTCACCTATACAAACAGTAACCAAATTGACATTATTTAACGCACATACACCAAACATTCGTCCATAACTTTCTCATACGTTGCTCAATTTGGGTGTATGAATATACCACGGTGATCTACACGACGTCACGAACGCGTGACAATTTTCAGAACTCAATTTGGAGCTCTCACGCGCCCCCACGCGCCCTGTTCACGCGCTGCCCACGCGCGCGTCTTCTTCCTCGCGTCGCCGGACTGGTTTCGCCGGAGATGGTGTTTTGCCGGAATTTCTGGGTAAATTTCAAAGTGTCATAACTTCTTCATTTCTTAACCATTTTTGACGTAATATATATCAAAATGAAGGTATTGACGAGACGAACACATCCATACCTTCCTCGACCCCTAACTCGCCGTGGATTCGCCGGAAAAAGCCCCGAAAGCTCCGGCCAAACTTTGAACTTGTCATTCTCCGTGTTCCTATGTCCATTTTTCACGTAATTTATACCAAAATGAAGCCCTAATCATAATCTACCACGTTGGACTAGTTTTAGGGCCTAAAAACAACGGAATCAAACTTTTCCAAAAATACGAAAATTCGGCCAAACTTACAGTTCGTGATCCCGACGTCCAAATCCTTCAAACGAAGCACTCCGAGCTTCCTTAGGACCTCACCAAACTTCCTACAAGCTTCAAAATCCCAAAAAACATTAATCTTTACGTGTGCATGAACAGTGCACACGCACAGTGAAATTGAAATCCATGTTTTCCGAAGTGAAACTCACCTGAAATTGGTACCATCGTGTTCGTGTGGTCTTCAGGAGTACGATGGTGGTCTTAGATCCTTCGTTGGTATAGTTTTAGGGTGGTTTTGTGGGTGGTCCGTGTGAGTTCGAAGTAGAGAGAGAGAACGGAGAGTGAATGAGAGATTTGTGAGGGAGGAGAGAGAGAGACAAGATGCAGAAATGGGGGAGAGATTTGAGGGAGGTGGGATCCTACCCAATCCCCAAATCATCAAGTTACAACATATTTTACGCCCCTTAGTCCCGTTTAAGGGCATTTTCATAACTTCACGTCCTCGGAATTAAAATTTCCGGGACGGGTTGTGACAACCTTCCCTCCTTATAGAATTTCGTCCCCGAAATTCCAACAACCAACTTAATCAACTAAACTCATACAATAGCTTCGGATAAATCTCTCTCATCCGATTCTCCTTCTCCCCCGTAATTTCTTCCACTGAATGCTTTCTTCACAAATTCTTTACCAATTACACTGTCTTAATTCTCAATACATTCTTTTTTCCAATCCAAAGTCGTCCTTGGTTCCTCAACCAGTCTAATCCGGATTAATTCTCAATAGTTGCACCGGAACTCCATGTGACGAATCTGCCACCTAGTGACAACGCATCGAAATATAATACATTATGCACCTTAGCCAATTTTGAAGACATCACCACTTGTATGCAACTTCATCGATTCCTTTAGTGGTCAAAAACGGTCCGATGCGTTTAAGACTTATTTTGTCTCCTTTCCAAATCTCACTATTTCTTTTCGTGATGAAATTTCTAAAAATGTTGAATCATGAAACACATCATGCTCTTACAAACTCTGGAAGTAAATCAAGCAACTTCACCTACTCTTCGATGATCACATAAAGTCCGAGGTACTTAGGACTTAATTTGCTTTCCTTCCCAAGCCGTATCATACTTTTCTAAAGTGAAAACTTCAAAATTATAAGATCATCTACGTTAAACACTCGATTAGTGACATGTTCAACTATTAATCTCTTTTGCCATTCCTGGCTACTCTCAGGTTAAACTTAATCACCTGAATACTTTGAGAAGACTCATCCATAGTTTCAGGGCCTACCAAAACTCTTTCGTGATCGAATCTTCTCTATCCAGAAGTATTTCTTCCACAAATCAACAAAAATCGACACATTTCATGGTCCTTATGGCGTTACTTTGGAAACTGCGCAACTAACATACTTAAGAAACTCAGCAGTTCCGTAACCCAAATCTCTTCTCCATAAAACATATAAGTACTGTTGCACTGTGGTTGTTACTCAACACTGGAGTAAATGTACTAACTTGGTACATTGATTAACTATCACTTCAAGTTCAATCATAACCATCCTATTCTCGAACTCAGCAATCTTTCTTTTTCCCTTCTTTCTTTGCCTTGGTTAATTCTTAATTTTCTTTGTCAACCATTTGAGTCTTGAGTACGACCTTACTAAAAAGACTTAACTTGAAAATTAGCAATTACAACTTCTTCTCAAACTTCCATTCTCAACTTTACTTCAGTTGATTTCCAATCCACAAGAAGACAATCTTGGCAAACGTGCCAGACATTAACTCTTACCACAGTCTTTTCACCAAGTGCATCAGCTAGAACAATTTTACGATCACCCTGGTCGTACAATCATGTTCATTAAACAATTCAATCCACCTTCGCTGCCTTATATCAAAATCCTTCCAAATAATGGATATTGGAGACTTTTTGGATTCGTAAAAATCTTGCATTCTTACCACAAATAATGTCTTCATAACTTCGCAGCAAGAATGGTAATCATGACTTCCAAATCACCAGTAGGGTAATTCATTTCATGAGGTTCCTTTTGTCGTGAAACGTATGTAATCACCCTAACATTTGCATCAACATGCATCCAATACCATTCAAGAAACATCACTAAAAATTTATGATTACCACTATTCTCTGGGAATACTAAAATACGTGCATGAGTGAGGAAATACTTCAGTTGTTGAATCCTTTGCTCACAATTTCCTTCCCACTCATACATAACCTCTTTTCTCAACAATCTCATCAATGACAAAGTAATGACTGAAAAATCTTTTACGAACCGTCCATGATAGCTTGTTAAGCTAGGATAACTCCAATCCCAATCACGATTCGTGGTTGTTCTAAATTCTCAATTTCTGCTACCTTTTATGAATTCACTTGAATACCTGAAGCAGATATAATATATCTCAAAAATGCTACTTGATTCATCCAACATTGGCATTTGCTAAACTTAGCATACAATCGACATTCTCTCGATCTTTGCAATACCAATTTAAGATGTTTAGCATACTTTGCTCTAGTCTTATCAATCTTTTCAATAGCAACAACAACAGATCGGTCTAGATATCATTGGAATACTTCATTCATCAAATTCATAAAGTAGTAGATGCATTCGTCACTCCGAATGGCATCACCAAACTTGAAATGACCTTAACGAGTCCTGAAAGTTATTATAAGGGCATCCTCACCGATAATCTTCAACTAATAATATCCAGACCTCAAGTCAATCTTAGAAAATATACAACCACCTAGAAGCTGATCAAACAACCATCAATGTGAGGTAACGGATAACGGTTTTCAATTGTTACTCGATTCAACTGCTTATAATCAAAGCACAGCCTTAACGTCCATTTTCTTTCTCACCAATAAACTGGGGTTCCCCCAACGTAATGTACTAGGTTGAATAAAAACCTTTATCAACCAATTTCCAATTCTCTTAGTTCAAAAGGCAACATTCTATAATATATGGTTTGTACCTGGAGACAAATCCATAGTGAACTCTACATCTTTAACTGGCGGCAATCCAGGTAAATTCTCAGGGAAGACGTCAGGTAAATGTTTGACTACTCCCACTTCTTCCACGCTACCAGAAGTGACATCTTTTAGCACCACATGAGATAAGTATCCTTGGCAGCATTTTGATAATAATCTCTTTGCTCTCACAGCATAATTAACGGTCTGCCTCACTCCACTTTGCATACTTACAAAAGTAATCTCTAGTCATCCAGACCGATGGAAAATAACATATAATCAATTCAACATTCGGCTATAAACATAGCTCATACTCTTTCATTCTAATCAACTCAGCCCTCGGCTGCATATATAGCTCATAACCAACTCATCATATCATGTATATCTTGCACACATTCAGTACCACCTCGCGTGGTCTGCAACTCATCACTGTAAATAACCTAATATGTTCTAGAATAATATCGAAATCTACAATCTAATGGAACAAAAGTAGCTAGCAACAATACATACTCTACTATTACTGAGCACTTTAAATAAGTACGATACTAACATAGGATAACCTACTGGTTTACTTGCTTAACGAATCCACGAATAAGTTATTAATATTACGGTCTGCAGCCCGCAATACTGATAAATCATCGTTGTCTCGATAAGTAAGCAACAACTCTCGAGGGTGTAATATTACTATTTTGCCAAGGAAATACATACACACGTCTCAACCGCGTTTATTTACTACTTTCAAGGCAATAACATTAATAACGTAAAATTTCTACATTAACAACAAATAGACTTTAGCTAAAACATTAAGGATAATTATCGTACCCCTAATCAAATCCAAATAATTCTGAGTATCTTGCAGTGATGTGTAGTTAACACATCCCTGGGCTTGTTGTTGTCTCCCACAACCTCTATTAGTGTAAATACTTCGCTCATGTACACCACGACCTAACTGACCATAATTAATAGATCCAAGAACTTGCTGGATCGGCGCTAGTTGTGGCAAAGAAGACTGCTAGGGCTTCTGTTGGCTTTGGACATAATTTGCAGTTCTATGTCCCATCTATCCACTTGTAAAGCGTCCACTGCTTTCTCGCCTACATTCTCAAAGGTGTCCATTATTGTACCTACAGCCCAAAGGTACATTTCCTTTACCAAAATCACCTTGTCTCTGAGATCTGGGATTACCAATACATCTATCACTTCGCTTCTGGTCAATGGCATTAAAACCTTTGCCAAAAGAACTAGAATTAGCTTCACTTCTTTTGAAATTCCGAATCTTTCTATATTCTTGATATGACGAATCATTAATTTTATCGTCCTCTTTTGATTCCCATTCTTTTATCATTCTTCTTTACTCTCGCTGCACATGTTCTCAGAGTCCTTAAGGCTCAACAACATCTTGTATACTCCTGATAAGAATTACAATGGATAGTGGTCACCCAAAATACCGTTGCCTTATGCCACCCAGCCTAAAACAATATAACACTTCAATCAAAATAGCAGCAATATTCAAATGGGACGAGGCAAGTCTGAGAACTTTCTATAATACTCATTGATCGTCAGCTTTCCTTGTCTCACATTTGCAAATTCTTGTTTTCTACCATCATAAGATGCCAAAGGAAATAATTCTTTTCTTTAAACAAGTCCTTAAACAATTTTCAATCGGTTGTTTCCTTCGGTGACAACGAATTATACTCCTGTTTCCACCAGGATACAAGTTCATAACTCAAACCAGGTAGTCGTCTCAACCCTTCTGTCAAAAGGAAGATTCCTTTGACTTGCATAATCCAAAACGTCTTTTCCAAATGATTAAGCCATCGCTTTGCTCCCTTAGGTCCATCATTTCATAAGGTGATTCAAATTCAACTCATAACCCATCTTAAAATGTCCCTTTTTGATAATATACTGAATCACCAAAATAATAATTTCCCCCAACAGCTAAATCAGGGAGACTAAGTTCCTCTAACTACGTGGTTTGCTACGAGGCGGTGTAGTTCTGACAGAATTCACTAGAACTTCTCAAGATGTCCAAGATCGAAACTTAGGCTCTGATACCAACTGACACACCCCGTCCCGAAGGAGGGCATGCTGGCCGTCACGTGAGAGTGACGTAACCATTTGCACAGTTCGGAAGCTTTAAAAATATACAACTTCTAAAATGAAACACCCGAAGGTGAGTCCTTATTTGGTCAATTCTGTCAGAACACCGTTGAATTTCCTCGTTGTCACCACACCTTTGCAATTCTTGAACCTGGAGGGGCGCAAAACAAAATTGAGTGGGTCAGCAAAACGAACGTATTTAAAACCTTTTTTTCTCTTTTGCATATACTAACCCCTCGCCGTAAAACAAGTATAGTTTCCCAAAAAATAACATATATACGTATGTATAGATATGCCAGTCATGCTCAAAGATATATCATTCATGCTTATAAATATGCCATTCATGCTCGAGAATATGCCATTCATGCTTGAGAATATGCCACATTAGAATCTCATAATAAATGTAAATGCTCAAGCATAATTCACATCAATAACATATAATCTGGCAGCCGGGAGTCACCTAACGTGACATGTACCGCTGCATATAGAGCTCCAATCTCAACTCAACATCTGAATCTGCACACGAGTCGGAACCACCTAATGTAGTCTGTCCGACAGGACTGGGTGTAATATATACGCTCTAGTGCTATGATCACGTGAAGACTGTGCGAATAATCGCGGGTCACCTACGAGTCGGAACCACCTAATGTAGTCTGTCCGACAAGGCTTGCACCTAACTTGGATCCAAGGCGAGCGTGTGGTGCTGGTGAACATCACGTGAAGGACTATGCCCTGGCCCTGGGCGGGAGCACTAACACCGGGGGTGCAGATTATGAGCTCTCTAAACATCTCAAACTACTATTGCATACAAACATGAATACCACTTACCTGGCACTTACCTGTGCGTCCACAACACCAAATACACATATATAAATGTATGCCGTTATTAATGCATGTGATGATAGTATTTCAAATGTAGCTTACCTGGGCCTCCTCAGCACCATGCAACAGTATGCATAATTATGGTAATGCACATATTAAAATATGATGCATATATGACAGGATGTTTAATTCGTATTTCTTTTAAAATACGTCAAGCATACGTATATATATATATACTGAAAAATAACTGCCCACTCACTGATCACATCGACGTCTCGTAGGTCCCTGAGCCTCCCCTAGATTGGTTACATTCTTCTTTTGTATAATTTTCACCTATACAAACAGTAACCAAATTGACATTATTTAACGCACATACACCAAACATTCGTCCATAACTTTCTCATACGTTGCTCAATTTGGGTGTATGAATATACCACGGTGATCTACACGACGTCACGAACGCGTGACAATTTTCAGAACTCAATTTGGAGCCCTCACGCGCCCCCACGCGCCCTGTTCACGCGCTGCCCACGCGCGCGTCTTCTTCCTCGCGTCGCCGGACTGGTTTCGCCGGAGATGGTGTTTTGCCGGAATTTCTGGGTAAATTTCAAAGTGTCATAACTTCTTCATTTCTTAACCATTTTTGACGTACTATATATCAAAATGAAGATATTGACGAGAGGAACACATCCATACCTTCCTCGACCCCTAACTCGCCGTGGATTCTCCGGAAAAGCCCCGAAAGCTCCGGCCAAACTTTGAACTTGTCATTCTCCGTGTTCCTATGTCCATTTTTCACGTAATTTATACCAAAATGAAGCCCTAATCATAATCTACCACATTGGACTAGTTTTAGGGCCTAAAAACAACGGAATCAAACTTTTCCAAAAATACGAAAATTCGGCCAAACTTACAGTTCGTGATCCCGACGTCCAAATCCTTCAAACGAAGCACTCCGAGCTTCCTTAGGACCTCACCAAACTTCCTACAAGCTTCAAAATCCCAAAAAACATTAATCTTTACGTGTGCATGAACAGTGCACACGCACAGTGAAATTGAAATCCATGTTTTCCGAAGTGAAACTCACCTGAAATTGGTACCATCGTGTTCGTGTGGTCTTCAGGAGTACGATGGTGGTCTTAGATCCTTCGTTGGTATAGTTTTAGGGTGGTTTTGTGGGTGGTCCGTGTGAGTTCGAAGGAGAGAGAGAGAGAACGGAGAGTGAATGAGAGATTTGTGAGGGAGGAGAGAGAGAGACAAGATGCAGAAATGGGGGAGAGATTTGAGGGAGGTGGGATCCTACCCAATCCCCAAATCATCAAGTTACAACATATTTTACGCCCCTTAGTCCCGTTTAAGGGCATTTTCATAACTTCACGTCCTCGGAATTAAAATTTCCGGGACGGGTTGTGACACTAAACCTCACCCTCATCACTTATAAAATGTAGTGTCCCCATGGAAAGAGAACTTGCAAAATGGTGTCCCGGCACAAACACAACATATTAAACAAACATATGAAGTCAAAAAAATTTTAAAAACCGACAATGAACGATAAAATTTAGAAATCCCAGGACACAAAATCTCAAATGACATAAAAATTAGTAATAAAAGTTATGAAAAAACAGACACCACTTGACACCAAATTTCTTGACGCCAACGACGACCCCAAAGGCAAGTAAAATCCCAAACCAGTCAAGAACAAAATTAAGAGTCCATTCCTCTGTCATATTCTTTTCCCCTGTTTTGCTACCCCTAATCCCAAATGTGTCTTCGATCCTGTTTGTCCCATTTTTTTCTCACCCTAATATCTCACCTGCAAAATCTTAACGCTACTACTTTCCCCCCGCCATCAAACCCTCAACACCCTGTAATGCTATGTTCTTCCAAATCTATAACAAAAAAATGCACGCATAAACACGATTGAAATTTGCGAAAACCCACAACACAACCTAACTAAAAATCTCACAGATCAAAAGTTTCACCCAATCTCTCTTATCAAATGAATACTCCAAAAGAAAAACACCCCCCTCCCCCCCCCCCCCCCCCCCCCCCCATTCTCTCTTATCAAATGAATACTCCAAAAGCAATTCAATGGTCGATAACAACTCATTTAAAATTGAACCCAAAAAAAAATAAAAGCTTATGAGATTTAAAATTGAACAAAACACAATCCATACATTATAACAAAAACTGCACGCTTAAACATGCTAGAAATTCACCAATACCCACAACATAGTTAACATCCTCTTCGATTCTATAAAATCAGAAAAAGAAAATTTGCACAGAAAACCCATTTTGATATTCATATTTAATTGTAAACTCACATCATGTGGCATTTTTCAGATGCAGGAAAAAAGAAGAACAAATGAATTCCCACGAATGTAACTCTTAAAAAAAATAAAATAAAAAATAAAAAATTCATTCTACAACAAAACCCAAAAGCAAGCAAGCAACCAAAGTTTCTCACCTTAAGCACAAATGTCTTCCAAACCCGCAGACAAAAGTTCCAGAAAAATAAAAATCTGAATCCCCTGAAATTCAAAAGAAAACCTGATTATACACCCACATGCAAAACCCGATGGCACAAAAAAACAAAAAAACAAAAAAAACAAAAATGAGAAGAGAAAATATTTCAACAGAAATCCATTTACAAATCGAAAATCCATTTGTCAAGACCCACAACACAACCTAACTAAAAAAACTCACGGATTAAAAGTTTCTCCCCAAAAACCCCGTCTATGTCATCAAACAAAAACTCTGAAAGCAACAACCCATTTAAAATTGAACCCAAAAAAAATTAAAAGCTTCTAACATCTAAAATTGAATAGAATACAATCCATACAGTTGCATAAAAAAGTTGTAGATGCAAGATTAGAAGAACTCACCACAAAACTATCCACTTTGAGACCAACAGGGGCAAAGAGAGGAGAGAGTAGACGGCTACGAAAGAAGAGAAGCAAAAGAAATGGGAAAAAAAAAAGGACTAAAAGCAGTGAAAAGGAATCACTGCAGAAAGCAGGAAAG
Source organism: Pyrus communis (assembly GCF_963583255.1). NCBI lineage: Eukaryota > Viridiplantae > Streptophyta > Magnoliopsida > Rosales > Rosaceae > Pyrus > Pyrus communis. The sequence goes on from NC_084806.1 coordinate 13,843,464, forward strand.
AAAAGAAACCAGACAAAAATGTTGAAGGTCAAAGTTGAAATAAGCAGAAAGAAGCAGAAGCAAAAAGGGAAGCACACTGCCCTAGAACAGTGCCATCCGAGTTTAGGTTTTAACATATATGGAATTTTGCACCTTTTTCGTTATCGTAAGATGCTTACGTTTTTATATATCCAAGTTTGCATACTGTGTTCTTGGTACAACAAATTTTATGGTCAAACATTCTCTAAAGTTCATGAACTAATTGTGCTACGCAATTCGCTGCCCAATTATACATCACTTTCACATAATTAATGTTTGTGTGGTTAATTGTTTTATTGGATTCAATCATGGGCCTCGATATCAATTTTTATACAAGGCCACTACATTCATGCAAATCCAAAAGAAATCAAATTCCATCTTCTCCATATAATGGTATGTGTTACAATAAATTTCGTTCTTGGAAAAACAAATTTTAGAGTGTGTTGTTGGCACTTTTGCTCTCTTTGCATTTCACTATAGCTATTATATTTAATTCTGCTTAAACAAGTTATTTTACATATGTAAACAAAACTAAGTAGAAACCATCAATTCTTCTTTTTTCTTAATTTGTTTTGTTTCCTCTTTTACCCATAAAAATATAATTAAAAGTTCATTTACAAGGTTGCTTCAGTTGCTATCATTTCATTTCATAAAGTAATATTTACTGTTATGGTGTATTTTATCATAACTGTTGTCTCTGTGGCCATAATTGTGCTATCCTCACTGTTTTTGAGCTTCTTAAACCACATGTGTTAAATATTCTCCTGTTCATTTAATAATCTGTATTATTTTAATTTTCTCCTTCTAACAGAGGGATGCAGTTCACACGACTATGAACGCTCGAGACATCCAATTTTTTTTTGGACCTTCTGAGAGTCGACGATGCATAGGAGATCAGCAAATTTCACGTTGTTCACAACAAGATATCGAGCAAGGTTGTCCCTCATCCTGCCAAGGTTGAATTAAATAGGAAAACCACAATCATTTCCATTGACAAAACAAACCAGGAGATCCCAAAGCAGTGATTTAATTTGATTGACCTTGATCAGCTTCATAAGAGAATCAACAACGATGTTGAGCTTACAGGTAACAAATTTGGTTTTATGTGATGCACTAACATCTAAAATTGTTATTATAATTTATTCATTGCCTTTGGTGTGCAATCATTTTCACCGCTAAAAATCATTCGCAGATGTGTTTGGTTGCTTAACGGCTGTGCAACCGATTAAAGAGCCGACTATGCAAAACTCAAACATTGCGAAAAAGATGAATCTGAACCTGCAAGATATCAAGTCATTCCTATTTCCGTTAAGTTCAAATTACGCTTTATACGTAAGGCGTCGTATTTATGACATATAAAACATCACATTTTTAAAAACTTACAGGGGCAAAACGGTTAGGATCACCTTATGGGGAGAAGCTGCAACGACTATTGAGGACAATGGAATGCAATCCCTTCTATCGCCCATCTTCATTGCTTTAACAAGCCTCAAAGTCAAACAATACCAAGGTTGCACCTCAATGTCCTTTATTTAGCTGCTTAAACCTTCAATTTATTGATTGTTATGTTTTATACATAGGAAACTCTGTTCTTGGAAGCACTGGATCAACTATTTGTATTTTCAATCCAGAGATTCCGCAACTCACCCAATACAAACAAAAGTAAATCGACAACCTTCCTTTAATAACTTTGCTGTTTATATTTCTTCTATTTATCTTTCTCAACCTAAACATACACGAATCAGGTTTGAGCATATAAGATCACCTATTTGAATCTTGCGCACCTCAGCTGAGATGTATGCAGATCGTGCTGTTAGTCCTAATTTTGAGTCCAAAATGATTGATGAGCTCCTTCTACTCACAAAGTTAGTCTCTTATCACATACTTGTTAACAGAAGCCACATCTTTTTAATAATAAATTTTAGCTCTTCTTCTTGCTCTTTTCTTTATTCATTTATATTTCATGTTTACAAGATGATTAAATGTATTTCATTATTTAAAAATTGTGTGATTCCATAACAGAATGCAAGTTTTGCATGCAAAGCGACTGTCATTGGATTTGATTTGACTAGAGATTGGTGGTACAAGTCGTGCCCGTCCTGCCATAAAGCTGTCAAGAAAACTTCCGGATCATTTGAGTGCAATGAACATGGTTTATTAATTAGATTACCTGAACCATGGTAATTTCTTTAACACCTATTTTACATCTAAATGTTGTATTAAGCTGGTTAGTCATTTTTAAATTTCTTGCAATTATAAAATTTATTTGTCTTTCAATTTATGTTTATACTTTATGACTCAATCTACAACCTCTTGAATTGCCTTCGATATACATATGGATGGGAGTGTCTTTGGTTGACCAAAGTTTTGGAATACTCATGGACTTTTATTCAAAGTTGTTTTTGTAAACAAAGCGTCCTTGTATTTGGATCACAACTAATTGGTGAGATAGGGTAATTGGTGGGAAAGGTACTAGATTGCTGATAAATGAATGAGAAAGTTGCATCTTACATCCTGCATGTCAATTTGGGATTATTTTCTGTTTGTTTTGTTGAAGGAAATGGAATTTTCCCCTTTCATTATATCTGCAAGTTTCACAATCATGGGCATTAAATGTTGCATGTTATAGGTTGTTAATCCTTACTAAGATAGAATATAATGCAGTATTTTATTAGTTCCTTGCTTTCTGGGTTCGTTTTGGACACAAATTTTTGTGTAATTTGATGCCAAAAATGATTTTAAACACATGTTTAGACTGCAATGACGTGCTCATTTTGCCTGCTTTTCCAATACGCAGACGTATAGTTCCTGTCGTATTTTACTTCAAGATAGTTTAGTCATATTGGCTTTTTTTGTTTTTTCGTTTCAGGATTTTGTGATCATTAGCATTCTTACACCCATTAGTTGGTATCTGGTTAAATTTGTTGGCTTTATGAGATTAGTTTTGGTGATGTTTGGTACTTGAGAATGTTGTGAGAAAAAAATGAAATAGGAATCTATGTTTGCCTAATTTTTTTAACTACGTTGAAATCCAAAGGCTTATTTGACTGTCCATATATTTGATTTGAAGACATGTTCTATTATGGTTTTGCATTTGCTGTGCATCCCATCTATAGAAAAAAGGAGAAATGTGAGATCTACAAAACTGTTTTCGTTTGGGTACATTTTGTTTTCATTTATTGTGATGTCTATAGGGACATTGGTTTTTCTCTTAATTTTTTATTAACATGCTTTTGGCAATCTATACTTTTAGAATGTTAATGGTAGTAATAACTGCCTAACATGAAAATATCCAACTCTTCCTTAGGTTCAAAATCAATCTATAGTGGAAGACAGCACAAATTAGCACAACTTCCTCATGTTAGGAAGGCACACTGAAAAGAAACTTCATGTTTCTTGCCACACTTTGGTAATAGAGGACGGATATGACGATCCCTTCATGGTGTCGCTGCCTCTGAAAAAATTGGTGGGAGAGACAAAAAGATTTTTGCTATCTTTTGGCAATCAAAACAGTGACTTTCGGAAAACGGACTTCATCATTTATGGATTGATTCAAGATCAACTGCCCTTGAACCCAACGATTGTCTCAATCGACCCGCAAACATCTGCTGCAGCCACAGGAAAAGAAATTATGAGTGAAGCAACTCCCGCCCCAGTGACGCCTTCCCAGCGGCCAGATCACCAACCCTAATCGGTTGCACCTCCCAAAACTTCAAAGAGAGCATTGTTCATTGATCAAGTAGACAATCCCGACAGGTTAAGTTTTACTCTCAATTATCATCTTATGTGTTAAATCTTAATAAATATGGTTGCTTATCTTGGGTGTACTTATGTGTTACGCCGCTGATCAAAAGTTGTTAGCCAATTTTTTTGCACCACTCTTTGACACTTTTTTGCATACCTATTACAATTCCCTCTGACCTTATAAATTGTACCTTCATTCATAGCAAAAAAACTCGCACCGGGCAAACAGAGACAACCAATTCTGCTAGAATTGCCAGAGAATTCCACAAACTGGTTGTCTCTAAGATTGAGCATGCTGATAAAGAGCCGTTAGCTGCATTCAAAACAAAGTCTCAAGCCAAAAAAACCAAAGATAGGTAAATTAGAATTTGTTTTACACATGCATGCTTGCATAACATTTGTTATACCAGTGTTTGCTAAACTATAATTCATGTTTTTTACTATAGTGCTAAAGATGTTCGCTCGTCGAAAAAATGAATGACTGCAGTCTCCGTTATGAATTGCTACAAAGATGTTCTCCATTTTTTTCCCTTAAAACATGTGTAACTGAAAACTTAGTTGCTGAAACAACAACAGAACATTTTTTTGAGTTTTTGTGTAATTGCTTAAACAGGTGCCTGGGCTGCAGGGCATGTATTTTGCCACCTTAACTGCAGGGGCAAAATATGTGTGGACTATATCTTCCTTGTGTAGTAACTAATGGAAACAGGCATCGTGTATCTTTATTGCTTTGAAATTTGGATTTTTTTTTTTTTTTTGTTTTTTTGTAACTACTGAATAGGTGCCTAGGCTGCAGGGCATGTATTTTGCCACAGTAACTGCAGGGGCAAAATATGTGTGGACTGCATCTTGCTTCTGTAACTTATGAAAACAGGCATACTACATCTTTGTTGCTTTGAACATTTATGCTTGAAAGATTAGCTGCTAAAACAAAAACAACCTACATTTTCACCTTTCACTCATCTATCCTTTTTATTCGTTCATGATTTTATTGAATTTTTTTTCAAGTTACATGTGTCTAATTCATATGGTTAAGATTCGTGCATTCAAGTCCCACAGCAACGTGCGAACATTTTTCTAGTTGTACCTATTACCGTTAAGTTTCTGAATTTTTCATCCAATATTTCTTTGACGTGTGCTAAGTTAGAAACGTCAAAGGGTAAGAAAGTCATTTTGCTCATTTTAATTTAGGAAAACTAATGAAAATGACTTGAAAACTTTGAGTTTTAACGATAAGGACAAAATAAAAGGTAAAATGAATGGTACCAGAATTGACTTTTTAGTGTAAAAATATGATTTTTCGTTAAAACTCCCTTTTAATTTTCAACTTTTTTTACTCTTTCTAAATTTTCATTCTCTCACAACACTCATGGAGGAGACCCCCAACATGAGAATCCAGCAGCCTCATGTTGCAGGTGGTGGTGCTCCAGTGCATCATCTGTTACACTCTCATCCTCTTCCTCTTCCAATACCGCCGCGGGAAGCTCTTAATCACGGCGCAGTTCCTAGAGACCGCTGCCTCCACCATCTTCTTGGAAACAGTTGCCGACAACAGCGAAGAAGGCAAACACCACGTCAAGGTACGAAAATCCAACGCCTCCAGGCAGTCGCTCTCTGCAATGACACATCGTGTGAGATCCCAATCACCAATGGCATCAAGCAAGGCTGTTATGGACGTTAGCGACGTCTCTCATCTGGAAATTACACCGTTGAATCTGTTGCCTTCATCAAGAGGACCATCTCTTCCAATAAGATCGCGGTCTTCTCCAAGTTGCTGGATTCCATTCGACAAAGATATGAGGACGAAAAGCCTTTGCCCGTCATGGGTAAAATAACAAAGAACTCTTTTGTCCTCAGAGCAACTGGGCAACACATGATAAAAAAAATGAACGGAATATTTGTTAAAAAAATTGGAAAATCAAAAGACAGGAAATTTGACTAATTATTAGACAAAAAAATGAACGGAATTTTTTTTTAATTTTTTTTAGCACAATTAGATACCACAACCGTTTGATTTGGCTAATATTTTGCAAAAGAATTTATGCGTTGAGACGAGAGAAATAGACTATTCTAATTGTTGAAACTCAAATAAACAAAAGAATAAAATTCAAAGTGAAGTGGACATCATAAGTAGTCTTTTTTTTTTTTCTTTTTTTTTTTTCGAAAGTATTGGTATCACTTTCCTTTAAAGACTTGTCCATACGAGATTTAGCTCAAAAGCCTGGCCAACTTCACCCTCGCAACGACATTGAGCTCGAACAACTTCAGCTTAATACTGCAATTTTAAGACCAAACACGACCTAACTTAATTTTTCGCCTAACCCTCAATCATTTTTGAAATTTGATGAAGTATATGTTTGTCAAATTTCTTACAAGTAAACATGTCGTGGACGTGGACTTAAAAATGAAGGGAGATTATATTCACGCACCCCAAATTACTTCTCTACATCCTTTTATTTTTTTTTAATATTTTTCTATCAAGTATTAGTGGTGTGTAGAAAATATTAAAAAATTAAAAGGATGCGGAAAAAATAATTTGATATGTGTGAATATAATATCTCAAAATGAACATTTTATATGTGTACAATGATCAACTCAACTATTTATATCAGCCCACCAAAACGACTCCAAAGTCACTCATGTACATACAGAGGAATGATATATGTATTCTTTTAACCGAGAAATCTCGGTCACCAAAACCAGATGGTTGACCACTTGTTAAAGTCTTTTTAAGTGCAGCAAACCCAGGTCGACAAGTGCCTTATAACTGAAATTTGAAATTCCCGGCACAACACACACATCTGTCACAGAGAGAGAGAGAGAGAGAGAGAGAGAGAGAGAGAGAGAGAGAGAGAGAGAGAGAGAAGGAAATGGACCAATGTATCCTCAAAGCATTGGAAGGTGAATTGTTATGGTATGACGAGAGACCTCCAGTAGTACTGAATCAAAGCGCTTTTGTGCCGTACACAAATACACCCGTCATTGATAAGCTTCCCAATGATGTCACAAAATCCATGAATACGAACAAGAGGATGCTGCAATTCTTGAGGAAAAGCTGGCAACCTGCAACGGCAAGAAATGAAGCCGAACAGGACAGCAGACAACGGGGTTTTCGCCGCATGATCAACGAGCGCATGAGAAGGGAGAAGCACAAGCAGAGCTACTTAGCCTTGCATTCTTTACTTCCCAAGGGAACCAGGGTGGGTATATTCAGTTAACCACATTAAACTAAATTTAATATCCGTTATCAGCACTCCAAAATAGTATAGTTTCTTAATCGGATTTTCATGAAAGTGTTTTTATTGGAGTGATCCACATCACCTCTTGCACATCCTTCTGCTTTTTCTAGACATTGAGTTGATGAACAAATTAAAAGAGATTCAAGAGCCAGAATTAAAAGGGTGTTCAGAAGATGAAAAATGATGTGCAAATATCACTCCTATGAAAAATTAAGAGGAGCATATAACTATTTCGAATTGCGCAAATGAGCAAGAGATTTGTTATATAATTGTTTGGTGTTCCAATTCTACATGTTGCAGAGTGATAAGAATTGGATTGTGCAAATGACTGCTATGAACATTCAGCGGCTGAAGAGGTACAAGGAGGAATTGATCAAGAGGAACGTGGAGCTGGAAGAACTTTTGGTAGAAAATGAAAAGGAAAGAGTGAAATGGAGCAAGATTAGATTAAAGGTGGCTAATCCTACATCAGGAATTGATTCTATGTTGGAGGTTCTTAAGTGCTTGCAATATTTGGGTTTGAAAGCCAGAAATGTTCACTCTAATTTCTCTCCTGAGGAGTTTTCAGCAGAACTGGAAATTGAAACCAAGGTATGCATGCACATAATTTTGAAGTTATCATAAATTCTTGCTATTTTTTCATGTGTAATGCTAGGGAGACAAAATTTTGCAAACTAAATGATATAGAAGTTGATGATTGGATTATTATTTAAGCGTCGATAAATGTGTTCATTTCTATTGGTGACATATCATTTAATTTGCAAATTTTGTCGACAAATATAATCTCCCTAGCATTACCCTTTTCTCAAAATTAAATAAAAAGGAGTAGGATAGGTGATTTCCCCTTTAAATTTCACTCATACTAATTGATCTGATTTTGATAAGGTAAGATAAATTTGAACAAAATAAAAAAATTCATTATACCTAGTACTTTTTCTCTTTAACAACTAATCTAATATACCAAAAAAAAATAAAAAATAAAAAAAAGAATTTCAATTTGAGCGCAAAACGACAATCAGATTGTCCTAACCAAGTACTTTATTTTATTTAAAATGGTCATTACGTTTGGTTCTAGGCCAAAAATGACAACTACGTTTTAAAGCTTTGTGCTTTGCATGGACATACATAGGATAGGAAGATAGAACAATTCTTATTCATAAATTAATTGAATATAGGAGAGCGCACACGTGGTGTTTTTCACCACTCACCCCTTATATAATAAAACACTAAAATTCTGTATTTTATTGTATTTTTGGGAAGATTGGAGCTGCAGAGATAGAAGAGGCTGTGCAAGAAACACTCAATGAAGCTGAGAGGAAATTGCGTTTTCCATTTCCAGGAAGGTGAAGGCAGACAGGAATTTGGTGCTCCAATTGACATTTGACTTTTGAAATATCTCGAATTTAACTACAAGTTTATATTTTCAAGCATGACCTATTATTATACTCTAATTTAAAACGTGGAAATGATGTGATAAATGGCATACTATTATCAGAACTTTTCAAAAACTTGTTAACACCTTTTCTTTTTGGTCGGAGAAAACTTTGTATGCATGAGCACTCAGAGATCGTACGTCCGCCCACGCAAAAGTTCAAAATTTTCGAAAAACCTGTAAATTTTAGGAATTAAATTATAATTCGGAAAATCTAAGATACTTGATCAGTTTCCAATATTCGTGATTTCTGAACTTGGAAAAGAATTTGATTCCATACAGGCATTGGAAGATATCACATCAAAATGTATAAGATAAAAAGGAAACAAAGCAGCAACTTTATTTGCATTCAAACTAATTGGTGCGATTTACGGATTTAGCAAGCGCACGATGTTTACAAAAATTCTTTGATAATTTATTTAATGTAGAATCTCTCAAAAGATAGTTGAAAATAAACGGACGAACAAATGAAATATGAACATTATTTAATTAAAGGAAAAATAAATACACTAAATTGTTGGAACGGTTACAAACCATAGTTCTAAAAATCTCCGCCTAGGCATTAGACCTGGTCACCGCTCCGATTAGTCTCTGTGCGTTTGAAAATTAAGAAAGTGCGCCTAGACCCGTTTAGACGTCCGCCTAGCCCGCCTAGGCGCTTGTCTAAACCTGCCTAGGTTGCGACTTTTACTGAGACAGAAAATTGATAACTTTCATTTTGCATTCTAATTTCAATAAAATGTAAGAGACTTAAATACTTGGACGAATACTCATTATATGCTTGTTCTCATGTTTTTAATATGTTTTAATACTTTATTATTTGTCATTTTATTTTTACAATTTATGTATTCCTATATAATTATGTGTGTTTTTTTTTTTAAATAAATAGACACTTGTTTATACAATATATATACAACAAATTTATCTAAATCCGCCTAAACCCCGCTAGCCGTCTAATTTGTTGAAATAAACTAACACTAAAAAATGGCCTAGGCACTGAGCAGTGGCTTCTGTGGTGATTTTGGGCAAAACATTCAATAAATCGGAGAGAGTCTAGGCAGCGCTAGGCGGCATATGCTAGGTTGTTCCTCGTCTCTCAGCTCTGTGTATGTGCAAAGTGGAAACCCAAAAACTCTAGTTGTCTCGTGTAACGCAAAACCAGAACTTCTGTGCCTAGAAACGGAGAAGTGTTGTGCTGGCATAGCATAGACGGATGGAGAGAGGGAGATGTACGGTGGAGAGATGGAGGGTTGGAGGGAGTTGCTTTGATTTGTTGTTTTTCAAGAAAGAAGAAGATGAAAGGGATGGAAAGTTAGAAGCGGAGAAGCCGAGGTAAAAGAGAGAGAATAGGCAGCAGGGAATCGGGAAAGTGGAAAAAGATGCTTAGTGTTGTGTGAAAGTTCACCAGCCTTATAATAAAGAAAATAAACAATAATTACCCATTGTCCACTAAATAAATATATTATATAAATTGTTTAGATAATATTTTATTATTTGTTCTGTTTAAGTCAACACTATATTATACTTTCAGGATACGTTTGTTGCACTGGACTATCTCAGACTGGACTAGCTTCAGAGACTAAGCTGGAATGGCTTAGATTAGATTAATCTGGACTGATTTAGTGAAGTGTTTGGTACAACCTTAGACTAAAAACAGGATAATGGAAAACCATCACATTCATCACCAAAAAAACCAACAAAGCAATTCAGAAAAAAAAAAGTCGTACATTTTTTTTATATACAATTATAAAATTTTCATTTGATAAAGAATGATGTTAGGAGCTACAAATATGATATGGAGCTATCGAATAAGTACTACGTTGTGTATACAAAATGTATATACACGTTCTATATTATTTCTATTTGACATACAAACTCAACTCAGGGTCTTCTCCCTTCTTCCAGTGACTAGTGGACTGGTGCACTCGAATCATACTTGAGTCTGGACTCTCAATATTTGTTCTTCGCATACAAAAAGAGCTTAACCTTGTGGCCGAAGATAAGGACACGCCAACATTCCTCTCTGCACCCAGCATGTGGAAATACACTTGAGGTGCCCATCCATCCCGCTGGTTTAGGAGAGGGAACGACTGCAAGTAACAAATCAAAGCTGTGACAATTCCTACAAGACCTCCGGTGAATACGTCCTGCCAATGATTAAGTAATCATCACACGAGAGATTCCCACGAAAGCAGCACATAGTAATGGAAGAAATATAAAGCAGAGCTTTGCGGAATGACCTCTATGATCAAACACTTTGATCTTCTCGGACAAATACCATGCAAGAAAACCAAGAACTGCAAATAAAACTGAAGTATTTCAGCACTGGGAAGCAAACAACAACATTTTTTTGCATTTATTTACATAACTGAGATTAAATGAACAATTGTAAAAAGCAATTAAAATAGAATCGAGGGATATGATGAATGGGAAAGTACAACAGACAAAAACAAACAACTGAACCCAGTGCACCAGGCTACTGCCATCGCAGCCATTGCAGAGTCATTGCAAAGTAGATACGTAGACAAACAATTAATGAATTTGGCTCCCAGTTTTCGATTTATTTATTAATAATTTATCAAACACAACACTCAAACTCCAAAGCTCTGCATCTACATCTAAATTCTTTGTCTTTAATACTAGTTTTCTAATCAAAAGCCTTTTGTCCATCACTCTAAGGGTGATATCCAGAGCTCATGCATAGTTTGGAATTTTGTAGTTTAAAGAACTCCCTCCAAAAGGCATTGACAAAAATGGGGTCTCTATCACTAACAATGGCTCTCCAAAAGGCATTGACAAAGATGGGGTCTCTATCACTAACAATGGACTAAGGCATGCCGTGCAATTTAAACACATTATCAAGGAAAACTTGTGCAACTCCAGCTGCTGCGTATGGTTATAAAATGAGAGTACGTAGATAGCCTATCCACCATAACCATGATCACCGATTTCCCTTCGCGCAGAGGCAGCCCAGTAATGAAATCCATATTAATATTAGTCCACACATGAAGGGTAATAGGCAGTGGATGCAACAAATTTGGAGGAAAGTTTGCTTCATACTTGTTTTGCTGACATACATGGCAAGTAGCTATGAACTGTCACACATCCTTCTTCATTCCATGCCAATAGAATCGTTTCTTCAATTGGTGATAAGTCTTCACCACTCCTTGGTGACCCGCAGTTGGGGTTGAGTGATGTTCTTCCAACAGTTTAATTTTCCACTCAGAATCTGGACTTAAAACAATCCTCTTCTTGTAACATAAGAACCCATTATCAATTGAGAACTTAGCAATTGGTGAGTTTCCAGTGCTAGTATTAAGGCTCTCGAAAACCTCTCTGGTCTTTGTTGCAATCCAATTATCATGTTCATTGTACCTCCTAAAATCATCCAACCACCCACCATATGGATATGAAATGGATGCACATTCCAAAATAACAAGGGAAGAGGCTTCTTGAAGTGTAGAATGACGATGGACCCGAGATAGTGCATCAGCCACAACATTGTCATGACCCGATTTATATAAGATTTCCTAATCAAAGCCCAGAAGTTTTGACATCCATTTTTGTTGGAAAAGGGTTATTAGCCCGTTGGTTTAGGAGTATTTGAGGCTGTTATGGTCTGTTTTGATGACGAAATGTCGACCTTGGAGGTAATTTTTCCATTTCTTCACTGCATAGACAATGGCAATCAATTCCCTATCATAGGTGGATAAAGATTGGTTCCTAGGACCGAATGATTAACTAGTGAAAGCTATGGGCCTCCTTCCTTGTTGTAGTACTGCACCAATACCACAACTTGAAACATCACATTCAATTTCAAAGGGTTTAGAAAAATCAAGAAGTACCAAGACTTGGGGTGAGACCATGGTAGCAGTAAGCTTGTTAAAAGCTACTACAGCCGCACTAGACCATTCAAAACTGTCATTTTTGGTGAGATTGTACAGGGGTTGATAGATTCCCCCATATCCGGGAATAAACTTCGTGTAATAACTTGTTAACCTTATAAAACCTTGCAACTGCTTGACATTCTTAGGCTCGGGCCGGTCCTTGATTACTTGCAGTTTGTTTAGATCAGTTTCCACCCCCTCTTGAGATACAATATGGCCCAAATACTCAACCTTACACTGTCCAAATGAACACTTAGAGCTCTTGGGATACAATTTACTGTGTTACAACTTGTCAAAATACCAATCTGAGATGTACCAAATGATCAGACCAACTCTTGCTATAAATCAACAAATCATCAAAGAAGACAAGCACAAACTTTCTTAGATAAGGTTTAAAGAGATCATTCATTAAGTTTTGGAAAGTTGCTGGAGCATTGGTGAGACCGAAGGGCATAACCAAGAACTCATAATGGCCTTCATGTGTTTGGAAGGCAATTTTTGGTATATCAGCAGGATTCATAAGTATTTGATGGTACCCCGATCTTAAATCCAATTTAGAAAAATAGTGAGCACCAAACAACTCATCAAGTAAGTCATCAATTAAAGGGATTGGGTACTTATCCTTCACTATGAGCGCATTAAGTTCCTGATAATCAATGCACATCCACCATGTGCCCTCCTTCTTCTTCACCAAGAGCACGGGAAAGGAAAAAGAACTGTGACTGGGCCGAATAAATCCTGCATTCAAGAGCTCCTGCACAGCCTTCTCAATCTCTTTCTTTTGTAACGAGCCATAGTGATATGGCCTAATGTTGGGTGGTTTAGCATCGAGCAACAAAGGAATGTGGTGATCATATATTCTCAAAGGGTGTAATTGAGAAGTGGCAGCAAACAACTCCTCAAAATCATCAAGAAGGGATTGTAGCACTTGCAATTGGGAATGAGTAAGATCACGATCCTCAAACTGTTTAGTTTCCATGGAATACAGAAGCAACCCCATATTAGAAGTGTAAAGTTCCCCGTCCAATTGTTGCAGGGTGACCTCTTGGATTGATGAATCTATAGGGGTAGTGTGAATTTGTGTTGGTTTTTTGTAAAGGCCATAATTAAGTGTTGGAAATCCCACAAAACTGGGCTAACTGTAGACAACCAGTGAACCCCCAATACTACATCACAGCCACCCAAGGGTAAGGAAAATAAGTCCATTATGCAATTGTAGCCTCCCAAAGAAAGAGCTACAGAATTAGAACACCCTGAGCTTTTGACCTATCCCCTATCCGCAATCATAACTTCAAAAGGACTAGTAGCTTAGACTGGGAGACCCTAACGTTTCTGCAACTTCGAATCAATGAAGTTGTCAGTGCTGCCCGAGTCTAAGAGGATAATGATAGTGTGACCCCCAATGGTTCCCTTAACCTTCATAGTTCGAAGGTTTGGTGTCGGGGCAGTGCCATAAAAGGCACAAGAATTGAGTTCCATAACCTACAATTCATGATCAGCATCCTCCACAACACAATCCTCAGGAAAGAAGGCATAAATGACATCCATCATGAGCAACTGTTTGAGATTGCATTTATGCCCCTTAACCCATTTATCTTTACAAAACCAACACTCTCCCCATTCACGTTTCTGTTGGATTTCAGTAGGAGTCAATTTCTTGATGGGTAAGTTAACCGGATGCAATACAGTGTGAGTAGGAGGGGTTGTGACTACAGATTTAACAGAAATAGAGACCCGAGAGGAAGGAAGTTTTAATTCAGCAAGTTTGGTGTCCAATTGCATAGCAATAGCAATGGCCTCATGCATATTGGCAGGTTTCAACAATTTAACATCGTATTTCAATTCACGTTTAAGGCCACCCAAGATACAACTCTTAAGCAAAATTGGGCCCAAATCAAAGGTTCGGTTAGCAAGCCTTCGAAATTCAAGGATATACTCACGTAAGGTACCTGTTTGGCGAAGTTTGAACAAGGACTCGGCCCTATCATCAAACTCAAAGGTGCCGAACTCCAGACAAAAGGCTTGAGTGAAATCCTCCCAATGAGGGGTGGAACGAGGCGGTGAACACCTTTTGATTCTTCAACGTGTGATAGAAGGAAAAGAACTGGTCAGCCTTATAGATCCAGGCCAACGGATTATCCTCCTCCATGAAATGAGGAAAATTAACTTGGAGGAGACCACACCGGTCGTGGTTGCAGAGACCACGAGGGAAAGGAATCGGATCTCGATCACGTTGAGGACTAAGAATAAAATTCCCCGTTGTAGAAGACCCACCACCCTTTAGTACGAGTTGTGAGTTCACGCCGAAATTGCGTGAAATAAAGGGGACGTTGTTGATCGAGTTGAGTGGCGAGTTAGCCGGAAAGTTGAGAATCAATGGCAGAAGCTACCGCTGCGTTAACCGAAAAGTTGACATTCTCAGCGATGAGATTGGGAATGGAGGCGAAGACGACCTCCAAAGCAGAGACACGAGCATCCATGGTAGTTACACGCGTAACGGCAATATGGCAGGTCATGCACGGAAGGGAGCCAAGATCGTTGGGTGATACCAATGTTAGTATCCCAATAATCTGGGTTTAACCTTGACCTGCAGCAATGGTGGAAGTGTAGAGAGAAGAAAAAGGCAAATCGAAAAAGAGTTTAATATTGATTTTTCATATCCTCTCTTTGCCACAATCTAAGGGAATATGACAACCACTTTGCTACCTTCACCGAGTGTGTGAATGCCAACTCACAGAATAACCAAAAGTTTACTTAACTACCCTTCCAAATTAGACTCTGTTACAAAGACCCCCAATTTCCACTAACAATTAACTCCCTATTACAATTTTATCCAATGCCCTGCTATTAAAGGAATATGACAACTAAAATCACAACAGACTGCAGGTCATCATTCCCAATGGAAATCAGCGTTATATGTCGTGGCTTGTCCATATGTGAATGTGGGTTTGGGGACGACGGCATAAACGACATCGTTTTCTTTTTCTTTTCTTTTTTTTTTAGGGAGAAAGAGTTGATGGCTCTCGACTTCGCTGCTTGTGATGTAGCTCAGTCACGCAGATTACAGGCCTGGTTATGGTGGCTCGATGATGCGGTGCAACTGGAAGCCAGCGGCTCGCGATTTGGGTTTTTTTTTTTCAATTTCCAGATTATAAATTAATTCAACTTCATGCATATTCAACATATAATTCAATGTATGGACATGTATTTGATGCAATTCATGACAATATCAATTCACATAATTCAACAATTATGGATATAATGCATACACAATTTATGTAGAATCTAAAATTCAAAAAATGTAAGTTGTGTCATGCATTTTGGTGAATGTTCATGCTATCAGGGCTGCAAAAATATTGAGATAAAAATCGTTGTTTTGGAAAAACTTGATTGCGTGATGATATTGATGAACTGATTTGATGCAGAAAACTTCCATGTTAGATTCCTAAGCACATCGGTAGGAGCGTGCTGATAACGTGTTGTGACTTATATTAATCTAACAAGGGAGAGAGGGGGCCCAAGAGAGAGAAAGAGAAAGAGAGATGTGTTTGTAGGGTTGTGTAGATGATGTGTTATTGCCCCTACTTAATGCCTTTATTTATAGTAATAAGGGAGGGAAGAATCCTTCTCCTCCAAGGAATACAAGTCCTAATGGGGAAAAATAACTAGTATCCAATCTAATCTATGATTTACACAATCATACTTAAATACAATGTTTATAACACTTTGGAGTAAAAAAAAAAAGCTCTTCTTTCAGAAACTTCAAGCCATGAAACACTTGCATTTTATTATAAAGGAAAATTGATGCGCTTTAGGATATGTGTTTTTTTTTTTTTAAGAGTGGTGCTATTCACACACTAGTTTTTTATTTCTCATACGCTCTTCTTAATTTTTAGCTGTCAGATAATATGAATTGAAGAAGATCAATGGAAAAAAATTAACAAGGTGTTGGGAAAGTAAAAAGGCATGTCATTGGATCCAAAACATAGTACGCTAGAAGGAGCCAACCCTAAATCCCAAATGCACAAAATGCACCTCTAGACCCTCACTATGTTTGAATGAGAGAAATAAATTTAGAATTTTGATAAAAGTCAGAATTTATAAATTGACATGCACCAATTCCCTTGTTTGAATTCATAAACATAGAAATTGAGACTGTGTGGAAATAAAAAAAACTTGGAATTTGGGACCTCCAATTCCATGTAAATAGTTGTCATTTTTCTAATTTCTATGATTGAGAGTTTAAAAAAAAACAAATTCCGTATTTAATTTCATTGTTCTTTTAGGTTAACCAAACAAGAAAATTCACAAATTCTAAAAAATAAAATCCCGTCATTTAACTTCCTTCATGTTAAATTTCTTCATCCAAACATAGTGGGTGGGGGAGTGGGTAAGCCTCACAATAGGCTAGCAATAATATAGTTCAAATTCATTTTTAGCAAAAATCGAATCTAACAATATTGTGACTACTCAAGTCAATGTTTATAGCCTAAAATCCAACTCCTGGAAAAGGATCCAAGACTTGCAAAGGTATTTATCGTGTTTTTGGTAATTTCGTGTTTTCGAACGGTGCTTTATGTTGGCTAATGCGTAACGACTTGGATGAAAAAGGTTACGTAGTTCTAACCCTTGACACTTCCACCGAGAAATTTCACCAGTTTTCCATACCGACCCCTGCCTATGATTATTCGAAGCTGAATTTGGAGGTTTTGGGAGACTCTTTATATATTTGTGTTCATCATTCCCAATCCCCAAATGATTTTTGGATCATGAAGGAATATAGTGTCAGAATCTTGGACCCTGCTTTATCTTATTAGAGGGGAGTTGTCCCTGGGATGCTTTCTAACCGCAAAACTTTGGTTCGTTCAAAGAATGGCAAAATGGTTCTTTTGGTCACAGATGACATCTCCAATAGGCTTACTTGGTTTGATTTAGAGGGAAATGTGGCAACGAAGTTGAAGTTTGCGGTCTGCCTAGTCACTTTGTAGCAACCATTTGTGTATCGCCTTAAAGTATTGGATGCGGGAGATCAGAAAATTGGCTGCAAACTCTTTCGCGAAGAGAAAATATAGAACAATGACATACTGTCGTGATTCAAGATAACACGCATTTAACTTCAACTATGCTGACATTAAATTGAGCGTTCAGAATCAGATCATAGTCTGCGCATCCAAAGGACCACAATAGTAAATATAACTTCCATCTAAATAGTAATCAAGATATGGTCATAATATAAAAAACTGAAAAGCAATGAGCAAAAATGCAATCGACATCAAAGTCTGGAAGAAATAACATGACCAGACATCTAGACCGCTGGCAAAAATCTCACTTAAGAGGAATGAACCTTGAAGAGTGGGTGGCACCAATACCAGGTCTACCGTGCTTCACAGGCTTGTATGAGATTGAGAACTCAGCAAGGTAGTGGCTGATCATCTCAGGCTTGATTTCAACCTGATTGAAGGTCTTACCATTGTACACTCCAATGATGCTTCCAATCATTTCCGGAACTATAATCATGTTACGCAGGTGAGTACGGACTGGCTCTGGCTTTTCACCGGGTGGAGCCTCCCTTTTCTGTTACAAGCACAAAGAAACACCCATTAGGTCCACACTTTCCTCAACCATGGAAGCAAATGACAATATGCATCAGAACTGAACGACGAAAAGGAAGATATGCTTGATCCCGACACTAAAATAGTATGCTGCAACGTTCATTTTTCACTAGTGAATAGTGATTAATCAAGGCAATGTCTTATACAGGCATTCATTTCAAACTTTTGTTTTCATAATTGCTCCTTGTAAAATATTCATGATAATATATCAAAATCGATATCCAATCAATCAAATACAGCTTCAGCTAAATCCAACAACAGAACAGTGTCCTAAACAGTAGTCCCATTTCGATTATGCCTTCTAAGGGGTGTATAGACTACTACATTCGAGTATACAAGTCATTCCTACATTATTTATACATTGATCAATCAATTTATGAGCCAAACCTCTGTAAGCGTAATAAAACAAACGGACAAGAAAATCCACACAAGTCCCATGTGTTTACAGTACAAAACCAAAGCACATATTTTAAGTAGATCAGGAATATCAGGTCCCCATTTCCAGAACACAAAACACATGTAGACAAAGTTAAATCAATTCCCGATATGAAATTAGATTCATTACATGAATTAGATGCATAGTGTGTACATAACATATGCTTGACAGAGGGTGGACAAGCTCAGGACCGACGTTGGCGTTAACTATTATGCATCGAAAACAAATAAGCTGATAACTCAGTTATAAATAACGCATCATTCTCATTTTAAACCATCACGAACCACATCAGCAAACTGATAAGTTCTGAAGTATTACCGCTTTGCGCAGCTTCTTGATCAAAGCCATGGGCTTGCGCTTCAGACCCCTCTGAAACCTACCAACCACAAAAATTCCAAAAAGATCAATTAAAACCCAATTCACAAAACCACCAATAAATCAAACAAAGAGATCGCATCGACCCATCTGTATTACCTTCTGCGCGCTCTGGCAGGGAAGAGCTTGACAAGCTCATCAGTGGACATGTCGAGCAGAGCATCCAAATCGACGCCCCTGAAGCTGAACTTCTTGAATGTTCTCTTCTTCGGAACTCCGGCCGCCGCAACATCGGCCTCAACGTCAGCCTGAAACACCCAAACATAGAGAAAGAGAGAGAGTTAGGAGAGATAAAGTACCAGTGAAATGATGCGATTCAGAGAGAGGTAGAGAGTGGGGATTTGGAGACTTACCATGGTGTAGCTTTCGGTATCGGAAACGCTAGGCGGGAGCAAAGCTTGGAAGAATTCGGATCTGTGAGTGGCCGCTAGGGTTTTCTGATGCAAAGGGGTTTTTCTTTTCAAGCTGAATTTATATAATCTCGATTATGTGGTGCTGGCGGCTCAGGTTTTGTGTTTAACCCCAAGGGTCTGACGGATATGGATTTCATCCGGATTCAAATTGCGGGAATTCTAGTGATCTTCATATATGAAATATTTATCGTATATTGTGCGATCAAAAAATTATTTAAATTTTATTATTTAAAATTAAACACAAATAGATTACGATGAAACGGTTAGGATGTGGGATCCCTAGGATCTCTATCTACACTAAGGATAGAGGGTGGGCTTAATCTCACAATGGGCTAGCAATAACGTGGTTCGAATTCACCTTTGGCGAGAATCGAATTAAGATTTCTTACTTACAAGTGAAAATAAATATCATTAAACCGTAGTACTAAATAACGACAAATGTTGCACTTGAGTCCATACTATGATCAGTACGTTTTATTTTTCATTTTTTTCATTTGTGTGTGTGTCTATGGTGCCCAAGTCAACTACTTTGCTAAAAAGGACAATATATTTCCTAAAGAAAACTATTTGGCTGCTGCTAAATTTGTAGCAGCTAAGTAGTGTCCTATCCTAAATATCTAAACTAGACATAAAGGGGTCTTCAACAGGACAATGATTTATATGAAACGGGTTTACCATCATATGACGTTTCTTGTTCAATAACATATCGTCATGTAAAAATTTTTCTCTACGTGGCAATGTATTATTGAATCTTAATGTCACGTAACAGTAAACTCGTTTCGTATAAGTTGTTCTTCTCATAGTTAAACAAAACAATGACCTAATAAAGGTTCAACTTATCCTACTCATCTCATAACAAAATAAGAAGCAAATTCCGCAATGACAGTAGCCCCACTACTAAAGTGACAACCTGTGGGGAGAGTTTTGAGTCTACATTTTTTATGTATCATTTTTGTTAAGGCACATGCAATCGTATATATAAAGTGAGGTTTTCGGGGACGGAATTTTGTTGAAGTGCTTTGTACTCTTGTATAATGTATTGGTCTCTTTGATTTTTTTTTTTTTTTTTTCGGCTTATTAGTAGCAATATTCGACGAGGGATTTATTTTGATATCTGATGACAGTGAATTATATATTTCATTTTTGTATGCACAGAATTCCAATAAACACAAAATTAAACAAGAACTAAGTTGATGATTAACCCAATTTGTTAGCAGTGTATGAAATTTCAATTTTTTGAATGATAGCCCTTAGCTTAAGCTGAAGGCTGGGCCTTGAGGAGCACAAAACAATATCTTTCCAGAGAGAACCAGGCTCGAGAATAAGGCTTGGGTTCTGCATGTAAAGCTCGTATATGGATTCTGCCTTGGAGTTCAAATTGCTCAAGTTTGTCAGGCACTTGATCTCTTCCTGATCGACTAGCAACTTGTTGTCTCCATCCTTCCATCCTATTCGCTGCATTTTATGCACAAATCCAAGTTAGTAAATTTCATGCCATGCATATGGCCGTATTGGCAATGCTTGAAAAAAAAAGTTAATATCATTTCTAGGATGTAAAAGATTTTCAGACTTTATGATAAATAACTTAACTTGCGTCTCTTTCAAAAAGCACTTCATCATTTTCTATACAACTTCTATATATATCCTTCTGATAAAAACGTTTTTAATGTGCAAAAGTGTTTTCTACAAAATATTTCCAAGTGAGTCCGTCAATGTGGTGGTTGAATTAACACATCATCAGAAAATGTCATCTAAAATTGTGGTCTCCATAACAACATTACTTCAAAGTAAGTAGCTTTTGAGGGTACAAAATTAAATTACCTTTGGAGGACCAGCCGTAGCATTGGTGCAGTAGAGCCTGGCATTGTCAACAAGCTGGCAATATCTATAAAATGAACTAGCAAATCTCTTGTGCGAATTCAACTGTGAACTGACCCTCACTGCCCTCCCGACCATGATAGCTCTTCTTATGCCTCTAACAACAGCTAAATAAGCATCACAAACCACTCCAACCAACTCTATTCTGTAGGGTTTTCTCCTGGGTTCCTCCCCATTATCTATCTTCTGCTGGTCCTGATGATCCTCTTCTTCATCCACTCGTTCCCAATAGTTTTCGGTAATGGTGCCATCCTTCTCCACCTTGTATCCGACCCCCATGCGGTAGCGGCAGTTGTGAACATCCCGGGCCATGTCTATTGTCTGCTCAACAAAGGGCAGCCATGATAGAGTGCTGTCCATGATTACATCCCTTCCTTCATTGAGTGCAGTCACTAGAAGCGATGATGCAGCATCAGTGGATGATTGGTGCACCTGCATTGATCAATCAGTTAGTTGATGCAACTATATGATGGAATTATCCCATTTGAAAATTGCTACAAAAGCACATTCTTAGATCATCTAGCTCATCAAAAAATGTGGCAGACATATACGTCATACATCAACTATCATGATTAACTGTAATGACATCAATTGCGATGTTTGATTAACTAATGTAAGGGTATAATGCAAAATGTGTGCATTTATATAACCTTGATGTAGAAATTCTTTGTGCAGGGATAACATGACGCGCGCCTTGAAGATACCTCAGTTTTACAGTTTACTCAAAATTTTCCACTTTTATCCCATTGATTGACATGGTTGATTGTTAAGAGTATAGAATGGTCCTTCAGAGCTTAGACCTTATGGTTTTAAGTATCAAATTTCGAGCACCTACAACCTAAGATCTAGCCAGGCGATTAATCAATCCGAGATTAGAAATCTAAAGTCACTGTCTCCCAGGTTAAATTGTGATAAACAAAATTAACTAAATGAGAGAGAGAGAGAGAGATTTAATTACTAGCTCAGCGGTTTGGAGCATGTCACTGTGGTGACCTCTAGAGCTAAGGGCTCTGTAAAGGACGTCCGTCTCTTTGAAAGCATCAGCCTCTACTACCACAGCATTTGCTGCTGCTCCTGACCAGAATGATCTGCCAAATATGGACATGCATACTAAGCACACTCCATTAATCACTAAATGATCCTCATGCCTCGTTTGGTCTCTAAGATTGGTTTGACTTGGATAACTTATTAGTTTTAACAAATGTTGAATGAAGAAGTAGATGTCAACTTGCATGGTTTGTCCAAGTCGAAAGTAGAAGAAGCATTAGTCATGAAGAAAACTTGTTCTGCCCAATATTAGACACGGAAACAAGGCGCAAGCGTGTATGAAAATTACTCTTTGAGAATATCTTTGAGGACAGTGCTTTTGCCACCGCCCATTCCACCACCTATAAGAAGAAGCACGGGACTCCTCTCACTATGGGCCACCGGCTTCATCACGTCCGTACATTGTGGTTCTCCCTTTATTGCAGTGCTTCCAATGGCTTTCATTTCATCTACCAAAGTAGAGAACACCCTTGTCATCTTTAGCTCCTTGCTGATCCTCTCAAATCTCTGCTTCCTATATGTCAAAACAAAATAAGCAAATTCTCACCAAATTTAAAAAACAAATTAGCAATTCAAAATTCGTCTAGTACATAAATAGTCTCATCAATTTCAAATTCTCCTCCCAAAAAATGTTATTTTTTCTTCTTCCAAATGTTAAAACATCGTGAAATTTGAACCATTTGATCTTGGTCAAACACTCAATGACCAAGATTTAGCCGTTAAAGGTCTTGGAATATCTCATCTGTGCCACGCTAGAAAAGTATCAAATTATCTCATTTATGCCACGCATATTCGGCCCAGAGGCAAAGCGAACAAGACACGTGCCCTCGACATCACTTTAAATCAGGCCTCATATTTTCTTCACACCCTTATTATATACCTTAAAACTTTCATAATTCATAGTATTCTTGATTCGAAAGAAGGAAAAAAGAAACTCTTCTTCTCATAAATCTAATTTGATGCATCCCAAATTTTTATTGTTGTGAAGAAAAATCATAATAAGGTACTAAATTTGGAAGGCCTCATTTCATTTTCGTCATAGGTCTCAGTTTAGCACGGCTCTGGTGCCATGTAAGCAGTTTCGACAAATTGTTACCAAATTTTGACGGTAGAATGCAAAGTGAGACATGAGTAGAGTTTCAGGATTAGGTTAAGTAGCAAATTTTTTTTTTTTTTTTTTGGTCAAAAGGTTAAGTAGCAAAATTTGAGTTTCATGAAAATAAATGTAATTATAGAAGTCCTTTTTTTCATACTAAGTTCGTATATGTGTGACGTTTTGGCATATAGTGAAAAGCTTTATGTATTATGCAAAATGCCTAGTGCTTCCCGACGACAATGATGATGGTATTAGTACATGAAAGAACTTTTTTTTACGACTAATGTTATTCATACTATGTTTTTATACCATATTTGGTATCTGATGTGGACAGCCACATCATTTGAAAAGTTTGCAAAACCTAAGGAAAGAAGGAGAAAGACTCCTCGTATACCACAATCTTTATTTTATTAACTAGTTTTTCTTAATTATTAGTTTATTAAATAATGAACTAAATTTAAAAATCTGATTAATTCAAATGATGTGATTGTCCACATCAAATGTCACCTAAGGTGGTATGAAGATTTGGTACAAAAACATAGTATAAATAACATTACTCTTTTTTTACTCGAAAATAATTTCCTTTCATGTATTCAAGAATACTTGAACTGAAAATTTCTACCCTATTTCAGTAGAGTTGGGAGAAAAATTATGAGTGGGATAAGTTAAATTAATACGCAAAATTATTTATGATTATTAGGTAATTAACTAAATGGGAGAATTTAAAAAAAAAAAAGAAAAAAAAAAGAAAGAACCCTAAATGGGAGAATTAACCTGGTAGCTGCCAATACCATGTCTTTGAGCTTCGTCATCTTCTTAGTCTCTGCATTCAAAATCTGCAAGATAAATAACTGATGAATAAAATATTATATTGCGATTAATTAATTAAGAAGGCTAAAACAGAAAAGAGAAGAACCCAAATGCTAGTTTATTTTATATTAATTTCTAGGTGGACTTTTTGTCTGGAATTAATTGGTACATTGACATTATTGATTTAAATTTTGAGAGGTTTTGATACAGATGCCCGGTTTTAAAATTTTGCGATTAAACATTTTCCTACAATTTAGGTGCCACATAGATTAGAAGTAGTCTTTTTTATAATTTAAATTACCCAACTTGCCATTATATAAATATACTTTTTTAATTCCTAGATAATACATCGAAACTCCTAAAATCTTGTAGATAAATATTGTAGAATTTAATTCCAATAAAAAGTCTTTCAAAATACCCATGATTGCGACTTGCCATTATATTTAATATACCTTTTAATTTTCTTAGATAATATCTCAAAACTCCTAAAATCTTGTAGATAAATATTGTAGTATTCAATTTTAATAAAAAGTCTTTCAAATTACACATGAAAAGTAGATTTCTTCTTGGTACATATTTGATACGTTACTTAATATATATTCTTGGTACATATTTGGTATGTTTGTTTTCTTTTTTGTATGTATTTGGTACATTTATATTTATTTAAAAAAAAACATATTTGGTACATACGTTACTTTATATATCTTCTTGGTACGTATTTGGTACGTTCATATTTCTTTTTTGTATGTATTTGGTACATTTATATATTATTTTGGTACGTTTATATTTATTTAAAAAAAACATATTTGGTAAGTTACTTTATATATCTTCTTGGTACGTATTCGGTACGTTTAAATATATTATATGAACGTACCAGCCTCAAGCTTCCGAAAATAGAGAATACGTCAAATTATCTCACATAATATCAATATAAAATAGTGAAAACAACTACTAATTGAAATGGATAAGTCCATTCAAAATTCAAAAATGAAGATCACAGAATTCTAACGTGAGAGAAGAACCTAGCTTCGTAAAAAAAGGCCACATACAAAAATACATCAACATTAAAGGATAATAATTAACATTTTAAATTAAAAAAAAAACACAATAATTATATGTAATCTAAATAAATATAAAAATGCTGACATTGCTATTATTTAGGCGTCCTAATCAAATTTCAAAATAGAACCAATGTTCAATCCAAAAAGTATTAGAAATGTGTAGAGGATTCTAATTTCTCCTTAAATTTTTCCAATTTCTGGGTAATATTATGTGTGTGTGTGTATTCATATACCTGACTAATCATTAGAGTAGCTTGGCTCCAATGAAATGCAAAATAACTGAGGATGCATCCATCAAATTCGTCAATCAAATTTCCGTAGAGAGAATCTTGATCTGCTTCTGAAGCGAAATATTCGTAGATGTTTTCTTCACACCCTTTCGTTTTTCTCAAGTAATCATAAGCTAACTTGCATAGCTGGGGGCACTCATTTGCATCCAAAATTCCCAGTTGCCTAGCTGCACATAAAACAAGCAAAATTAAGCGCTTTAAAATAAATATAATTTGGTAATTTAGCAAGAAAAAGTTAGTAACAAGACTGTTACATCCTGGCCCGAACCCTCATCATATTCCAGACTCGACTTCACCGTAGCACAATATTATCCACTTTGAGCCCCAACCACGCCCTCACGGTTTTGTTTTTGGGAACTCATACGAGAACTTCCCAGTGGATCATCCATTCTGGGAATGCTCTCACCCAAGCTCGCTTAACTTCGGAGTTCCGATGGAATCCGAAGCCAGTGAGTTCTCAAAAGGTCTCGTGATACATAAAGATGGGAATATATATATATATATATATATATATATATATATATATATATATATATATATATATAAAGCTTACATGATCTACTCCTCTGGGCGATGTGGAATGTTACAATCCACCACCCTTAGGGGCCCGACTTCCTCGTAGGCACACTTCTGGTCAGGGATTGGCTCTGATACCAAATTGTCACATCCCGGCCTGGGCCCCCACCACAACCCAGGCTTGACTCCACTGTAGCACGATATTGTCTATTTTGGATCCCGACCACGCCATCACGGTTTTGTTTCTGGGAGCTCACACGAGAACTTCCCAGTGGATCACCCATCCTAGGATTGCTCTCACGCGAACTCGCTTAACTTCAGAGTTTCGATGAACTCCGAATCCAGTAAGTTCCCAAAAGGCCTCGTGCTAGCTAAAGATGGGAATATACATATAAGGCTTACATGATCCACTCCCCTGAACGATGTGAGATGTTACAAAGACTCAATGTTAGAATTCTCTATTAATTATGTAACATAAATAACTTGTAAAAATTTGAAAACATAAAAAATTACTAACTAAAATATTATATTAACTTGGTTCAAAGATGGGTCAATTTCATTCTCTCCCCAAACATGTGAAACTTTCTTTTTTATTCAATAAAACTCTTTCTCATACCATAAAATAAAATTTAACTTAGTCCTATGAATTAATTTAAAATTTTCGAATATCAAAACAAGTTGACTTTGTAGAAGAAGTTTTTTTTTTTTCCCTCTTAAAAAGGAGAACAACTGGTGGCAAGCCATCAATTGTCCATCCTTTTCGGGCTTGAAAAGGCTGAAATTTTTTTGTAATAGAAGGTTAATTAGCTACCAAATAATACATGTTATAAATACCAACTAGCTAGCTATTCCAACTTGACTTCTGGACCGAGATCCAAGTTTAAATTCTTCTTCCCAATTTAAGAAAGTAATATAACTATATGTTCTTTTCTAGAAAAGAAATATTAAAATATGTATTTTAATATTCTTACGTCTAGTTTGCAAATACATTTTTAGAATCGAGTTCTTCATGATATGTATTTGTAATTTTTTTTTAACAACGAAAAATATCGTAATTTTCTTCTTCAAAAAAAAAAAAAAAAAAAACATTCAGGACTAGTTTTGAATATTTTCATTGACTAAAGTTAAAGAAAAGAGATAAAGGTGTATTTAATTAGAATTTTAAATTTTTTTTAAAAGAGTTTGCAATTCAGATCTATTCAATCAATATTTTAAATAATGGAAAAAAATCAATATTTTAAATAAATTTATGGAATTTTATGGGTAACAATTAAAATTCAAGTATATTCATTTCAAATTTTAAAGTAGTCCGTAAAGCTTTATGTATATTTAATTAATATTTGATTTTAAAATATTTTTAAAAATGAAAGGATTTTAATAAACTAGGGATTTTATTGTGTATTTTAATCATTAGGCTGATCCCCCAAGATTTATAACGGTTCTAAAAATCTTTCAAAATTTCAATTGAATAAATATTGAAATAAAAGGTAATAATGTGTAAGATATTTGACTTAGGTTTTTCCGGTATGATCTAGAAATTTACCAACATAATGGGAGAATCTTTCGATATTCCTAACGCGGCCGGATTCCGTCCTCTCTATTCGTGGAGTGATGTTGTTTGGGGCTCTCAACGCCTTAGACGACTTTTTCCGGCGATAAATGCTCGTGGCAGCAGCAGCAACCAGAAGGCCAACAAAGGAGGCAGCCAAGATGTGCACTGTGAGGTTGACCTTGCCATACCCACCATCTAAAATATATATGTCAATTAGAAAGCTTGATGGTAGAGAGAGAGAGTGAGAGGTTGGCTTTGGCTTACCATGGTGATCCATCTTGCTGGAACTCGGAGAGACAGAACAGGAGTGATATGATGAAGCTTTGAGGGGATTTTGAGATGCCTTCTAGTTCCAGCTACAATCAGCTTTGTTGGTGCTTTCTTTATGACGTTGATATGATATGATATATTATTCTATTCCATGACAAAAATATCTTATTTTATGATTTTTTTTTTTTTTTTTGTGTTTTTTTTTTGTTTTGAACAAATGTCAATGTCATTATTTGGTTTACATTAATGTGGGAGTGGGCTTATTAAGTCCGACAAATATTTTGATAAACGGGCTTAGCATGCGTCTACACTTTTGTACATATGTTTGTTTGGAATGATCATTCTCTTTGTAGGGATCTTGAAAATCCTCTAATCATATCCGTTCATCGTACATCGTATGATAAAAAATTATTTTAATTTTTTTATTTAAAATTAAATATAAATAGTAACTGACGAAAATTGACTGCACGATATACGATGAACGAATATGATTGGAAGATCATTGAAATCCTCACAAAGAAAATCCGAAAAGGATTCTCATTCGTTTGTTTGAGACAATAAAACACAAGAGTTATGAGTCTGAGTAGTTGATTGATGGGTCATGCATTATGTCGATCCTTATTGTGGGTCATTCATTATGTCGATCCCTATTCTAAGAGCAGAATCATCTATTCTAAGAGCAGTTCTACCGTGGGAAATGCCCCCTCCCGAGCTATTCACTATTTAATCCACCTAGTGAACAGTAATTGCCCTTAATGAACAGTAACTGTCTTTTGCATCTCCATTCCTACACTAAATAGTCCTGGCAATAGGCAATAAAATATTAGTATTTTTTATTATTTATAAAATAATACGAAATAATTTAATTTGTAATTTCAGATAAGATTTTTAATCGTTCTTATTGCGTCACGTGTCATTATCCGAAAAGACAATTATTGGTGATGGATTTCGATAATATTTTTATCCAATCATGTCGTGCCACGTGTCGTTACCTTTTCAGAATTGTTGATGATAGATTTCCGATAAGATTTTTAACCAATCATGCCACGCCACCTATCACAATATGTTTACAATCTTTGAGGATAGATTTCGATCAGATTTTTGACGAATGATGGCATGCCACATGACATTATCTACAATCTAATCCTTTCTAAATCCTCCATATAATCCACGTCCATCCTCAGAAATCTCACACCAAAATCTCTATCATTATTCATAGTTTCTGCTTCCTGCTTCACCAAAATCAAAATCTATATCATTATTCATAGTTTCTGCTTCCTGCTTCACCAAAATCAAAATCTATATCATTATTCATAGTTTCTGCTTCCTTCTTACAATGTCTTTTTCTTTAAGGATGATGTGGGAAATCGATCAGCAAAAGGAAGAATTGTTTAACCAATCAGAAGGAATGTTCAATCTCCAGGTGGCCCAAAATGAGAGGGAAGAGGATGAGGAGCGTAGAAGGAGAGATGACGAAGCAATAATGGGTAGAGCCTCACATTCCCGTCGAGTCATCCAAGCTGTGGGTCAGATCTATAGGCCTAGCAGTTCCGAAAACCTTGATAGAAGCAGGCAATAATGAGGTATAGAACTCTTGGATGATTATTTTGTCCGTAATAGTGCATTCCTTAACACGTACTTTAGACATCGTTTTAGAATGGAACGACAATTGTTTAACAAAATCATGATTAATGTTTGCAACCATGATTCTTGCTTTGTGCAAAAGAATGATGATTTTGGTGCTATGGGTCTCCTTCTTGAGCAAAAAGTTATTGCTACCTTACGAATGCTTGCATATTGAGCATCTGCAGACCAAGTGGATGAGATAGCGAGGATGGGGAAATCAACCATTCTTGAGTCCCTGATGAGGTTTTGCAGAGCAATCGAATTTATGTATACCACAGAGTACCTCTGGAAACCTACTGACATGGACTTGCAAAGGCTTCTGAAGAAGGGTGAGATGCGATGTTTTCCAGGGATGATTGGAAGCATCGACTGCATACACTGGACCTGGAAAAACTGTCCAAGTGCATGGCAATGCGCTTATGGGGACAGAAAATGAGCAAAAAGTATCATTTTGACGGCGATGACATCTTTTGATACATGGATTTGGCACACAATTTTCGGGGTTTTGGGAGCTCAAAATGACCTCAATGTCCTCGCCCAATCTCTAGTGTTCAATGATGTCCTACAAGGAAAGGCACCAAAAGTCACGTACTGGGTCAATGGACATAAGTACGACGGGCCATACTACCTAGCAGACGGTATTTACCCAAGGTGGTCAACGTTTGTCAAAACAGTGCCACGTCTACGAAGTGCAAAGGAAAAACACTTTGCAAGCTGTCAAGAGGGGTGCAGGAAGGATATAGAGCGTTGTTTTGGTATCCTCCAAGCTCGATGAGCGATTGTCAAGGATGCTGCCAGAATGTTTGATGTAGAGTCGCTTTGATCCATCATGATGACGTACATCGTTCTTCACAACATGATTATGGAAGATGAGTACGATTATGATGTCGTTGATGAATATGAGCCAGACACGATGAACAATTCCAAAACACAAATATATTGTGCTCATGACGCCACCGAAGAACCCATGCAACACGAGCCATTAGAAGGGGATGGACATTACAATGAAAGGCTCATTCAACAATATACTACACTTCAAAGGCCATATATGCACAATGCCAGGCAAATTGACTTGATAGAGCACCAGTGGGAATTGAAATAAGCTCAAGATACTTAAGTTCATTTAGTGTGTTTGTTTTTATTTGGTGTGTTTATTTAATTTTATTTGGTGTGTTTTTTTTTAGTTCATTTAGTGAGTTTTTTATTATTTGGTATGTTTATGTAATTTTATTTGGTGTGTTTATGTCATTTGAATAAAGATTCTCTTAGTATAAATAAATTACCAAATTAAATAAATCTCACTTTAAATAAAGTACTAAATTCAATAAATTGGAAACAACATAAAGTACTTTATTCAATAAATAATAAATTACAACCCAAAGTGATTAAAAAATTATAGGCTCCGATTACAAAAAGTACTCTATTCATCATCACTTAACCAATTTGTGGTGCTAGAATGATCTTCTCTTGTCGTGCTAGGACCATCTCATCTTGCTCTAGCTTCTCTTGCACGCCTCCTTCGCACCACGTCCGCTTTCTCCAACTTCCAAAAATATTTAGAATTTGGAGACTTCATTTCTAAAGGCATGTTCATAATGTCATGATCTCGTTGAGCCATTCTTTCTTCTCTAACTTGTTCCCTTTCTTGCATAAGTAGCTCTCTTTCTCTCTCATTAGCTTGAAATTCTCTCTCAATAGCTGCAGCTTTTGCCTTCTCTCTAGCCTTATCAGCCTCAAATTTAGTCATTTCTCGCGCCAAACTCAATTCACCTTGGCGAACAAGTTCTTCCATATACTTTGCATAATCATTATTGGAAGCACTCCCTTTTCTCTTTGAAGCCTTCTTACATTGAGGCCTAATTGGATAACGGGTCGACCCCAACGCTTGTTCAGGGGGGGCGTTTCGGGCACTTCTTCTGCGTCATCTTCATGAACATGCGAGGAATGATCGAGCATAGAGTGTAGAGGGGTGTTGTTCATGAAAACTTCGGGACCAACATGCACAACTTTGAATTTAGGACAATGTTTGACAATATTCCAACATTCTCACCCGTTGAATGATTTGTTTTTACTTTTGGTTTTGGCACTATACCAAGCTTGTGCTTGAAGTTCCTACACAATGCGGGAGAAGAAATAATTATAATAAAAGTAGGTAACAAATAAATAATACAAGCAAATAATTATAATCAAAGTAGGTAGCAAATAAATAATACAAACAAATAATTATAATGAAAGTAGCTAACAAATAAATAATAAAAACAAATAATTATAATCAAAGTAGCTAACAAATAAATAATACAAGGAAATAATTATAATGAAAGTAGCTAACAAATAAATAATGCAAACAAATAATTATAATGTAAATTTGGGTATATTACAAACAAATAAATAATATATTGTTACCTGATCCGCTAAATTTTCCCCACTTCGAAGATTACCACTAGTGTGACAACCCATCCCAAATTTTACGTTTTTATTAATTTTAGAAGCGTGAATTTACGAAAATGCCCTAGACGTACGGGCTTTGACTTCCGTTGATCATCGGTTAGAGTGATGTATGCCTTATTCTTTTAGCATATCCTCGTAGTACTTGCCACTACGAACGCATAGGCGAAAGCCGTTTGCGAATCCGAATTATAACGGTATAATTACGGACGTTTGAAGTTGGTTATTTAAAGGTAGTTAAATTATTTGAACTCCCACCTTGTGGGAAGACTAACTAATCAGCCTAAGTAAAGAGAAAAAGGGACCAATCAAATTAAAAGGGATGGATGACCAATGAGAAATTAGAAAGAAAGAAGAAAAGACAAAAAAAAAAAAAAAAAAAAAAAAAAAAGCTCCCAGCTTTCGTGTGGGGTTTTCCACTCGCGACCACCCATTTTTCAAGGCCGATTCCGGCCAACTCCGATAGATTTTTTCAACGCCACCACCACCATCTTGAAGTTCTCATTCCCCTCTACAAAACCCACCCAAGAAGCACCTTGATTAACCACGGTATGTGGCGGTTTGAGGCCACGAAATTTGAGGGTTCTCACAGTACTCCAGCCACCCTTTTTTATTTTCCGGCAAATCGGCAAAGCGATGGCCGATGCCACCACTTGGGCTTTGTAGCCCATCCTCCCAGGACCAAAACCCAACTAACCTTAACCCCGTTGGACCACCGTAGACGACAAATCGACACCGGGAAGCTTTAGGCACCTGCCGGCTTTGTGGGAAAAATTGACCATCTTCCGTCCACTTTTGGACTTTGTGGCAGGTATGAAAGGTTTTCCTCTCTTTGAGATCTTCATTCCTGTAAATTTTGGTAATTTTTGAAAATAGTTGGATTTTCCTGCGAGTCGGGGCGGCCAATGCTATTTTTAGGCTATGTTTAGGCTATGTTAAATATCTTGAATTTAGTCTCGATATTTGATTGACATAGGTTGATCGTTGGAACCTAAATTCTCTACGATACGTTAATAGGTATTTATGTGAATCGACGATCCAACCGTTAGATCGTCACCAAACTTTGTTACAGTGCAGTACATAATATTTAAAGAATGTAGGAACTTATGGATTGAGAATCCGACATACAGATCTTTCCGAATTGGATTTGTAAATTCATAAAATAAAACGTTAACCGCTAATCAGTTTTGGAAATTGGCGAGGATCCAACCGTTGGATCGTAATAAAATTTTAGTATGTTATTCTAGAAGCATACTGTGGATCTTTGGAAGTTACGGATTGGAAATCTAATATGCGGATCTTCTGAATCGAGTTATACAAGGTTGTAGATCCTACCGTCGATCAAAGATCGACGGTTGACTTTTGGTCGATGGGTCTCAAAATATTCTTGAAGGTCCTTGAGGATATGTTTCATGTAAATTATGTATTCCATCGGTAAGAACTTTGAGACATGATTTGATAATTGGTCACAGGTGACGATAGATCGTGATGTCTCGATGTGCGTGCAAGATAATCATAGTGTGAACTCCAGGTGAGTGGGTCTTTTTATTTCATAGGCATATAATTGATAGTTCCAAAAACACTTCTAAAGTGATCTATGCTTGTTATCTACAATTAATCATTGCGAACTACGAATGGCTTGATCCCTATTTAGTGAATTGAGCAATTTGAGGGACATTGGTGGGAAGTGTGAGTTTTAGCTTTATGATTTGGTGATTAAATGTTGATCATAAATCAATGCGTGAAGAATCAAGAAATTGAAGTAAGGAAAGGTAAGTAATGATAGTTAATTTAACTAGTGTCTAATTGGGCTTATCATTGATGATTACTCTCAAAAGTAAATAGTTTGGGAGTAGGGTGTTATTGATTGTACATGTTACGCCGTATTATATATTCTGGGAATATCATGAAATGTTTGGGTTTAGATTGCATCATGGCATATTCATATGGATATTACCTGAACCTAACTATTGTGAATGCTTTGAAGTGCTAAATGACGCCGCGGACGCCCAGGTAAGTTTCAGATGAGTACATGTTGATGATAGTGATGGTAGTGAGTATGATTGTGTTGATATATATTATAGCTCATAAACATGCACCCCAATGTTAGTGCTCCTGCCCATGGCCAGGGTACAGTCCTTCACGTGATGTTCACTTCCCGCACCTTACGCTCACCTTGGATCCAAGGTAGGTGCACAATCCTGTTGTACAGACCACTTTAGGTGGTTTCGACTCGTAGGTGACCCGCGATTATTCGCACAGTCTTCACGTGATCGTAGCACTTAAGCGTATTTATTTACATCCAGTCTTGTCGTACAGACCACTTTCGGTGGTTTCGACTCGTGTGCAAGTATACTTATTGAGCTATTGGCTAGCATGTTATTAAGTTATTGGCTAGCATGATTGATGAGATATGTGATGAGATATGGATAAGTGTACAGGTCACTATAAGTGACTCTGACTTATATGTTAGCCATGATTGATGAGATATGGATAAGTCATACAGGTCACTATAGGTGACTCCGACTTATATGCTAGCCATGATTGATAAGATATGTGATGAGATATGGGTGCAGTCGTATAGATCACATTAGATGACTCTGACTAATATATCATTTTGTATTGATTAAGTTCATTTGGCCTACTTATTAACGCATGGTGGAGTTAATGGACGTGGCAAACCGTGGTTTTGGCCATTTTTGAGTATGGTTTAGACATATGTATATATGTTGTATTGTTTTATGGAAAACGATACAGGTTTTACATTGAGGGGCATTACTTTTAGAGAGGTAATAACTTTGGGAGGCTTGGTTTTATTGCTCACTCACACTCTCTGTTTGGTGCCCTCCAAGTTTTAGCTACTGAGTTTGTATCGACAAGGATCTGTGGCGAATCTTAGTATTGATGGATACTTCTGAGGGTATGATTCTTACCCACACTTCTGTACCTTACTTATGCTTTGACGTCGTGTGTGAAATGGGTTCGCTCCCGCTCACAATGCACTCTGGTATTTAAAAATTTTAGGTTCAAATTTATTCACATTTTTCTACACTCTGTCACATTTTATGGCTTCGTCACCTTTCAGGTGTCGGCCAGCACAACTCGATTCAGGGTCTAAGTGGACTTTCTGGGTCGGGGTGTGTCAAGTAGCTTGTGCCAAGGCGTTTCTCCACGTACTAAATGATTGGGTAAGTAATTTCCAACGACTGGATAAGTAATTTTCAACGACTAGACATGGATTCTTTGGTTCTTTTCCCACCAATTTTCTCAAGAAAATTGGTATGAATAAGACTCTACATTTCTCACAACTACCTTATTACCTGTAATCGGATCATGAGTAACTTCAACCCAGCTAGTACACAATGCAACATCTTCAATAAGCATCCAATTCATACCTACATCATTAGTCATTTTGTTGGAAAAAAATTGGATTGAAACTTTGAGAGAAAGATAGGAATGTGGTTGAAAGTAGTTGAGAAAATATGAAATTGTGATGTAAGGTAGAAGATAATGAGAAGGTATTTATAGAAAAGTAAAGTCAATTTTTTTTCAAAAATTTTCGATTTTTTTTGTTCGGATTTTTATTAATTTTTTACATTTTTTTAATTTTTTATTCCCCTAATTAATGACACACCCCAACCAAAATCAAGGCGTGATTACTTGAGTTCTCAAAAACAAAACCGTGAGGGTGTGGTTGGGGCTCAAAGCGAACAATATCGTGCTATAGTGGAGTCGAGCCCTGGATATGGTAGGGGCTCGGGCAGGGATGTGACAATTAATCTTTACCATTGGATTAAAAAAAAAAATTAAATTCCAACACTCCAGATTGTGCCACGTGGCACAACGGTAAGATTTTTTATTTTTAAACTTTTATTTATTTATTTATAAAGGCGAATAATGTGGACCGTTGATCTCAGATCTAACGGCTGATATTAAATTAAGTTGTTAAATTTTTTTTACCGTTGGAAATCCAATGGTCCACAAATTATAGCCGTTAAGATCCAACGGACGTGGGGAAGCCACGTGGCCTCCCCAACGGTAACTTTGCCGAAGTGCGTCGCGGACCCCACTTCTGAAATCCTGTCGGAAGGTGCGCGCCCACACGCCTAAGGCAAAAAATATATAAAACGTGGCTGATGTCGCCCAGACGTCAGCCTTGCATCACGTTACCTTCGAGCTCTCGAGTTGGCAACTTATGCCGGGCATCTCCCTCGGGCCTGCTCGGGCTCCCTCGCCAGCACATGCTAGGCTTGCTTGCTCGAGCTCTCTGCCACTATTCGCGAGCCTATCCCTCGGGCTCCAGCACACGCTGGAGCTGCTTTAAGGGGCAAGGAATAAAGAAGTATGGTGATTAATTTTTTAATGTGTAGCCAAAACGAGGAATAATTTCTAATCCACCAGAAGTATTTTATCTTATATAATAATATGATTCTCCAATTCGTTCGTCATTGGGGAATTGTCACGCTAAATATTCTTTTTCATGATAAATCCAATACGTTCCTAGTTCAAATTCTTCCATGTCTTGTTAGTCTTAAGTATAGAATAAAAAAATTATTTATGAAGAAAGTTGAGATTTCACTATAAAGCTAATTGGCAAT
Source organism: Pyrus communis (assembly GCF_963583255.1). NCBI lineage: Eukaryota > Viridiplantae > Streptophyta > Magnoliopsida > Rosales > Rosaceae > Pyrus > Pyrus communis. The sequence goes on from NC_084806.1 coordinate 13,879,809, forward strand.
ATGAGGAATAACTAAATTTACTTAAAAGTTCATGCAAGGTTTAAAAATGTAGAATTTATTCCAACCATTTGTGATAAATGAAAATATATTATGTATCATTTGTTTGCAATAGGAATAAGGGTAAATTACAATTTATCATCTTAGTTTTAGGTCACATAACAAACTCATAACTCGTCTTTTGAGCAATGCAATATCATACTTCAACTTAGAGGATCTCCAATGGAAGTCCCTATTTAGGGACTCTCACCATCACCTTTGAGGACACATTTAGGAATTTAAAGGGAATCTTTGTGTTCCTAAAAGAACATTGCTTCCAATAGAAGAGTCCTTATAATAAAATTCATGAGTTTGAGATTTTTACGATTTTAGCTAAAGCCCACCCCAAAACCATAGAAACAATGTTTCAAAATACCAGTCATACCCCTAAGACTTTAAAGCTATTAATACAACTCAATCCTCAAAACGCCAATAAATTTAATATGTGCCATAAGCTTAACCCATCATCGACTATTTATGCAAAATCAGTTTTTTTGCATAATCAGTTCAATCCGTCTTCGATCATTTTTACAAAATCAGTTCAATCAGTCCTCAACCATTTTTGCATAGGTAATTCAACTCGTCCTCGACCTTTTTTGCAGAATCAGTTCAACCCGTCTTTGACCATTTTGGCAAAATAAGTTCAATCAGTCTTCAAGTATTTTTGCAGAATTAGTTCAACCCATCATTGACGATTTTCACAGAATCAGTTCAATCAAACCTCAATCGTTTTTGCAGAATCAGTTCAATTAATCCTCGATCGTTTTTGCAGAATCAATTCAATCAATCCTTAACCATTTTTTACATAATCAGTTTAACCCATCATCGACTATTTTTACAAAATCAATTCAACCTATCTTCAACCATTTTTGCATAATTAGTTCAACCCGTCTTTGACCCTTTTGGCAAAATCAGTTCAACATGTCATTGCCCATTTTTTGCATAATCAGTTTAATCAATCATCGACCATTTTTGCACTGTTAGTTCCACCCATCATTGACCACTTTTGCATAATGAATTCGATCGATTCTTGATCATTTTTGCAGAATCAGTTCGATCAATCTTCAACCATTTTTGTAGAATTAGTTTAACTGTCGTGGACCATTTTCACAAAATCAGTTCAACCCATAAATATAAACTCGCGTGAATGGTGCCATTTTATCCACTATTAGAGCAAGTGGTTAAATATTCTTTTTCTACTAAAGCTCTATAAACACTTAAAGTGTTTTATAAATTCAATTCCAACAAAAAGGAAAATCATTCATCTTCACTTGTAAGTGAGAGGTCTTGGGTTCGATTATTACCAAAGATGAATTGGAACAACATTAGTACCAAAATTGAGGTTAAGCTCACCTCCACTTCTTTAATGTAGATAATGTTGTTTGTTCAAAAGAAAAAATATCAAAAAAATCTTATTGCCAAATTAATCTATTAGCCAATACTTCAACGACAAAGTGAGAGAAGAAGCAAATTAATAACAAAAACCAGAAGCGAAAATGTAATTTTAATTTTAATAAAGTTTCCGCAGTAACCTCACACTGATTCAAAACATTAATCCAAAATCAATCCAATCAGACGATTGTATACAAAACCTAAAAACCTTGGGTTGCTTCAAGTCCGTTGATCAAATTCTTAATAGCCTGACCTACCACAAAACATTATACCCACAATGAGCAGAACAACTTCAAGATAATTAATCAGAAAAAGATAAAGCCACTAAAAACAAAATTGAAAAAGTAAAAAACTTAAACACAAAACTCAAACGGGAAGCCAAGCAATCAAATTTGGAAGGAGAGGGATAAGCATTAAGCAAGCAGCATATATACATGAGATTATTAGATGATATCAACAAACTTATTGATGAAATTAGGTTATACTTAAACAGCCAAAAATTAAGACAATTATAGCAATGAATCTTGATTGCAAATATATTCCTTCTCCAGTCTACTGCACCCATTCTCGAAATTTATCGCATTCAAAGATTGTCTTTGTTGGCAGTAATCAAGCTTAAGTTAGAACTCTTGGCTTCAAGAACAACCCCAAACAGTATGCACTTACTATCGTCTCTAACTCAATTCGATAGCGAAAACACATAGCATTCTCAATGATTCTACAACGCCATAAATTGTTCCTGGTTGGTAAAATATCTTGGGACATTCTTCACAAAAAATGAGAAACTTTGGGAGTAGTTTTCAAGCTCCATATCTGCTGCCAAGGAGTGCTGGCCTTTTGCACTAAATTTTAAATCTCTCTTCTCATAAATTACTCTTAACTGCAAGGTTTTTAGACCTTAAAATAATGGGTAATGCTAGGGAAATCAAATTTTTTAAATTAAATTTGTAAACTAAATGATGTGGTTGTTAGGCTTGGCAAACAGGTTGTGTCTGTCGTTTCGTGTAATACCTGTTATCTTAACGGGTCACATCGTGTCACACCCATTATCTTAACGAGTCCTTAACAAGTCGGGTCACTTTACCCAACGGATAAAGTGACCCGACCCGTTATGACCCACTATGACCCATTAAGAAAAATGTTTTTTTCTTCTTAAATTTGCACATCCCACACATTGTCACATAAATATTACTTCAAAACATTAAAACACATTTGTCGTTTAAGTACTACATCTACACTTGAAAATAAGAGCCTAATAAACAAACATCCATACACTACTAATCTATTACAAAATATTAAATGTGCAAGGATATGCAAAATGAAAGAGTTTTTGTTTTCAAGGTTGTGAAGCCTTTCTCAAAAGTTTAAACCTTGCCAATGGAACTCAAAGCTTGCATGTTATTCCATTTACAAAATCCTCAATTTTCATCGATCATCATGACATAAAATTTTGTGGTATCCACTAGTGTAAATATTTAAATTGAAGATCGAATTCATGTTTATTTTTTGCGATTTTTGGCGTATGCGATCTTGAAGCATATACAAACAAGTTTGACAGTTGGATCATTGAAATTATTTTCGTAGAATGCATATCCCATCAAAACAATAGATTCACTAACACTTGGAGTTTATTTATACTTTCATTAAGTATAACATAAGATTTTGTGGTATCTACTAGGGTATATATTTTAAATTGAAGATCGAATTCATTCATTGTATTCATATAGGGTTAAAGACTGTAGCTGCAAAAAATCATCAAAATTGGAGTTAAAATAACCGTTAAATCGTGATTTTTTGTTGATAACCGTCGAAAAGTTTTGTCCATTACTTGATCTCTGAATGTTTGTTTTTTGAAATTTTTGGCATATGCGATCTCGAAGTATATACAAACATGTTTGACGGTTGGATTGTTGAAACTAGTTTCATAGAATGCGTATCCCATCAAAACAATAGATTCACTAACACCTGGAGTTTATTCATACTTTCATTAAGTATAACATAAGATTTTGTGGTATCCACTTGTGTAAATATTTTAAATTGAAGATCAAGTTCAGTCATTGTATTCGTATAGGGTCAAGGACTGTAGCTGTAAAAAAATCATCAAAATCAGAGTTAAAATAACCGTAAAATCGTGATTTTTCATTGATAACCGTCGAAAGGTTTTGTCTCTTTACTTGAACCCTGAATGTTTCTTTTTTGCGATTTTTAGCGTATACGATCTTGAAGCATATACAAATAAGTTTGACGGTTGGATCGTTGAAATTAATTTCGTAGAATGCGTATCCCATCAAAATGATAGATTCACTAACACTTAAGAGTTTATTCATACCTTCATTAAGTATAACATAAGATTTTGTAGTATCCACTAGTATAAATATTTTAAATTGAAGATCGAGTTCATTCATTGTATTCACATAGGGTCAAGGAGTGTGGCTGTAAAAAATCATCAAAATCGGAGTTAAAAATATTTTACTTGATCTCTAAATGTTTGTTTTTTGCAAATTTTTTGTGTATGTGATCTCGAAGTATATACAAACATGTTTGACGGTTGGATCTTTGAAATGAGTTTCGTAGAATGCATATCCCATCAAAATGATAAATTCAATAACACTTACAAGTTTATTCATACTTTCATTAAGTATAACATAAGATTTTGTGGTATCCACTAGTGAAAATATTTTAAATTGAACATCGAGTTCATTCATGATATTCATATAGGGTCAAGGAGTGTAGCTGTAAAAAATCATCAAAATCGGAGTTAAAATAACCGTTAAATCGTGATTTTTCGTTGATAACCGTAGAAAAGTTTTGTCCCATTACTTGATCTTTGAATGTTTGTTTTTTGAAATTTTTGGCGTATGCGATCTCGAAGCATATACAAACATGTTTGACGGTTGGATCGTTGATACTAGTTTCGTAGAATGCGTATCCTATTACAACAATAGATTCACTAACACTTAGAGTTTATTTATACTTCCATTAAATATAACTTAAGATTTTGTGGTATCCATTTGTGTAAATATTTTAAATTGAAGATCGAATTCATTCATTGTATTCATATAGGGTCAAGGAGTGTAGTTGTAAAAAATCATCAAAATCAGAGTTAAAATAACCGTTAAATCGTGATTTTTCGTTGATAACCGTCGAAAAGTTTTGGCCGGTTACTTGATCTCTGAATGTTTTTTTTTGAAATTTTTGACGTATGCAATCTCGAAGCATATACAAACATGTCTAACGGTTGGATCGTTGAAACTAGTTTCATAGAATGCGTATCCTATCAAAACAATAGATTGACTAACACTTAGAGTTTATTTATACTTTCATTAAGTATAACATAAGATTTTGTGGTATCCACTAGTGTAAATATTTTAAATTGAAGATCGAGTTCATTCATGATATTCATATAGGGTCAAGGAGTGTAGCTGTAAAAATCATCAAAATTAAAGTTAAAATAACAGTTAAATCGTGATTTTTCTTTTATAACCGTGGAAAAGTTTTGTCCCGTTACTTGATCTCTGAATGTTTGTCTTTTGCAATATTTTGCTGATGTGATCTCGAAGCATATACAAACAAGTTTAATGGTTAGGATCGTTGAAATTAGTTTCGGAGAATTTGTATCCCATCAAAACGATAGATTGACTAACACTTAGAGTTTATTTATACTTTTATTAAGTATAATATAAGATTTTGTGGTATCCACTTGTGTAAATATTTTAAATTGAAGATCGAATTCATTCATTGTATCATATAGGGTCAAGGAGTATAGTTGTAAAAAATCATCAAAATCAGAGTTAAAATAACCGTTAAATCGTGATTTTTCGTTTATAACCTTCGAAAAGCTTTGTCCCATTACGTGATCTCTGAATGTTTGTTTTTTTGTAATTTTTTGCTGATGTGATCTCGAAGCATATACAAACAAGTTTGATGGTTGAGATCGTTGAAATTAGTTTCGGATAATTTGTATCCCATCAAAAGGATAGATTGACTAACACTTAGAGTTTATTTATACTTTCATTAAGTATAACATAAGATTTTGTGGTATTCACTTGTGTAAATATTTTAAATTGAAGATCGAATTCATTCATTGTATTCATATAGGGTCAAGGAGTGTAGCTGTAAAAAATCATCAAAATCAGAGTTAAAATAACTGTTAAATCGTAATTTTTCGTTTATAACCGGCGAAAAGTTTTGTTTCGTTACTTGATCTCTGAATGTTTGTTTTTTGTGATTTTTTGCTAATGTGATCTCAAAGCATATACAAACAAGTTTGAAATTGGGATTGTTGAAATTAGTTTCGAAGAATTCGTATCCCATAAAAACAATAGATGTAACACTTAGAGTTTATTTATACTTTCATCAAGTATAACATAGGATTTTGTGGTATCCATTTGTGTAAATATTTTAAATTGAAGATCAAATTCATTCATTGTATTCATATAGGGTCAATGAGTGTAGCTGTAAAAAGTCATCAAAATCGAAGTTAAAATAACCGTTAAATCGTGATTTTTTGTTTATAACTGTCGAAAAGCTTTGTCCTATTACTTGATCTCTGAATGTTTGTTTTTTGTGATTTTTCGCTGATGTGATCTCGAAGCATATACAAACAAGTTTGATGGTTGGGATCGTTGAAATTAGTTTCGGAGAATTCGTATCCCATCAAGTTCAATGGTGTGTGTGTGTATATATATATATTTATTAAGTAGATTTAAATATATTTATTTTGTAAGTATAATTGATTGGTACACGGAGTAGTACATCACGTGAGTCATTATAAAAATAGTGAGATATGTCATATGTGTGATAAAAAGTTAATGACTTAAAAAAAAAAAAAAAAAATTTCTCACCACTTCTATTAATTTTCATTTTTCCCTCTCTTTTTTGTTTCCTTTTCATCTTTTCTTATAATTTTCACTTTTCTCTCTGGCAGCCTACAGTGCCTACCCATCTTTCCCTAATTGTCTCTCTTTTTTGTTTCCTTTTCAACTTTTCTTATCATTTTCATTTTCCCTCCCTTGTTTTTCAAAAAGGGCGGCACTGCAGGGAATGGAATGGAATTATCAATTATGGAATCAAATCAATTGATGCATATTAATTAATAATTATTATAGTTTTTATAAAATTTAATTCAAAATTTAATATATATATATATATATATATATTTAATTATTATAGATAGTTAATATTTTGGGGGTATAATTATTATAGTTAATTTAATATATATATATATATATATATTATAGTTTTTTGGGGTATAAAATTGTTAAATTAATATACATAATTATTATAGTATTTTTTTAGGGTTATAAAATTATAAAAATAATATTCTGCTTATCGTGTATCGTGTTACCCACGTGTATACCTGAATCAACCCGTTATGTTAACAGGTGCTTATCGGGTTACCCGATAACGACCTGATTCTTTATCGTGTCGACCCGAACACCTGTTAATTTCGTTTCGTGTCGTGTCGGGTTATCGGGTCGTGTCAGGAATTGCCAGGCCTAGTGGTTGTAGATGATTGGATTATTAATTAAGTGTTGATTAACGTGCTTGTTTCTTATTGGTGACACATAATTTGATTTGCTATTTGGTTTAAAAACTTTGGTCTCCTTAACATTACTCTAAAATAATATATAGTTGTAAGTTGGACCCATAAGCCTGGGCTTAGAAAGTACCAACATGAGGAAAAGAAGATCAAAGCCTTGAGTTGTGAGCCAACCCAATGGAACTAGATGATAGAGCACCATCACAAAGATTAAAACAAGAATTGCTACAAACGACTGCTTACCGATCTATATTGATCACTATCGACAAAGAAGACGAGTGCTTAATCAGAAAGCATTTTCTGACTACTTAAGCAAGTTGGCAAAATTAACAATTTTATGGCAAGAAGCCCCATAGATAGGCCTACCCAGACATTAACTCCAAGTAACGCATTGGCCATCAACAAAGGCAGGAGTCTACGAAGAGACGTAAAGGTTGTCAAACCTAGTGCTCAAGAAAGTGTTTACTCAGCTGCTCAGGGTCAATCGAAGCACTTGGCATGTGTTGCCGACGAAACCTTGCAATTAGCCGTGAACGAATGTCACTTCATCTCCACGAGTTGATTGAATAATGGAAGAGTAGCCTGTAAGTTACGTCTGTACGTTCAGTTTATTTAATGTCAGGGCGATGGAGTACTTGAGAGACAATACTCATGGGGCTCACCAAGGGCCTATATAAAGAGGGACAAGTACCTCTTATAGACGGCCGGACACATAAGAGGAAAGAAACATCACACTGTTGTAGAACACCTTTGTAATCCACATCAAATATATACGAATTAGTCCAGTGGACGTAGTCTAGTTTTGAGGATGAACCACTAAAAACTTGTTGTCTATCACTTAACCCTTCACCCCGAGTCCTATCAAAGACCGACCATACTGGTCTTTGTTGATCTCCTAATTTTGAGCGTTCACAATTAGGATAGTTGAAAATATCAATTTTATTAAAATAGTTGGTAATGAAACTACTTTAATTTGTTCATTTTTAAGGAAATTAGCAGACAATGGATAATATTACGTTCATAAGTTGATGAAAAATCCTTTTAATTAAAATCATAAAATCTGAATTTTAGAGCCATGCCATTTCCCCTTGTTCACTGAAACTGCCTCCCGTTCAGTCAAATGGAGCTGGCAAATCAATGTTATAAGATTAAACGTTGACATCAGCCTAGCTTGAACCTTGACTAATAAAATAAAAATCAGTTCAAGTGTAGGCCAATATCAAAGAAAATAAGGAAAATTAATAAAAAGAGTTTGAAAACTTCGAATTTTAACAATAAGGACAAAATAAAGAATAAAGTGAATAGTATCATGATTGAATTTTTAGTGTAAAAATGCGATTTTTTGTTAAAGTAAACAGTACCGGAAGTTTTTAGTTAAAGTTCCCATATAATTTTATTTTATTTTATTTTATTTTATTTTTTATCAAACGATAGATTTTATTAGATTAGTCACCGACGATGTTTGAACCCACGTTGTCATGCAAGGGTTCAACACTTTTTCACCACTATGGTAAATGGCCACTTGCAAAGGAACTATATAATTAAAGGAAAACTAATGAAAAGGGCTTAAAAACTTTGAGTTTTAACGATAATGACAAAATAAAGGGTAAAGTGAATAGTACCAGGATTGACTTTTTAGTGTAAAAATATGGTTTTTCGTTAAAGTGAACAGTACCGTGAGTTTTTCGTTAAAACTCCCTATAATTAATCCAATGAATATACTTCTTTCTATATTAATGGATTAACACACGTCTGTTTATTCTTTATATATTCACCAATGTTGGGCGTTATAACAAAGGTCCCTCCCTCGCAATTGTTGACGGTGTGCCCACCACTCTATTTTAAGACTAACTCCAACCCTTGGGGTTAAAATCTAAAACTTTTAACCTATAAACAATTTTTCTGCTCCAACCCTTATGGCTTAAATTTTTAGCCCGAGATTATTAAAGAATGAATTTAGGATAACTTTTAACTTTTTTTTTAGCAAAAAAAAAAAAAAAAAATTATGTCGACTATCCTAATTTAAAATGAACATTTTAATCTAAAATTATTTAGATTTCGATAAATATTGAAAAATCACTAAAAAGACACCATAAAACCCGTGGAACACCATGAAAGAATATGAAACACATGAAACAACTTTTTTTTTTTTAATTACTTTAGTCATTGGATTTAAATTTGGACCGTTATGTTTTTTTTTTTTACCATTGAATTTGATCATATTAGATTTGAGCCGTTGGATTCAATGAATATAAATATATATATATATATATATATATATATATATATATATATATAACTTAAAAAAATACACATATATGATGGGCCAGCCCACTAACCCAAGAGGAATCCCAAACTAAATTTGCCTTAGAAATGAGTTTTGAGTCAAAACTCATATTTACCCCAATGGTTGGAGTAAGTTGAGGTAGGTTTATACCTAAAATTTGAGTGTTATTTCAAAGATTGGAGTAAAGACAAAATTCATGGGAAATGCAACCTAATTATTTTGAAGTGGTATTTCCTTTCCATGAATTCCTTTCTGCATACCAAACACAACTAAATTATTTCGTTTGTTGGAAAGTGGGCTAGAGATTGGAAATGTGAAATGTATGTTTTATGTATTTTCCTTGTGGAAGTGTATTTCTCATGTTTTGTAAGGCCATGTTTGAAAAATGAATTCCTTGCTATCTGTTGACTCTAAAAATTACCAAGTCTACGTTGCACACATGCTGAGTAATTAATAAGCTAACTACGTCATTCGATTGTGTGCGGGGCGTGCCAACTCGTTGACCGATCTCGGCCAGGGAGTAAAATGTGTTGATGGTGCGTTGGGCGCGCTGCTAACTTCTTGATCTTACGACTACGGTCGAGGAAGGAACATGTTTCGGCCTTTGGGTTCTAGAGCCTGAAGACAAGGCTGCTAGTCTTGCAAAGTTCACAGATCATCGGCATCAGGTTTGGTCATGGTGATTATATTCGTAAAAGTATAAGCATGCTGAACTGGCACCAAACTATACGAACACAAGTACTCAAAAGAGATGTATGTCTTGATGGTAAATGTGGTTCGGCGGTCATAATGCCGAACTCTAAAACTTACTTGTGAATATCCAATCATAAACAACTCGGTGTTCAATGTGTCAAGCCCAATAACTTGTAACACCTTACTTCACCGATAAGGCTAATGAGATGACCTCTACCAACAAAGACTCGAAAATCCTTGTCGGCCAATACTTAGATAGGTAATCAGTCAGCGTCGACTTAGTGCTGTTTATCCAAACTGAAGGTGCTCCGTGGTTGGCTGATTCTACGGCAACAGTGATGTTTATTCAAACTGAAGATGTGTTGGCGCAAAAGGAAAAATAAAAATTTCAAGGTTGTTGAGAGGTTTCGCTTAGAGCGAGAGTTTGTGCAGGGCAGTTTGTGTGTTGAATTGGAGAGGCTTTTCCCATTGCCTGCTACTCTGTATTTATAGTGGATGTAAACCCATTGGATGACGTGCTTTTTTCCAACCAAAACTCCGTGCTTGCTTGATGAGATGTATTCTATCTCAAATGGAACTCTAGGTTGATAACAAGGAGCCACATGGGCTTGTCTCTGCCTCAAATGTTGCATGCATGCCTATCTCCATTTAATCTTCATTAATTCAAATGGAAATCACAAACCAACTCAATTTGATTGTGAATCAATCCAATCATCACGTGCTACATGCTTCTCAAATCATATATGATTAGTTCAATCCCTTATCCAAGCAGAAAAGCATGACTTCGTAGACTTTCACAACTCTTGCACCATGTTAATCCCATTTAATCCATCCCGATCTCGTCAAACTCAAAAGATCTCTCTCAAGATAATTACCATGATTAAAATTAATAGTAATATCAAGGAAAATCTGTTTAGTTTTAGAATCATCTAATGGTTTCAATGCAATGGACCGATAGTGTAAAATTGGGTCCAAACACTATCCACATTGGGAAATTACTTTCTCCCTCGTGGGAAACCAATATAACATTAGATTTTTTTTTTTATGACCAACCTACCATCACTGATAATTAGAAATGTCCATTATATTTAATAAAAAAATTATTTTCTTGTTAGTTTTCCATCATAACCAAATCGGAAAGAAAACTTTAGTTTCCCATTGCTATGATTGGTGATGAAAAAATAATATATAATTAATATATGAGAGTTTTTCAGTCCTAGTATTACTGATGTCTTTTGTGATAAATTCAAAATCTAGTAATAGGTGGTTGAGTTGGGATAATATTGGTGATATTAGTGGTGGACAGTGCTTGAGCTACAAAATTTATCATAGTATCAAAATAGACCATTCTCTTGGTATGTCCTGGGCTCGAGTTATTATACTCGAACATGCTTCTTGAAGTTGGACTTTCAAAAAGATACCCTAGCTCTAACTTAAGGTTAATTTATGACTGGTCATTCGAAAAGATAAGTGTTGGCTCCAGAGACTAAATACTGACCGACCAAGTTCTTGAAAAGATTGGTGTTAGTTCTGGTATAATGACTTGACCGATTTCTGATGTGGGAATTGGTTTCCCTTGTGACCTTGTTTGGGGCCACTTGTGAGGAGGCGTCTTAGAGAATAAAATTTCATATTGATCATATAAAAAAATATACAATTAAATTAAAACAATATCGGTAATATCATAATATTAGTAATGGACCATACTGAGCCTACAAAATGGAAAATAAATGATGAAGATAATGAATCATGATAAACGTGGTCCCCCAATTTTCAATGCATAGATATTCTTGATCAACTTGCATCTCTTTTATTGCTTTCATGTTTAAAAAAGTGCAACTTGCAGGTAGGACCATAGGAGCATTTTAAATGGTTGGGAGGATGGAAACACCCTTTTTCTTTCTCCAACGTCGAATCCAGGATTCATCCTTTTAATATTTCATACTTAAACAATTAACAGATCATAAAAAATAGACCCTTACCAAACCATCCAAATTATAATGGTTGGAATTGACACACTTTTTTCTCTCCACATATATAACCAATTAAAGGTGATCTCAAATTGTTTTTTTTTTCTTCTAACTACTAGATTTTGTAAAATGAACATAAATAATGAACAAGATTCCTAGCAATAAGATAGTTCAAATTTATCTTGGTAATAATTAAACTTAAAACCTCTTACTTACAAATTAAAAAAAATACCATTAGACCGTAGTAATAAGTGACTTAGCTCATTCTCCCTTAATGTAGATAATATTATTTGTTCAAAAAAAAAAAAAGTAAAAAATAGTCTGATTATCATTTCTCTCTTTATTCTTTTAATCATTATTATTAAGAAGAGGAGAATGGTTCAAAACTATTGCATTAGTTTATGCGATTGGGAGTGTCAAACCCAAAACGCATGAAAAAAACTCAACACCCTATCTACTAATATATAAACTACATGCACTTTTTTTTTTTGGGTCTTTTGATATGGGTCCAAAGTAACGAAAAATTGGACCTATTTCAAAAGTCAAAAGTCACTAAAAATTGGATCTATTTCAAAAGGTGACCTATAAAATTGGACCTATTTCAAATTTTCCTTTTTTTTTTTTTATATATATATTTTTTATTTATCCAAGTCCTTTTCTATGAATATGAAAACAATGAACTGATCCAATGATTTAGTGGTTACTACCTAAGCGTGCCAACGCAAAGCAAAAATGTGTTGGGTCGAATATGTGCAATACCCTCCACGTAAAATCTCAATGCAAGTAAACTGTTTTAGGGTTAGGGGGCTTAGTTGCAGTTATTGCAATATTTATTGGTTGCTTAAAGATTAATCTTGGTGGCAGCCAATGTTGTTGGCTTTCGAGTTCTTATATGTACAAGAGTCCTACAACGCTAACTACTCGTTTGGGGTTCATTCCAAAAAGTAATTTCATAATTCACATCATTCATTTTTCAGGTCGTTATTCAATATCATTCTTCAAAAATTTTACTCAAATCGAAAATTGTTTCTCTCTTCAATCATTATTGTGAACGTTTCATAGTTTACTGACAACATTGTCTTCCTTTATTTCTCAGCTCATAATAAGAGAACTAAACATCTTCCAATTTCAATTAAATTTTGCGAGGATGATCTTTTAGTTATAACCCTGCAAACGATTGATTCATATTATGAAAAATATTGTGAAATGGCCCTAAACAAGTGGTTAGCACCGTATTAAGTTATTAATTTATCAGCGCTTGACGCTCCTAGTTATATATCAAAAGTGCCAACCAGTTAATAATTTAATATTAATAGTGTGGCTAAACAAGGTCGTTGCGACTATAAACTAAAAACATGAGCGATCATAAGTATGACTTATGAAACAAATTATCTGCTATTATATTTTATCAAGTTGTTTCTCGATAAAATATGCGTAAAGAATGTAATAAAGGAATTTCCTCTAGAATGTTGTTCGGACCACAAATGGATCAATGAAAACGAAATATTTGAAAGGAAAGGTGAGTAGGTGACTGTCATTGTACTTATTTCATCAATACCAGCGGTCGTAGTCTTGTTGAAGCTAACGACTATGTCATGTCATGACCCTCATCATTTCTCTCCACGTCCTCCTAAGATTCACTCCTCTTGTTACAAAAGTCACCGAAGACTTATACAAGTCATTCAATGAAGATGGTAAATTTCTCGAACATGTGAAGGAAGTAAAAATATGATAATATAATTGAACTAGGTAAAACCTCCTATATCCTGTACTCCTGTGTTGTTGGCTTTACATCTTGGTCATTGAATCATTGATTAAGAATGTAACGATAAAAAACTCGGTGTGTTAAATACCCCAAAGCCGGCAACGGGGTCCTGCACCCTCTACCTATCTCATTCATCCCTTGTTCATTACATGACTACATATCACTGGATAATTGAGATAGGTAAGAACCCGGGCTATGTACGTTTACTTCACACTGTGAGACGCATATACATCTATAGTAGAAGCCGCCCACTTACATTGATATAGAGCCACCTTATCTAATATTTGTGGAACATTTTAGGTATCCACACGTCAATACCAACTGTATAGCAATAATGATTGACACAGCCAAAAGAATATCCAAGGTAAAAATTTCAGAATAACTATGCACAGAGGACATCTAGCATATCCTCACCTCACTCTTGATTTTTCATGAGAAGATTAAACCAAGCCGAAATTTATAAATGCCGAAAACTACAAGCCTAACATTCGTTTTCTCTTTACCTTTTCCCTCAAATCTTCTTCAGATGGAATCTTGTCACTGCCCTTTGAGGTAGCAGACCACCATGCCCTCAGCTCGTCCTGCAATATATGAGGAGGTGAAATCAGCAAGAAAATAGAACATCAAGTTTCTAACATCTTTACGTGCACTTGCCAGGATTACGGTTAATCGACGATGGTGATCTTATTATGACAAAACCCTAGTTAATTGTTGTAGAGTAGAGCATAAGCAAGAAGTCCAAAAGAAAGTGACACGATCTCATAAAACATGGAGTCCTAACACAACTAAGGGCTATACGGACAAGCTAGCACGTCTTATGAAGAAAGGGTTTACAATAGTAATCCAAAACAATATGAATGACTCACTAGTAACTCCGTATTTTGGCCATAATCATTATGTAGGAGGTGTATATCAATGCAATAGAAGACCAGAAAAACCTTAATAGTGGGAATACATTCTACACTCAGAGTTGAATCAAGTCGTAACTTGTTAACGAGTCAGATTATAATTACCTCATAGAAATCGTTGTTGGATACGTACTTGCTCTTAACCGTACATCTAATCCCCCCAACAACAACAGCTATACAGTCTTTCACATTCTGTGGACAACTCTCTCTCTGAGAGCCTGATGACATCAGAAATAAAAATGAACAAAAAAGAACTTGAGAGAAACATCAACTTAGTAATCTAAGAAGTGCACTAGACTACGCAGTTATTTTTGGTAAAGCTAGTAAACAAGCATGATTTAATTCTAGTCATACCAGTTATGCAAGACACATGGTATCCAGTTCCCCCAAGTCCTTCTTCCCACTTCCTAAGCCGCAGGCGCAGGAAAAACCCCTCGAGTTGTGAGAGTGATGTGCGAGAATCCATCCATCTGATTGCAGAAAACACAAATTACACACAAGAACAAGTTTAAATGCGTAAGAGAAGGAAGCTCTTCATGCTTTAATAACTAAAAGACACAAGGATGAAGCTGCTTAAATATTCTGTATAGTTGTACTGAGTTCTTTCTATTCACTCTTGGTCAGATTTTTTGAAGGTTCATGATCATATGAGAATATCCACTTGAAGATTTATATAACATATGTAGTTTGCGTGCTAAGTAACGTAGTTTAGTGGGGTAGTATTAAGGATATTAATAATTAATAATTAATTCAGCTACTCAGAAGTGCATATGCCAATTATCAGAATGATCGAACAAACTGCTTTATGCAAGAAAATTTCCTCTTATAAGATTTGACAAGAAAATAGAAATTGAGGCTACTTCGTATGCTCAACTTACTTCAGGACATCTGTGCGAGACAAGCGAAGCCTTTTTACAGACTCAACGATTCCTTTCGGTACATTTGAAATCTGCGTATTGACTAACTTTGACAAGGGCATCATCTGATTTTCTTTATACTTATTTTCCACAGAACTTGAAGCACTGCATTTCATAACTGAATTTGAGCGATATGCCCTTTTCTTAGGGGCTCCCATCGCATTATCCTTCCAGCTCATATTTATATCTGTCTCCATTCTTGAATAGTCCTCGTTAAAACATGTATGAGCAACAGAAGCTTCGAACTGGCTCTCTGTACCAGTTGGGAACTTCATATTTCCATCATTTCTTGAGTTGAGATTCGTTCCACTCTGACTGCAGTAATAATCTAGAAAAGAAACGTTACATTCCAACTGTGGTTGTCCCATTGACTGTGCATTAGGACATGCAGCAGCCCAATGACTCTGTTGTAAACATCTAATGCAGAAAAAAGGCAGATTTTCTGCTACATTATAGGAGTTGCTCTTACTTAATAATTCCTGAAGCTCTGTCTGTCTTATCTGTGAACACTCTTGTAAATGGTGACCTTTTATGCCACAAAACAAACACATCGTGATTTCATCGGCTGCATTACCTGTGGCAGCAGGTGGGGTGATGTTCTTAAGAGCATCCAATCTCCTAGCAAAAACAGAAGCCATTCCTTCCGAACTTCTGACTTCAGAGCAAGGCATGATAGGGCTGAACTCAGACATGGGTGCTTGATCATTCTGGCCTTTGTTTCTATTGAAAGCAGATGAGCCCTCATTGTCAGCCGCACAATTTTGCAGATCATTACCAGTGACAATAACTAAATCTTCAGCAAACTGCTCCCTGGCCCCCATATTTTTGAGGTCATTGGAGCTCTCAAAAACTCCATCAGCACTCTTGTTGGAATGATCTGCGATTAAAGATGGACCAGATGTTTTTGGAGTCAACCGAGTTATCCACAAGCTTCCCAGAAGGTCCCTTCTATAACCAAATTCACCAGTCGTCTTCCCTTTGAATTGTGAGCTAGATTCAACATTCTCGACCCTCCTTTTCTTGTGTTTACCCAGAGAAGAATTAGGGATAACTCTATCTTTCCTTTTATAAAATGGAAAGTTGCATGGATTCTTTTTCTTCTCGGAACCAGTATGGCATTGCTCCTGACTACCTGCTGAATGGACTTCATTTCCAGATGAAGATTTGTTGAACTTCTCAACTGACAGTAGAAATTCTTGGCCTAAATTAACGTTCTCCCCACGATAGACTTTTGGAGAAGTAGCTGGCTCGAGCTCCGTTGATATTTCTCCCTTTTTATGATTGTCACTCAACATCCGTGCTTCTTGGCAGTCTGCAGTTGGGCAATACAAGGACCGAAAAATTGTCTGGAAACCGATACTTTTTACTCCATCATCTTGGTTTGTATTACATGTGATACGTTTATTATCAGGATTCTCATCTCCATGATCAAGATGTGCAAGGGTAAGAGCAAGAGGTGGTGCCTCATCTTGCATTGATTTTGAAAACCCCTTCACCATGCTTGATATCCAATTCATAAAGGAGCTATCTTGTCTAATATAGGATGTGGAAATCGGAGCTTCTTGAATTTTCTTTCTGAATCTTTTACTCCCAACAATGAACTCTTCTTCAGATCTCCACCTCTTCTTGCCTGACGTAAACAATCCTGCGCTATTACAGCTCTCGACACTCTCATGGCTATCAGTCTCATCTTCTGGCATTCTTCCATTATGATCTCCATCAGATAAGAATTTTTCTTTTCCTTTCCTTTGATGCATATGGATTCTGCTGTTATTAGGATAGTGTCTGTCCAGAACAGATTCGTTTCCAGGAACCATCTCCTGACCCTGATCAAACCTGTCCTTAACCCCTGGGACAGATTCTGGACCTAAAATCTGACTCGCTGCACCATAAGCATGTCGGATTTTGATAGTCATTAAATCATTCTCAGCTGTTGCCTCTAGTTTATTCAAGGGCCTATTGCTTTGTGCCTTTTTATTCACCACAGGGACACCTGAAGCTTTACTTTCGTTCACTGGGTGAACTTCGGAAGCCAAAACAAGATCCATTTGCATTTTCTGATCACCAACATCAGCATGTTTATCTTCATCAACAGGATCCCCCAATAATGGTTCATTTTGTTCCACAAAAGGTATCTTTTGATCTGATTCGACTAATAAGATGTCAGCCCCTTCTCTGTCACCGTTACCTGCAGGTGTACAATCAAATCAATAACATGTATGCAAAAAGAAGAAAAGATTTGTTGTCGGCAGGGCAACATATACTGGAAAAATGGCCCATCGAACAATTTTACTGCATTTTGAACATAAGCTGCAGGAGCTTTCTAAATTTCATCTACCAAAATAACTTTGCAATACTGAAAATGTCAATGGCAGGATTCACCTGTCAATGTTGTAATGAAATTTTCTCTGGTTTCAGGTATCTGAGGTATTTCATTTACTTCGATATTCGCTTGACTATAAGTCCCCTCCTGGTTGTACAGAACAGATAGTTCCACAGCCGCTTTCTCTTCCTCCACGTTACCAACAGTTCCTGCAAAGAGGAGTTATTCAACAATTCCCACAGTAATTTTTGGGGGGAATAAATAAACAAACCACGTAACAAAACTATGCTACAAATTCATCATCCTAGAACTTATAGAGTCTTCTGTTTATACTTAACTAACAAATATTTAAGAAAAAGGCCTCACCCGTGTCATGGCTTGACCCGCATAATGGCATGACACCAGCATTGCTTGTGGGAGACATAGTCATATCTTTACCAGCAAATTCGCTCTTTAGACGAAATGATGTCTGTGCTGTTATAAAGTCCTTGTCATCAATAGGCTTGTCAGCAGCAGACCTCCCACCTTTATTGCTTTGTGGTGGTGAAAGAGTGACATTGCTTACACCTACAACCCAAGTAAGATTTTTCTGTTTGGAAAAGATGGAATCAGCTCAATTTAGACACAAACCTTTATCTGTATCCCATACTAATTCTGAAAGGGGATCGGTAGCCACGAATGCCATGTGTATCCTTGAACCTGCATTTGCACCTGCACCTGAATCACCATTCAACTTTCTCTGAATGCATTGATTTGAATGACCCAGAACTAGTCCCAAATCAGTCACAGGCTCTATGTTCCTACAAGAAAAATAACAATCACTTCCCATTGAAATTTTAGGCTTCTAATAAAAATATTTGATGATCCTCCTTTCACTTCTATTTTGAAAACCATGGGGACAATAATTAGAAACTATTCTATGAAGATGTTCGAAAATTCAATGCCCCGCTAAAAGGAGGCTTATCAACTATCCTTTTTTCACAGAGGATACAACAAACCAACTGGGACAAAAAAGTAGTACAACAAAACGACTGGTACAAAAAAAGTAGCACATCACAAGGCGCATCAGCCACATTATATCCACTATGAATCCTTTGGTATGAGATAGACACATTAAGCTGGCTCAGCAATAAGGATACCTAACCGTAAATCAGAGGGGTTGGCAGTTGAAAGCATAGAGTTCTATTACCTGTGATATTTTTTTTTTGGTAAAACTATTACCTGTGATATTAATACAATCTTTAATCAGGTTTCACAACTTTATTGATATAGAGTTTTTGAGGGACTTCATTAGATTCTTCTGTTTTTTGAATTAATTAACAAAATACTGTTAGACGACACTGAACTTGAAAAGCTTAAGCTGTAAACAGAATTGACCAACAATATAAATCAAGCTAACACCCTCCCTCACATGTAGCCTTATCCTGCACGCGGAGGAGAGGGAGAGAAATACAGACAGAGAGAGACCTATAGGTGCATCCCCACCCTTCACCATGTAAACCGACGAAGAAGTGGGGAATGACTACTGGGTTTTTTAACCCAAGACCTCCTGCAAACCATAGCTTCAATACCATGTTAGACAACCATTGTACCCCAAAAATCTTAAACTGTTAGGGAATGGACCAACAGTGTATATAAAGCTAGCAAATTTATCACCGTGCAGGTACGAACCATGGAAACACATGAAGTAAATTGAACACGTGCTATGATATATTATGGTTCAACAAGATGAGAATTAGACTGGGAAGCTTATTCCCGAAAAGGGATTGATAGATTTAAGTAGCCAGTTCACTCTGACTGAAAAAAGTACAGATACTAAAACTGCACACCACCTACAGCGATCTTGATGCATGAGCATCCTGAAGTGTCAAAGTTTTAGAGTTGGTCTAGCGACCCACTACTAAACAACATCAATAGTGTCCCCAACTTAAACACAAGTACAATCCAATAGGCAAGTGGCGAAGCAACTACTCAGCAAGCAACAAAATTGATCTGCAAGCCATCATATATGCATAATAAAGTTCCTTGTGGAAGGATTCGATGCAATTAATAGTGAAACCATTCAACAGAAAGGGGATTAAACTTCAGCAGGTTTAAAAAATAATACATTGCAAGCTTAAATTTTAATGAGAAAAAGAAAAATACCTTCTCTCTCTCTCTCTCTCTCTCTCTCTCTCTCTCTCTTCTTTTTCTGATCAACTACACTCTTGTTCTCAGATGCAAATATTCCAGGCTCTTATTAGCTATAAATATAAACAAATATTGAGATAATATTTTTGGAACAAACATGAATTTTTCGGTACTAATTGAACAGACTTCTTCATTCTTCAGGAAACCCCCCTTTTGCATAGATTACAAAGGGGTGTTCAAATGTTCAAAAGTTTCTAATCAGAAATTGATAACTTAAGACAAATCCAAAACTAAAAAGGGAAAAATACCAAGTTCCAACATACAATAGCATATCTGCATATGTGATCAGAAAATTGAAAAATAAATAAAAATAACTTGGGGTTGAAGTATTGAAACAGCGTCAAAAACAACAATATTAATAATTTGGGTAATAGATTCTGAAGACCCATGTACCTGTTGTCCATTGACTCCATAAATTCTTCTCACATACGCACAGGGAGAGAAGAAGAAGAAGCAGAAGAGAGAATGAATGAGAGTTTGAGTTTCAATTAAATTTTAACAGGGAGAGAGAGGAGAGGAGAGGAGAGGAGAGGAGAGAGAAAAGGGGTTGCAGTAGAAGCAAGAGAATGCCTGCCATGCGTCCTTGAAGAAGCATAGTTTACATGAAGGCTCCTTCCCTTAAACATTTTGCTCAGATTCTGAGGTATGAGGTTCAGGGACTTCCACGTGGACGCAATGCATGCCAACACCACTGTGCAAAGAGTTTACTATTCAGTTCATGGTCAGTAACAGCGGCATAAACTTCTTGTGCCATACTGTCCACATTTTGATACAAACTATGTTACTGGTGAGCGGAGATTCGAATTAGTGATTTTCTGAGTCTTAAGGAAATAACTGATACAACGTAAGTTCCGATACACTGTTATTATGGCGATGAGCAATATCAATGATACTTATATACTTTTGTATTCGTATTAGGTTGTAAATTAGCACAAAATGTTATAATCAAAGCAGCTAGTAAGACAAAGGATTTATCGTGCCAAATTACAATGTCTCCTTAAATCTGTGTCAAATAGGTTAGCTCTCTTTTCTACCATGTCAATTTAAAAGGAAGGATCTGAAAATGGAAAAGAAAAAGGTTACGGCATTAAAATTCCAAAAGAAACGTTGGGGAGTTGGTTTTTTGAAATTTGCTATATATGTTTGGAACTTCGGCATTGTTTGACTTTGCTTCAAAGGACAAAAACGAGAATGAATTTCAGTTTCTATTTAATTTAAATTTTTATTTCTTTCCTCCTTTCACTTGTAAATTAGGAAATAAGCTTGATTATGTCGCTTGTAAATTAGCCATTAAAAGTAAACAACAATGGATAATGCTTGTCACTGTAGTTTAACAATCGTCAGAATATCTTTTAGCCACCTCGGCTCTGATTGCCATGAAATTTTCTTGTCAGTAATAAAATTCTAAAGCTATATAATATACCACAGTTGCGCTATATACAGTAATTACGTGCAGCAAATAATGTGGCACATCCGATACTGTGCAAATCAAGGACACCACTAGCTTCATCTCGTCCTCATAATCCCATAATACCCAGTATCATCTTGAACTTCCTTCCCAATCGCTAAATTGATGCTCAGAAAGTCCACAACTTTCCGTCTATTTTCCAGCCAAACGGCAAGAAACCAAGGCTAAAGACCACCACCATTAGACTCGCCTCGAGGTTGGGAGAAAAGGCAGTCATCAAACCAGGCGTGGAGCACACACGACGGCGCACTAAAGCCAGAAGGATTCCGACAAAAAGCTGTAGAACCCTGTATTTTTTTTGCACTTTGGCTCGAACCAGCTTCGACTGGCGGTGTCCAGTTAACGTTTACCGTTGACGTTTTGACGCAATTGGCTTTGATACCCCTCCCAGGGCATCTCGACACGCTAATTTTGAGTCCACACTTATTTCTCCAAATTCAATTGTTTTAATAGAATTTTACTAATGGATCTTTTATATACTTAGGTGCGATTGTTATCGGTGACCTCGTCCTTCCTAATTTGAGCAATTTTTCGTGGACGGAGTATCTATGAGTAGACCATTTTTATATATGGAAAACTAATGAAAATGACTTGAAAACTTTGAGTTTTAACGATAAAGGCAAAATAAAGGGGTGAAGTGAATAGTACCAGGATTGACTTTTTAGTGTAAAAATGTGGTTTTTCGTTAAAGTGAAAAGTACCAGGAGTTTTTCGTTAAAGTTTCCTTTTATACATGCATGATTTTATAGAATTTGTACTAGAGATGCACACATGAAAATCATGATTGAAGGATTTCACGTTCTACGAAACAATTATGATCTATGGTGACGTTTTGGGCTAGAAAGCTCCTGAGTTTTTATGGTACGATGTTTCGAGCTATTGAGCTCCTATGCTATGATATGAAAAGAATATGTTTATGTTTTATGTGCTTACTTAGTCGATAATCATATACACAACAAGAGTATGTACCTGTCTATGGCCATATGACGTAGTTTTACATGTATCAAGGTACCTTATGATATACTCTTAGCTTCATTGGCAAAACTAGTGTCAGGGAGCTTCACTAGCCAAGGCTAGTGCCGGCATGACATGTTTTCTTTACTGGCGCAACCCAATGTCGTACAACTTTGCCTTTTGCAATGAGTCTTTTCATGATTAATATGACACTGCTAATAAGAACACTACCATATATGATATACGAATGTTTTATGGCATGATAGGATTTTCAGAAAAACCTACTTCGTATGATACTATATGAGTTTTTCAAAACAGGGAGTTAGTAGGTTAAAAAAAAAAAAAAAAAAAAGTTATGTTACTTATTTTTCTATAAACTCTGGTCCATTACCTTCGTTCTTCGCCCCATTCAAAACATAGAAATGAGGAATACGACCCCAGCATCAAGGCATTCCCGTATGGGTAGCTTTGAGTCCTCCCCTATATATAGGTCCTCTTCCTATGTAACCGCACTTTTAAATAATATTTCTCCCGCTTGTAATCTTGATTAGTCGTACGCTCTGAACATATTCTTGCATTCTCATATTTTAATTTTTTAGAAGATATTTATTTTATTTATAATTTTTATATTCAGTGCAAATTTGCATGCATGTTCACACTTTCTTAGCATAACCGCAATATGATGGCTTGCGTCACTCATTGGGTGTTGACCAGCACGTGGCAGTTGAAAGTGAATCCCACATCATGAAAAGAAGAGACCTTGCATGTGCTTATAAGTAGTTGGGCTCCTCCCCTTGTTGCTAATTGATTTTATGGTGGAACCTTAACTTTCTTCATGATATTAAAGCAGGTTGTCCCATTGGTGAAGCCCAAAGGCCAAACATGCTCCAAAACACCCTATTTCTGTTATCCATGTGCTAGGCTTGAAAAATTGCCCTACGTGAGGGGGCGTGCTGAGAGTGAATCCCACGTCGGGAAATTGAGGGACCTTGCATGTGCTTATAAATAGTTGAGCTACTCCCTATATTTCTAATTGGTTTTATGGTGGAACCTAAACTTTCTTTAGTGGCCACTCACTAGCCATCTCCTTGGCCTCCAAACACCAAGATCTGGGTGTGTCAATCGCTTATTCCATTATGTAGTCACAAACACCCTATCGAGCCTCTCTTTATTTTAGCATGATGAGTTGTTATCCAAGTGTAAGGAAGGCTAGGTAGCCCAAGTCTTTCAAATTGCAAGCACTTATAGATTCCTTAAAATTCAGGATTTTCCTGATAGGTTGCACTCGTTCACCTTCCTTTTTATGAATATGGAGCAATTCATTGAAATCTCCTCCAACAACCTAGGAAATAGAACTAGCCGACGGCAATCACTGAAAGATGTCCCATAATAAAGTCATTCTTTGTCACCGGCTGACTGCAAAAGCCGGTGAATTTTCATATTGGTCATCATATCCAATTCCACCAATCTCTACATCAATATAATGCTCAGAGGAAGAGAGAACTCTAAGATTTAAATTACTTTTCTGAAAAGGCGGAGACCTTCCGACTGACCTCTCGAATAAATACAATAAACCTTGTTGAAACCCACTTAAGCTTTCAGTAAATGAAGGGTAGAAAAATGACATTTTTTTTTTCGAACAAAATCACCATCATGGGATCTTTCTACCTAATTAACAAGATCTAGCATTGCCTAAACTATCCGAGATTTTTCAAACCCTCGATAGTTCCGTATTAGGTTAGTTGCATTATGTCACATCCCGGCCCGGGTGGGACCACTTCCCGGGCCCGACTCCACTACCGTAGCACGATATTGTCCGCTTTGGGCTTACCATTCCCTCACGGTTTTGTTTTTGGGAACTCACGAGCAACTTCCCAGTGGGTCACCCATCATGAGATTGCTCTAGCCTCTTTCTCGCTTAACTTCGGAGTTCCTACGGAACCCGAAGCCAGTGAGCTCCCAAAAGGCCTCGTGCTAGGTAGGGATGGGAATATACATTTAAGGATCACTCCCCTGGGCGATGTGGGATGTCACACATTAGGTTCTACATATTATGTAATTGAACTAGAAATCTAAATTAAGTATTGAACAATTATTGGCTTTAAAAATAAAACTACCTTTACCATCTTAACTCTAAACCTAGCTGATATGACAGTAGGGAATCGAAGAAGACGAAAGTTTTAGAGAGAGAAAGAGCTAGAGAGAGAAAAATCTTTAGAGAGAATATATTTTTCATTAATTCAACATTCTATTACAATTACATTGATATACTACTAACACTATGAATCTTGCTGCCTAAGCAACCTAACTAACTCTAATAACTTCTTTAACAGCCTTTGTGATGTGATAAAAGATAGCACTCAAATTAAACCCTCTTGTTGACAATTGTAGTAAAGATGCAAGTAAGGATCGTTCTAGGCCGGGGATTAGGAGGGATTGCTAATCTACTTAAAACTGACTCAAAAACATAAAACTAGGCTTGAAAACACTTAACTAGACTCAAAGAACTCAAAACAAACTAAAAAGACTCAAAACAACACAAAACAATCAAATAAACTCAAACTAGACACTAGGACTTACTTTGGACGAAAATTGAATTGGTTTTGACTCAAAACACTTAAAAACACAAAATGGGATAGATTCTAACTAATTTGACACAACAAAATAAAGGGGATTGGGTTTTTGATGAATTTGAAGTAAAAACAAGTAAATCGCAGAAACTAAGTAAAGGAATACGAATTTGGGTGAATTGATGGGTGACAAGCTAGCTAGAGAGTCATTCTCCACACATGATACACTTGCATACAAATTGATTTACAGTTGCTTTTTCAATAAACCATGAACCTTAATGCCCCAGATTAACCGTGAACAGCACTAATTAACCCTCAGATTTTCCTTAAGTCATTGATTGGATGGGATACACATCGGCAACCAAATTATTCTTCAATAGTTCCCTACATGAACAACATAATAGAGATACAATCAAAGATCGTTAAGCTTTGTGAAAATCATAAGCATTGACAAGGCATTCGTAACTATGAACAACATGATACTCCTGCCAGAAATTTACTTAACACGATTGTGACCAGCAACATCCACTACTTGTGAATATAAGTTCATAACGATTAGGTGAAACTCCCTTATATTCTAGCATCAAATTCATGCATGCAAACTAAGTGTGCACCCTCAATCAACATACAAGAATAAGTTATCAATCAAGCAGTTAAGTAAATTGCATTCACGATTTATGAAATCACAACTAGAAGTAATCAATTCATATTGCAAATATAATAATGGTTTCAAAGTCTCCTCTAGCCAAAAAGGAATTAGATCCTCATGTTCGCAATTAAACAAAGAAAACTTAAATTAAACATTGAAAACAAAGATTGAATACACCTAGAAATGCTCCAACAATCCAAGCTTGAATGGCAAGCACGTCCCAAGGGTCTTCTCTCCTTCTTTGTTGCGGCACAAGGGTGAATGGGTGTGAAATTGGGTTGTGGTGGACGGATGGTAGGTGGTGCGGATGTGGTTGTATGGATGATGGCTGAATAGGTGAATGATTATATGTATCTATGTATGGGTGCGGCAAAGTGTATATATTTTAGGGAAAGGATCATGACTTTAATTAAATGTTTTGGGAAAGAATTGGACCCCAAATCCACAAGGAAAAGGAGAATTAAAGTCAAAATCCTAAGGGAAAAGGGAAGGGATTTGTGGCAAGCACAGAAAATAGGAAATAAGAAAGGGAAAGGTGAAGCCTTGCACGGCAAGGAATGGAGAAAGGGCAAGGAGGTGCGGCATCCCTCTTTGGCTAGGATTAAGGCTTCTAGAACTTATATTTAAGTGTCCCACATTGATTAGGAACCCCTTTGATAGCTGGAACATAAGTAGGAAAAGATTAGGATTGACTAAGTCAAAATAAGGAAGTTTGACTTATGTTTCCTTCTTTGTGGTTGATTCCTTTTCTTCCAAGTCTTGAATTAATTTCTTCCATCCCTTTAGCAGATTCCTAGCCTCCTTTGGTCTTCAATTTCGTCCATCCACCTTGCTCTAAGCATGTGTTAACCATTCAAAGCCCAAAACAGCTCCAAATTGCTCTAAATTGCACTTTTTTGCCACTTTAGCCAATTGGGCCTACAAACACATGAAAATAGTTCAAAATACTAAAATAACTAGGAACTAACAACATAAATGTAAGAAAACAAGCTAACTAAGTCGCATAAATATGCTCCTGTCACTTTGTAATCTTATGACAAGTGTCCCCTTATACACCATTAGATCACTATCCTTTACATCCTCCCTCAAGCTCAGGAAAGGAGAATTCAAGACTGAGATTGTTGCAATGTGTTTGAAACAAAGGCTCAAACAAGACATTTGTTAAAATATCAGCATATTGTTCACTGGATGACACAAATTGCACCTGTAACAGCTTCTTTGCCACTTTTTCTCTAACAAAATGAATGTCCACTTTTTCTCTAACAATAATTGCAAGTGTCGATATTCAGCTTCAGTATATGACCTGGAAACTGTTTGTTGCTTTTTAGAAGACCATGAGATTGGATTTGATCCCAAAAATACCACAAAACCTGTTGTAGATCTTCTGTCATTGGGGTCTCCTGCCTAATCAGCATATGAAAATGCTCTAACAGTATCCAAGTTAACATCCAAATCACCCTTAACATAATGTACACCTAGATTGACTATACCATTCAAGTATCTTGGTATCCTCTTGACTGCAATAAAGTGAGATTCCATAGGGTTCTGCGTGAATTGAGAAACCTAATAAACTGCAAAGGTTATATCAAGTCTTGTAAATGTAAGATACTACAATGCTCAAACTACACTTCTATACAAACTAAGGTTGTTATATGGTGCTCCATCATCAAGTAAGAATCTGTTATAAGCAAAAAGTAGAACATGGTTTGGAGTCCAACATTTCTGTCTTGGCAAGCAACTCCTTAACATACTTTGCTTGAGACAAGAATAAGCCATCAGTTTGAGTAATAACTTGTATACCCAGAAACAAGTGTAGTGGACCCAAATCTTTAATTACAAATTTCTTTGTCAAATCAGCAATCACATCATCAATCATAGTAGGTGTATTCCCAGTGATGATAATATCATCTATATACAAGAGTAATATCACAACAAAAGTTCCATGCTGTTTAACAAACAATGATGAATCTGCGTATGTGGTTTGAAGCCCAAGTGAAGGCAAGAAGCTTGTAAACTTTTCATTCCAGGCTCCAGGGGCCTGCTTCAATCCATACAATGATTTATGTAACTTGTAAACATAATCAGAGTGCTGAGAATTAATAAATACTGGGGGCTAAAACATATATACTTCTTCTTGTAAAATGCCATGCAAGAAGACATTTTTTACATCCAATTGCCTCAAAGACCATCCAAAATGTGCTGCCATAGCTAGAACAATTTGAACAGTTTTTGGTTTAACAACTAGACTAAATGTCTCACCATAATCAATCCCTTATTCTTGATTGAACTCCTTTGTAACCAATCTTGCCTTATATCTCCCAACTGAACCATCTGCATTTTGCTTTATTTTAAAAAAAAACCCATTTGCAGCAAGCTAGGTTTTTATGTTTTGGTAATGGAACAAGACTACATGTACACTATGAATGTAATGCATATAACTTTCCCTTCATTGCAGCAACCCAAACATCAATTTTTAATCCAGATTTGTAAGTTATAGGTTTTACCTTAGACAGATCCACTCCTCCATTCTTGTGCACTATTGTTAATAATGCCATCTTCTTTGATATACCACTCTTGGACCTAGTTTGCATTAGATGCAAATTCAATGGTGGAATAGAGAGAACAACTTGAAGGCTCTCAGATTAAAACTCAGGTACCACATGGATAAGTGGTAATGAAGACAATTCACTTGCAGTAATGGATTGTGAGGATTAAGGAGATAAAGTATGACTGAATGTAGATAATGTATATGGTGGGATATCAACTTGGATAGATATTGTAGGGGGTGCATGTATTGTCTGTGGTGACACCATAACATTTTCAAGATTAGGCACTGTGATTTGTGGAGTAAACATTGTAACCTGTGATGTAATTGATGGTTTTATTTTGGATGAAACTATAGTTGAACATGGAAACTCTGATTCATTAAATAGAACATGTCTAGATATATACACCTTCTTTTTTGACAACTTTATAGCATATATATCATTTGTACTTAAAGGCATAACCTAGGAAGATACACTTTGTGGCCCTAGGTTGTAGTTTGCTGGTGTTTAGAGGTCTCTTCAATGGATAACATGAACAACCAAATACCCTTAAGTGATTAATATTAGCTACATAACCATATAAGCATTCAAAGTAAGATTTCTGGTTGAGTGTTTAAGTTGGCATTTGATTTATAAGATATACTAAAGCCCGAGAAGCAAAAGAACAAAAAATTACAGAAAGATGTGATGTTTGCAGAAGGATTATGGTGGTTTTAATAATATGGCGATGTTTCCTCTCTGCCAAACCATTTTATTCTGGTGTATAAGGTCATGACATTTGGTGACTAATCCCCTTTGGTAGCAAGGAAGGACTTAAATTGTTTCCCTACATAGTCACCCCCTTCGTCACTCTGCAATGTCTGAATGGAAATGGAAAAGTGATTCAATATAAACTGGTAAAATGTAACAAAAGTGGAATAAACTTCATCTTTATTAATGAGTAGGAATATCCAACAAAATGGAGTACATTCATCCATGAAGGTAACATAGTACTTAAAGCCTTCTATAGACAAACAAGGTGTAGGGTCCCATACATCACTTTGAATAACATCAAATGGGGTAAGTGACTTATGTGTAGCTGACTGGAAGGGTAGTTTACTAATTTTTCCCTCTAGACAATTTGAGCACATCACATGTATATAATTAACAATAATAGGTGACATAAACAACATGATTAGAATGGTTCCCTAATATGTGGTGCCAAAGGCTAGACTTTACTTGTTTCCTAATGTATGCAGCAGTTGAAAAAGCTTTTTGGCTTTGAGAATTTGATGAGAAATGAATGGGGTACAATCCATTATTACATAGATCTTTCAACAGTATTCTCTGTGGCTGTCCTGAATCCAAAAATAAAAGGCATCAAAGATCAGCCAACAAATATTGTTAAGACAAATCTTATGTACAGACACAAAATTTTGTGATATTTTTGGTACATATATCACTGAATTTAACTTCAAATTATGAAATGGTGTCTGCAAAATAGAGGAACCTTTGTGAGAAATATGTAAACCTTCACCACTTGTTGTTTTATCATTTCATTTGATGGAAATTGAGTTGCTAATGACAAACTGCTCAGATCAGCTGTCATATGGTTTGTTGCACCTAAATTAGTAAGCCATACTTGTTGAGATGATGAATTTGATTCCATGGGTGGTACAGAGGCTTGAACATGCATAGCATTCATTGCAGCAAATTAGAATTCATATTTGCATTTCAAAAATGACAAAATTGAGCACTGTGATTCTTCTTGCCACAAATCTGACATCCTTCATTCACGATGTATTTGTGTTTCTGAACCTGCATGTGTTGGTTAAATGACCAAATTTGCCACATATTTGACATGGTGACATTGAAGATCCAAGATTCATAGTCCACATTGGAGGAGAATTCCTAAGGATCCCACATGCTTGATTAGGGTAGTAGTGTTTGTTATTGCCAAACTTAGAGCCATACTAAGATTTACCTTTGCCCTTGTTCTTGTTGTAAAAGGATTTGTATG
This sequence comes from Pyrus communis, assembly GCF_963583255.1. Taxonomy (NCBI): domain Eukaryota; kingdom Viridiplantae; phylum Streptophyta; class Magnoliopsida; order Rosales; family Rosaceae; genus Pyrus; species Pyrus communis. Next base: position 13,910,018 of record NC_084806.1, read on the forward strand.
TAGAAGGATATGAGTTGTAATTAGTACCTTGATGGCCATATGAACCTTCAAATGAAGATCCATTGCCACGATTCCCATTTGACTGAGAATCCTCATTTCCAGGAACCATTGCAGAAAAAAGATGAGTTGCAACAATGCTTTCAAGCATTGCTTCTTCAGCAATAATTGAGATCTCATATCTTTAATCGAAATCACATGTTATGTTCCCCTAATAATGGATCTAATAGTGTTGAATTTAGAAGACAAGCCATTACAAGTAAGAATCACAATGTCATCGTCGTCATCAAAGAAGACCCCAGCAGCAGAGAGATAGTCCCTTGATTATTTGATTCTTTAAAGATACACAAAAAATGAAGTCATTGCCCTTCTTGATATTCTGCAACTCATACTTCATTTGGAAGATACTAGTTCTTATGACAATAGATAATTGCTCATTCAGCCTAGTCCAAAGATCTTTGGCACTGGTGCTGCCAATAGCAGAAGAAATTGCAGGTGGTGACAAAGTGGTAGTGATCAGTTGCATTAATGCACGATCATGCATTTTCCAAACTTATATTCATCTGAATTAGATTGGGAGCTACCAGGATTAACTTTAGAACCGCTTGATGCAGCTATTGTGACTCGAGGAGGACAAGGGGAGAACCATCCACAAACTCCATTACTCTATATTCTTCAAGAAGAAGTTGCATTTAGAAATGCCAAACCAGGTAATTTGTGTCATCAGGCTTTACCGTTATTGAAGTTGAAACACTGGAGATCAGCGAGGTAATTGGTGACTGAATGATCTATAGTTAAGAAGTTGTAACCATTGTTGCAAGAATCAAGCAATTTACAAAAAATTGGTAATGCAGAACTTGTGTTGAACACATTTGATGCACAAAAAAGAATGAGAAAAAGTGTTGAATTGGAGACAAGATGAAGCCCCAGAACATACGAAGATCGACAATTCTCAACAAGCGATTAGCTATTCTGGCGATGATACCATATAAACCTAACTGATATAATAGTAGGGAATAGACAAAGATGAAGGTTTTAGAGAGAGAAATCTTTGGAGAGAATATATTTTTCATTGATTCAACATTCTGTTACAATTGCATTGATATACTACTAACACTATTAATCTTGCTACCTAAGCAACCTAACTAACTATAACTAACTTCTTTAACAACCTTTATAATATTGTGACAAGTGTCCCCTTATACACCATTAGATCACTATCCTTTACATCAACTAACCATCTAGCAAAATCCCACGATTATAAATAGCAAACTAGATGTTTAATTGAAGTGATACAAATAACATGACCAGTTTACTTTATACTTAGCATTGCTCTCCCATGGTTTTACACTAGAGCAGAGCCAATTAAGGCTTAGAATGGTCAATTTACCCTTCTGCACATTTGCATCATTGTAAAATTGTTATTCTTCTTCTAACATTTTGCTAAGCTTGTTTAGCTTTGACTCTTCTCGCCGTGGTAATTATTAAATCTTACTAATGTTACTTTGACTTTTAGTTGAAGTAGGTCAGGAAAAGTATATATAATAACTTTTGAATGATAATTATCAGTCTACTACAAATGTATTGAATTTATTATAAACATGAGAAATAGTGAAACACTTAAATGAAAAATAATAGAAAAATGCATAACTAAGATGAATTAGAGATTACATATTAATATTTATCAAATATAACCAAAAATTAACCCTTAATTTAAAAAATGTCACTTTTTATAAAATTCAAATATATCCAAAATTCCACCTAAATAGACACAAATACTCTCAAATTTAACAATCAAATAAATTAAAGACTTTTTAGCCAAAATGATTCGTGACATTGACATAACTCCTTAGTCTAGTCCTTCACAATTAATGATAATCAATGGTAGTATTCTTGAATTTGTCTATCATGAATCATTTTAATCTTTCTTTGAATTTGTCCATCATGATCATTTTAGTTTTTTCGTGAAAAGTCTGTCAATTGCTCTGTTACTGTGATGATGTGGCACCATGTGGGTCTCACAAATACAATCATATAACGACATGTGGATTAACTTTAAAAACTATTTTTATATTTAAAACTAAAAATGATATTAGTAAGAAAAAAGGCATTGAAGGAATGATTGAAATTCTGCTGCTCCTACTTGCTGTAACTGCAGCAACACTCAATGTCGATGATGAAGGGGTCGTAAGGGGATAGGGTTATGGTGGTGAAGTGTAGAAGCAAAGGTGAAGTTGGACCGGAACTTGAGGCGATAGTAGCTAAAAAGCCTTTAATTTATTTAATTGTTAAATTTGAGGGTATTTGTGTCTATTTAAGTGAAATTTTGGATATATTTGAAAGTTTTTATAAAAAGTGACATTTTTGAAATTAAGAGTTAATTTTTTGCTATATTTGATAAATACTCGTTTATGGATGTGTATTTTTTTCCTATTTTGGTGAACAATAATGAGTTCAATTTTAGCACTGGCCATTTTTAGTTGAAAGTGAGAAGTTTTAGGTTTGTTGATTCTTACTGTGTGGCTTAGACCTAACAATTTCTTACATGACCCGTTAACATGACACGATAATAACGGGTTTCGAGTCGATATAATAACTAATCGGATTCTTATCGGGTCACACGATAAGAATCCGTTAATAATGGGTCCTTAACAGATTTACATGAGGGTGACACGCGAATAACACATTTTGACACGTTGAGAAAAATATTAATTTGATGATTTCAAATTTTTAAACTACTAAAAAAACATACTATAAGATACAATTGTTAGTGTATATGATACATTGTATATTAAATATGTATTATTAAATTATTATTCTATATAAATTTTAAAAAAAATTAATTTTTATTTATTTATTTGTTTTTATTGTATATTATAACAAAGAGTAAGATTAAAAAAAAAAAAAAATTATAAAACACATTAAAAATAAAAATATCAAGTAATTTAAAAATACCAAACACATTTAAAAATTATAATAATTAATTTACAAATGTGAAAATATAGGTAAATACTCATGTTCTCATCCTCTACGCTTTAAGGACGGATACATCGCCGTTTGAATTTTTAGAACCATACAAACCCTTATGAATGGTATTTTTAAGGGAGTTCAAAATAAATAAAATTCATTATCATTAATGTACAAGTTTGAAAAATGTGAAAGGATATATAAACGCTCGTGATTACATCCTCAACCTTGAAATGCAACTCCCTTCATTTTGCATATCCTTGAACATTTGGTATTTTGTATTAATGTACTTTTGCCACCTACTTTACTGATCTTATACGGATTCTCAGATGGGATCCATCCTTTTAGAGCCTTATCTGCGGGTAGTGATGAAGATTTTTCTGAAGACTAGATTTCCAGGTTGGAACTGTCAAATCTTGGCCTTTTTGTTGTAGTTGGAGAGTAGCTGCTGCTAGTAGGCTACGATGCGGGTGATGGTTAGCTCGCGCTTCTCCTATGCCAGATTTAAGCTTGTGGCCATCTCTTTACTATTTGGTTGCCTGTCTTTTGGTGGTGCGATACGTTTATAAACATCCGAAGAGTTCGTCTGGCCATATTCATTTCTTGTCAATAAGGGATTTCTTAAGGCAGTCAATGATCATCTTGTTGGATGCTTTGAAGCCTAGAGTGATCGACTCCTTGGGCATCGAACCATCTGCGGTGACAAGAATCACGCCTGCTCCCGAACCATTGTAGTTGGATACGCAGTTGACATGCAAATGCCAGAAGTTTCTATCAGGTGAAGCAGGGGTGGCTAGGGCGTGCTCGACTACCTTCAAGGTGTCATTAGGTTGTTTTGTTGCATCGTATAGGCTAGGCATTAGGAAGCTGTGGAGCCATCGTTGGGTCGCCCTGTTGCGTTGTGAAGGCATGGTAAGGAGTTGTGGAGCTAGGGCCATCTTACACGCAGAAGGAGATGCTTAATTACCGGTATTGGGCCACTCTAGAGTTGAATTATGAAGCAAGGGTCGGCTGGGGCCTTGTGACACGTAGCAGGAAATGGTGTTCAACTACTGGTACATGTTTTTATGTAGAATTTTTTGGGGCGACGAGGACAAAACTTGCTTCCGAGTATGTCCTTCTAGTGTTGTCTGCCCTTGGCATGTCTTTTAGGTAGAGTTGTTGCGTTCGTTAGAAAACTTTGCATCTGCCAGTGTCAATGCCTTTGTCATTGCGCGTCCGGATTGGGCGGAATAGTGCATCATGAGGATGACTACGTGTGTTTGAAGGTAAAACTTGAGCTTTCGGGTTGCAACAACTATCGCCAAAGTTAGCTTTTGAATTTCTGGTAGCATCGAGGAAAGATTTTGAACTGTGGAACACAGGTAGTCGGGCCCCTAGCTCTTCTTGTATGTGGAATACATGAAGGCTTCTTTGCATGCTCGATCTCGTCCGTGAATGATGACATTCTTATGTTGGTCATGTCCCGTCGTAGTGCTTCGTTGGTGACCTCGTTACGTTGGAAATATTGCAATTGCTTGGTCAAGAGTCTCTATACTTCTTCCTGAATTTGCTTTTGTTGGGGGTAGTAGAGCTCTCGGCTACGCTCAATCATGACCTACTGGTTTAGCCTGCTCTTCCATGTATTCGGCTCATCTATGTCGCGGTTGCGGTGCATATGGTATGCTCTTAGCAGACAAGCAAATTTATCGTAGGTTGCTGATTGAACTTGAGCCGGATTAAGTGACTGCTTCTCTCCATCCATTCTGCTGCCTACTCTGATGTGAGGTGGATGATGCTCCTTGCGGGCTTATCATCGAATGAACACTTCGCTTGGAAGGTTGCTCATGCTGAATATTAAAATGTGACCCCAACCGTGAATGTATGCTCATCCGTGGGCCTAGTCAAGAGTGCACATTCCTCCGCGTGCTAAGACGAGAGTATACGTTATCTCGATAGCCTAATCGGGAATGTACACGGCTCGAAAGCTCGGTTCGTGACTGGTCGAGTGGCTGCTTGCTGAGACGCTGCTGGAGAGGTTCTTTATCTGCTCTTATCTTACTTCGGGACAGCTCATCTGGGGTATGTTGCATCTCAGTGCGCTGCAAGAGCTGGTTCACCAAGGTCATCTGTTGTGCAAGGGCGCTTGCCAACTTTATGACTTGTCGAGACAAGTGTTGTTCTCTATTTTTGTTGGAAGAGCTTGGAATGAATGTATCTCATTGAGCAGTGGAAATGTGGTACACTCCAAGCGCAAGTTTTGAGTTGGAAAATGTTAAATCCATAGAAAAATATGGTGAAAATGCTCTCAGTTCGCTCGTCGATTTGGAAATTTAGAGCCAGGATGGTTAAACTAATCTTGGACCAAGTTGAGTTGTTTGGAAGCCACGGGAGTAGGTTGGGCCACGAGAGTAGGTTGGGTTGCAAGAGTAGGCTGCTCGGTGGGAACAGGCTGAGCCACGAAAGTGGGTTGCTAAGCAGGAGTAGGCTGCGCCACGGGAGTTGGGTGCTCGGCGTGTGGCACATGTGGGTGCAAGGCTAGGGCTTGGCTTGGCAACACATTGGGTTTGCATTGGGTTTGAGTGGCTTGGGCCGTTTCGCTTTGGTTTCGGGCCCATATGGGCTATGGTAAGCTTGGATGACATGGCTTGGGCCGTGCTGGTGGCGTCATAGACCTCACCGTGGGTGGCTACCATGATGATTGCCATTGTGGAGCCTTGTGGTGGTAGTGCCGCTCCACTTATTGTCATATTTAGTCTCGTGGATCGTTGTGGTCTTATCTCTTGAACATTAAAATTTTCATTCGTTGAAGTTTCCAAATTTCTTAGATGCGAGAGTCTTCTATGAGTGTGAGATTCAACTCTCAATGAAAGCACCAATTTGTGGATGCAAATTTTTTCCTCCTTGCTCTTGGATAAAATTGCACCTACAAAACAAATAACACCTTAGATCAAGGCCAAGAGCCTCACGCACCCATGATGAATTTAAGGGGGGGCTTTAGCCGAAGAACCTCCGATGCCAAAGTTAGAATTTTGAGGGAAAAGTGTTTAGAGAATTTAGAGAGTTTAGCAAGAGAATTGGAATTGAGTTTTGGAAAGAAAGAGAGGCTTATATAGGGATGTGGTCGGCCACCTTGGGAGGAGATGGACCGGCCACTTGGATGGTTTTGTGGGTTAGGTTCTTGATTTGTGGTTAATTAGCTAATTAATGGAATATTTATTTAATTAATTAGCTAATTATTATAATAAAAGAGGAAGGATTTGGGGGTTACCTTGTGGAGAATATATGATAAGGATGGATGATATAGGTTGTAAATAAATACCTATTTGGACACTTTTGACTTGATTGAGGGATGATTGTCCATTGCCCGCATGTAGGAGTTCTGGTGTGCCTCGAGGGTAATTTTGTCCTTCTCTACCCAAAAATCCACGTGTCGCCTCTTGATTATTTTTGGCTCCACAAATGCCCAAACACCTGTTGGGCTGCTCGCAGGAAAGGGCAGCAGGTGTAGAGATCTTCTTGCTTGAAGAAACATAAGATTGTTTCCTATTTTGATGTAGATTCCCTCTTTAATTGGAAATTAGATCCTGCTAGGAAAGGGAAATAAATTTCTCTCAAAGCCTATTTAAGCCCACCTTACGTGGATTATTAAATCAACTTTGAAGAACGATTTATTCTATCCTACAAGAGAGAAAACTTAGAGGATATTTGTTCCCCATCTTCTAGCTATCTTCTACATCTTGCCAGTGCAAAGGATCGTCTTTCATTGCTTGCTTCGTTTTCTCTACGAATCACCGAGGTAAGACAAATTTAATTTTTCTTGTCTTTTTCTTAGATAGTGATGTCGTTGGGCAGCCATCAGGGTGGTGCGGCAAGTCTGTTGACAAGGGCCAGAAGTCGGCTTGGCATGGGCCGATGAGGTGTTGTGGCATGGACCATTGCTTGGATTGCATGGCTTGGCTAGAGCCAAAGGCAGCTTGTACAATTGGGACCGCAAATTGAGGAGTTAGGGTGCAATGCTAGGTGAGCTGCATGACTCATGTCCTTTGGGCTCTTGGACCTGACGCAGGCCAGGCTGGCGATTGAGAGAAATGAGGAGGTCGCGGGCCTCATGAGCTGCTAGAGTGCTGGGTATATAGGTCTCTTGCCTGCTAGTCCAGAGAAAAAATGAGGGAAAAGCCAGTATGGGTTGAGCCCATCTGCTGAGTACCGTGAATGGTACTGGCTGCTTAGTTCTCTTCGTCAAGAGAAAGATGGGCTGCTTATGAGAAATGAGATAGAGATGATCAAGGCGAATGAATTGGCTCGTCTGATCGTTGTTGTGGAGCCTACTATGAATGAAGGTGGAAAGAAAAGATCTTCCCCACCTTCTCAAGAGATGCCAATTGAGAAAAAACTGAAAACTTCCTCTACTGCTCATGATGGTTCGCCTGCTGCCGAGAGGCCTATGATTGACATGACTTCTTTTAATGGGAAGAAAAATGAGGCTACTCGTGATGGTCTGCATGTGGCCCTTGCCATGTTGAGAATGGCTAGTGTGATTGCTGATAAGATTGCTTAGCGTAAAGGTTCTGTCATGCCCCTAGTGCCGAAGTTTGTACCAAGATGTCCGTTGGGAGCTAAGTTCGGTTCACCTTTGGAGAGGCTTGCTATTATAAAGAGCGATAAGGTGGACTCTGCTGCTAAAGTGGCGCTAAGGCCTACTCATTCTGCTACTGAGATTGATTCACCTGCTGGAAGGATGAGACTGCTCGCGTTGGTAGCTGCGAGAAATCCATTAAGCATGCTTCTGGGGAGGCTGCTGAGATCTATGCGCTTTTGAAACCAGATCTGCTTAAAGACATGGACGTTTGTTTCTCTATTTCTCTAGAAGGTTTGCCTGCCTTTACTTTTGAGGCCTCTATTGGTGAAGTAGTCAGAGAGATTGGTGCCCAGGCTGGAGCAGTTGTGGATTGTCCAAGTTGCTAAAGAGTAGTCTTCTAGGTAGTTTTTAGGATTTTCTTTGTGTTCCTTGTTGTTTCTGCTTTGCTTGAACTTATTCAGTCTTTGTGAGTCGTTTATCAATTTTGCTAGAAAATTTAATAAACTTGTTTCCTTCTCTTTTCTCCAACTTCGTTTCTTTTGTTCATGCCCTAACTTTTAGACTTTATAGACTAGTGGTAGGCGTGCTACTTTTTTATAAGCAGACATGCTGTGTAGCCTATGCAGTCGTAGGTGTTGGTGTAGAATTTTGCAAAGTTGTTAGCCATAGGGTCGCTATTGGGGAGGTTCTTCATCTTCCCTTGTCCTACTTGGGGACACCTCGTCTGAGGCATGTTGCATCTCGGTGCGCTGCAAGAGCTGGTTCACCAAGGTCGTCTATTGTACGAAGGCGCTCGTCAACTCTATGACTTGTCGAGACAAGTGTTGTTCTCCATTTGGGTTAGAAAAGCTTGGAAGGAATGTATCTCCTTGAGCAGTGGAAGTGTGGTAGACTCTGGGCACGAGATTTGAGTTCGGAAATGTCAAATCCGTAGAAAAATATGGTGAAAATGCTCCCAGTTCGATTGTCGGTCCGAAAATTTAGAGCCGGGATGGTTGAGCTAATCTTATACCAATTTGGGCTGCTTGGAAGGTCATGGGAGCAGGCTGGCCACGAGAGCAGGCTGGGCCACGAAAGCAGGTTGTGCCGTGAGAGTGGGCTGCTAGGTGGAAACAGGTTGGGCCACGATAGTGGGTTGCTCGGTGGCAGTAGGCTGGGCCACAGGAGTGGGCTGCTCGACATGTGGCGCACGTGGGTGCAAGGCTAGGGCTTGGCTTGGCAACGCGTTGAGTTTGCGTCAGGTTTAAGTAGCTCGGGCCGTCTCACCTTGGGCTTAGGCCCATATGGTTAAGAAAAAAAAGATAAGAAAGTGAGACAAACCTGTATGCCGAGATGCACATTAATTTGAGAAGAGGAAGCCAGGCAAGCCAACGTAGTCTGAAAACAAAGTAGCACGAACCACCATTGGAGGAAAATCATGTCATACCAAAGTTGGAGAAGACCTATATTAGCATAATTGTTCACAACCACATTTCCTTCACAATATATGTGAGAGGCATTGAAAGTCATCTTCCAAATGCGGTCCAACAAATAGACCATTGTGTAAGAAGAGGCCAACGAGGATCAAAATCAGTCAATTTGAGGGCAGAAATGGCACTGAAAGAGTCATTTTCCAGCCAAAGACAATATAAACCTCATTGACATGCAAACTCTATACTAATAATAACTGCTGATAATTCTGCAAAAAATAAAATAATAATAATAAAATAAAATAAAATAAAGTTGCAATGACCAATCCTTTGGCAAAAACCACCAAGAAACTGACCATGGCAATCTCGAAAACCTCCCCCACAAGTAGGAGGACCAAGATTTCCTTTAGACAAACCATCTGTATTAAGTTTAATCTAAGGGAACCGAGGAGAAAACCAAAGCACATGAAGAATAGTTGGCCCCTTGCGAGGGATAAGTAGGATCCTAAAAAAAGAAATGATACAAGTGTTAAAACCTTGAGAATAACCAGGAATAAACTTCCCACTGTGAATGATCCCATAACTAATAGACATGCAAAGATGATGAAAATAGATTGGGTGACCCTAAAAAATAAACTTATTTTGAGCTTTCCAAGTAGTCGAAAAAATTCAAAGATTGTGCAACTGCTGGAAAAAAGGTTAACATACATAGGCATCCTAGAAAACAACCAAGGAATCTGAAAACGGCAAAGAGGTACCAAATTGACATGCTAACCACCTCCAAAGCTACCTAGATATCCGACACCCGAAGAAAAGATGAAAAGTAGATTCCTCAGAGCTATGATATAAACAACAAATGGATGCCAGAGAAATACCATGTCGTTGTAGTGCACCTTCGGTAAGAAGTTTGTCATGAAAAAGCCACCAAGCCAAAATAGACAGTCGAGACGGAATAAAATGTCGCCAAATAACCTTGGCCCAAGCACAATTGCTATGTTTTTTCTTGGAAAAAAAAAAAATCAGGTGATAACCAGCAGAAAAGGAAAATTTTCCAATCGACGAATGCTCCCAGATCAGTTTGTCATCCTCTACATTTAAAGGCAAAGGTAACTGAAGAATTTGTTGGACTACAAAAATGAATAAATCTACAAAATAATCTGGTAAAAACTATCTTTGAGCTTCAATAGCATTTGAAACCCGAGGAAGAACTATGGGTGAAATGACTGAAGATAATGAAGGGTCAATAATTGGGCCATCTAACCATTTGTCAAACCAAAAAAAGAATAACATTCCATCACCAATAGCCTAACGACTATTATTATTCAGAATAGGCAAAGCACGCTTCAAACCATGCCACACAGAAGACCGTAAATATATGTCTTGTTTTTTGTAGGGTGCAAAAGGAAAATGTTGACGAGCGAAAGAACCCCACAAAGAAGAAGATTGTAAAGCATCCCAGCCAAACTAAGCAAAGCCGTCAAGTTCAAAGCAACAAAATCACGAAAACCAAGCCCACATTCATGCTTAGGTCCACATACCTTACTCTAATCAATAGTTACTAACTTTTAGGAAGACATGTCCCCTAACCAAATAAAATTCCGTGCACAAGTAGAAAGATGCTTTAAAAGGCAAGCTGGCCATTAATAAACTGAGAAGCTATGAAGAAACAAGTTTTGACAAACAGATTGCACCAATTGGAGCCGCCCAACCATTGTGGGAAGTTTACCTTTCCAACCTCAAAGTCAAGCTTTAGCCTTATCTACTAGAACTTGAAAATGAATTCGCCTTGGATTACCACCAAAACTGGGAACCCCAAGCTAAGTGAAAGGAACAACACCCATACAAAAGTCAAGATGTCTCGAGATATGCACTTTACGATGGGTAGAGGTGGAACCAAGATAAAAAGTACTCTTATTGCATTAACAAGCTGTCTCAATGCACAACCGTACTTGTCAAAAAAAATTCGAAGAAGAGATCGAACATTCCCACGACAAAAAATAAAAAAGTCATCAGCATATAACACGTTGAAGGGCAATAACCTCGCGGAGTTGAAATAACGGTAATATGTCTAGTAGAGAAGCAAAGATAAACCTCTGCTAGACAGAAAAGAATTGGCAAAAGAAGGTCTCCCTGACGGATACCTTGTGTGCAAGAGAAAAATCCATATGGCATGCCATTTACCAATATTGAAAGACGAGCTGACTATAATAGAACATGCACCCAATCCACAAAAATACGAGAAAACCCAAAGCTAGAAAGCACGTGAAGAAGAAAATTCCAATTCAAAGTATCAAAAGCTTTAGCGATGTCGACTTTTATACCCACGTTACCACCAAAAGCATTTTTATCCATTAAATTGAAACCTTCTGAAACCAAGTCAATGCAATTAGAAATACGTCTACCTTACAAAAATGCTGGTTGTTGAAAAGAAATAATGTGAGTGGCAATTGGATTGAGTCGATCAGCAAGAATCTTGGGAATAATTTTGAACAAAAAGTTAGCAAGAGTAATGGGCTGATCATGAGCAATAGTGGCCGTCCCTTTTACTTTTAGGGATAAGCACCAAAAAGTTGCAATTAGCATTTGGATAAAGTCAGCCACGCTTAAAAATTTTTTGTACAAAAGCGATAACATCCAAACCAACAATATCCCAGCATGACTAATAAAATGAACCAGGAAAGCCATTAGGTCCTGGAGCACTCGAACGATCCATAGAAAAAAATGACATTTCTAATTTCATCAACTGAAGGTAAACAAGAAAGAGAGAGATTTTCCTCATCACTAACCATAGGTGGAATTACACCACAAACATCCTCAATTCTACTTGGTGTGAACGAAGAATTATATAAAGATCGATAAAAGTTTACCACATGATCAGCAATAGTATTAGGAGACGAGAGTACATTATCACCATCCAAAAGAGTAACAATCTTGGAAGAAGAAGAAGGACTGCCTCGAGCATAAGCATGGAAAAAAGCAGTATTACGATCACCCTCAGTAAGCCATTTAACCCGAGCACAATCACGCCAGAAAGCTTCTTGCATACGAAGAGCATCAAGGACAGTTGTCTTAGCCACAACCTCTTCATTGAACCTCTCTTGAGAATTCCCATCAGAAGAAATAATACTCTGGATATTATGAAGTCTTTCCTTCGCAATAGTGACATTTCTATGGACATCGCCAGGAATATTAGAGTTCCAATCTCGAAGATAACACTTAAAAGCCTTGAGTTTTTCCCATATAACAAACATGGGACACCCATATGCAATAGTTGACTAGCAACACTTAGTAACTAAAACATAAAATTCTAAATGTAAAGTCCACATGGACTGAAATCGGAAAGGACAAGGTTCTCCAAGATGAGCTGTTTACAAAGTTATTGAACAAGTATTTATAGATTCACCAAATAAAAATATTTTTGCTCACTAATTACCACTCACTAATTATTGTATGGATTATCGTTAGATGAGTTTAAATTTCAAAATTTATAAAGTAAATAGATCAAATTTCACTCATCTAACAACAACCAATACATAAGTGTCAATGTTTGACACCGGTGATGAGCCAAAATGAATCCTTCAGCAAATCCTATATCGTGTGAGAAGACAAGAAGAACCAGTTACCAAATTCACACTACCTACTGTTGGGTGGTTAAGGTTTTAATCAGCATGCATAAAGTCTGCCATTTGGCAATATGGATGAGATGTTGATCCAAAAATTTAATTAAAAAACTATACATTTATCATCAAAGGTAGGCTCCAAAGGTCACTAAAAATTCCATTGTCGATATAATTTTAAGGTTAGGGATAAGGGTGTCTGGCCCTATGTCAACCACCGGCTGCCAGTTGAGCAAGTGGGATATCGACGGATGGCTCTCTCCTTCAAGCTTGTCCAACCATTGAGACAGTGCACGAGGGCATGTTGTAGAATAGTCCACAATACCAGTTTCTTTCACCACAAAAAGCTATCGATAAGATTAGGGTTTCAGGACTGGCACTGACAATGACCATTTCCCATATTGCAGCTGCTCGCTATACAAAGACATGCATTTCGCTTAATTAGCATTAATATTTAGGACTAGTTTGTTATTGATTTAGTTTTTTTTTATAACAATAGTTACAAGTCGGTAAACTCTATTTTTAATAATTAAGTGAGTGCGAAAAGCAGCATCACAATGTTTATAAATTTTGATATAAAAATGTAATATATCTGTATTATAATTGAAATTGACATGATATTCAAAGTTTTATGTACTAAATAGATCAGAAAAAAAAATATTGACTTGCATTTATGGTTTGCGGGGTAGGGAGTGGGCGATGATGGTAGATGGTGATGGTATGTAGTGTCAATGGTGCCTGATGGTCGGTGGGGTGATGGTGGTGGTGGTGATGTTGGTGAAGATGGTGACGGTGTTCAATGCGGCAGTGTTGGAAATTGTAGTTGTCCTAAGAATGTTGGTGGCGTCACCGATGGGAGTGATGGTGACAATAATCGTTAAGGCAATGGCAATCGCGATGGTTTTAAGGGTATTGGTGGTAGCGATAGTGTTGTGTGTGGTTTGGCGGGCAAGGGGTTGAATGAAAGGAAGACAGAGATCGATGCTTGAGGATTTGATGATATTTTAAAACCATACTTATTATCATGTCGCTATTGATTAGTTTACACGGTAATTATCTAGTGGTTCGGAATCGAGATGAGGAGAGTGCAAATTGAAATCAAGGACTTCTCTCCCTCCACAGGTCCTTTTGGGATTTTCATGCTAAAGAGTTTGGAGTGTAGAGGAGGAGATTGACATTCATGTGTGATAAAGTTGTGGATGTTTTAATTTGGCACGTGATTTTTGGTTGGATAATTGCATGATAATCTCATGCAAAGATTGGTTTTGATCCAATTAAAAATGGGTGATTTTTTGTGCAATCGAATTGGTTGGATAATTGCGTGTTAATAACTTAAACTCGTGCCATGTGCTTTGAACTGACCTAATTAAACATGGGCTGATTAGATCAATTTGAACATGCAAGTATCAAGCCACGTCAAGGATAATGGAGCCGCGCCAAGCATGCATGTCCCTATAAATACAAAGTTGCAGACAATGAACAGGGACATTTAACTCGACACACAAATAAACGTCCTAAAAGAAATTCTTTCACACTCTTGACAAAAATACTAATTGCTTCACTAACCCGTCAACACAAATTCAGTTCAATTAAATATCACTCGGTTGACAACCGGAACAAATTTAGTTTAGTTAAACATTACTGGAGTCATAGAATCAACTTAGGTTAGGAATTTCTTCAGTTTAGTTAAACAACATTTTCTCCTCTCTCAACTGGTTATCCATCGCAAGTCTCATTTGGTTAAAAGAGGTCACTTCATTAGCTTTCTTGGCAAGTAGAGTGTTCTATGATCTGTTACTCACAAGTATCATTTAGAGCTCATCACCCAAGTATCTTTGTCCTTACAGCTTGAAACCGACCTAGAGCACCTATATTTGGTAGGTTAGTCACCCAAAGACAAACTCCTTATCAAATACACCCATTTGTGCTGAAAAAGGCACACAAATTGGATCGGCAAAGCCATTAAGGTGCTTTACTTCACTGAAATAATTTTTCTCAGCTCATAAGGTACGTCGACAAGGAAATAAGATTACTGAACATAAAAGTACATAGACATGATGTTGATCAACTTGAAGCCAATACAAAAATTTACCCTACGGTTATCATAATTTGTAACAATTAATGGGTCGATGTGAACAAAAATTGAAGAATACAGAAACAGAGAGGCTACGTCTGCAATCGGCTAGATTAAGTCTTCGCATGGTACTCTCATCTCTTTCGGGCGAATCTCTGCCCTGCTCCAAGTAACAACCCTTTCCCTATTACACCTGTGTGAAGTCCACAAACCAGAGCCACAGATCCACCTATAACTATCCATTTCCAATCAATGCCGTTTTCATTTGGTCTTTTATTGTTTGGGATTTGACCTTTTTCTTCTTCGCCAGGTGACGGCTCCAAATGATTCATGCTTCCATTGGAGGATACTTTGGTGGTGATTTTGGCCATCTGGGCACTTTGAGATAGAGCAGCCTCTGATTTCCTCGCATTCTGGTATGCTCTCATACCAGAGTGTAATTTCTTCACAGTGCACCACATCCCATGACGGACACCCAACTTTGCCACATCTTTGGGGATGCCCATGTCTTCGTAGTGTGCAAGGGTAACCTCACATGCAGGTAACTGTCCATCTCCTTTCCGCGACTCCACTGCATTTGTTTTCCAATTCAGCAAATGAGTATTCACCGTTACATTGTCACCAAGATTGGTCAACTTATTGTTGCAAAATCAGATTTCTCATTAAATTCTTACCAGCCTTGATTATCCAACTAGAGAAATAATGTTCCACACGTCTGGGCTTGTCACGCTTAGGCAAGCCTGGATATGGAACACCCTGCAATATTGTAGCTCATACAATAAGACTCAGAGTATATATGAATACCAACATAATCATTTTTTTTAAATCCACACACTGTAAAAGAAAGATATGATGGTAGATGCTAGACAAAAACAAAGATACAATATTTCTTGACTTTAGATTTCACGGTTTTCTAATGTTCTTTACCTCTTAAATCTGAACCCGACACATTTTTGTGTTCCTTCAACAATGCAACACCAACCAAATCAAATTATTTTCTTTTCATAATGTTGGTTCAGCTTTTCTGATGATCAATTAGATTCAACCCACCCATCTCAGTTCTATTCTGCGTCTGACTCAACTGAAACAGACTCCAGCCTATTTCTCTAAAGTGAAAAATATGGAATTGCCACAATGTCCTCTTCACAAAGAAAGTAAAATAAATAATTGCGGAAAGAGAGCTACAATACGAGCATCAACGAGGAGAGAGCTACAATACAGGCATCAACGAGGAGAGAGCTACAATACAAGCATCAACAAGGAGATGCTTCAACAATTACCTTTGTCACACAATAATAAGTTTTTCCAGCCTCCCATATTCTTCGACCAATTAAATATTCTCGATCACTGCAGAAAAAAGGGAACTGCACAGCAGAGGAACAAAGTGGGAAGCAGTAATTCATATTTTCAACTAGAAAGAGATACAATGAAAATGCAGAACCAACATAATCGAGCAAATCCTTTCTTTCACTGACCTTTTTAATCCAGTGAACAATCATAGTTCCAGTCTGAGGGCATTCCTCTAATATCTTAAAGTATGTGAGCATCGGATCCCATTTAGGTCGAAACTCATCATCCCAAAAGAAATCTCTAACCAACTCTGGTGTTGCATCCTCAAAGACAGTTCTACTACAGTAAACAGTGGGACCTGTCTGGTAAGCAAAACCACTATCAGTTACTAGAATACTATATATGGTACTAAAAATTTGATATTTTGAAGTACTAAAACAAGAATCAGGGTAACTGCAATAGCTATATGAATCGTTTTATTCTGCAATAAGTGAGGATTTTTAGCGACAAACTCTTAGGGCATTTTGGAACTGAAAACCACATTTGTGATAATATGGAAAAAGGAATAAAATATGTCATTATGCAACAAGATTGGCTAAAAGAATATCATACATGACGTTGATATAGATGTCAATTGAGGATCACAAGAAACATATGTCAATAAAAGCAGCAGGTAGAAGGTAGACATCCCTATTCCCTACCATTAACAATTTTTCGATAGATAAATCAACAGTTTTCAGACATATGTTTTCAGCAGATGAAGCACAAACTCAAGATGTTAAAGAGTAGAAAAAGTCAAGGTCAGCATCTACCTCAGGATCATGGCGCCATGCTTTGTATGCCATGCTCGGAGTCGACCTCTCCATCAGGCTTTGCCATTGCATCTCTCCATCTCTCCCTCCAATTAAATTCACTAGGTGCTCCAAATCAGTTTCTGTGACAACATCCTGGAGTCTCTCGGCACCCTTAGCAATGGGTCTGAGAAAGTGAATAAGAACAGTTTTTCAAGGCAAGAATAAGACACGACAAAAAAAGGTAGAATTATAAGGATTGCAACATATTACTATTAAACAGATTAATTTTTTGATTTCAGGTGCCTACAAAAAAATGCAGTTCTTTCTTGTTTCCCAAGTGAATTAAAGAGTAACATGAATAACTCT
This sequence comes from Pyrus communis, assembly GCF_963583255.1. Taxonomy (NCBI): domain Eukaryota; kingdom Viridiplantae; phylum Streptophyta; class Magnoliopsida; order Rosales; family Rosaceae; genus Pyrus; species Pyrus communis. Next base: position 13,927,093 of record NC_084806.1, read on the forward strand.
CCAACCCAAAAAGAAAGGAAGCATTTCTCCACAACATCCACTTTTCTTAATAATTAAATATGTTTTCAAAGGTTGGCAAAATTCCATCGTCGAACGGAAACAATCTAGGCTGTGCAGGAACTAAAACTCTGATTCAAGAAGAGCGCATGTAATTGATGCCTCACCACATTCAAGACGCCAACTTTATAATAGGCAATAATTCCTATTCCAAACAGCAATGTCGCGGAAGTAAAACCAAAAAACGCATTCAAAATCCAGCGGTTGCACTAAACTCCAAGAGCTAGACTTTATCGGTAAGCCATATGTATGGCTTCTTTGGTCTCTGCTATAAATATGGAAGTCACTTAACTGTGGGTTCATCCATATTTCAGCATTCTGAAAGCGCTTAAATTTAACTCATAATCCTTTTTTTTTCGGTCAATTGATAGATTTTATTAGATTCTAATAGATAAGCTTACATCTTCCGCAAGAATATTGAAAAGAAATTCAGGTCCTATTTAACTCATAATCTTTTCAGTCCGCCAGAAAAACATGAATTACATTTTAAAATGTTGCACATTCCAATCAAATATTAAATTCACTGACAAAAGAATCCGAAAACATCGAAATACAAACGAAAACAAAACGTGAATTCAATCGGTGATAAACCCTAACACAATTCTAATATATATATAAAAGCAAAATTTTACTAATCGAAGCTGACACAGCTAGAAACTCACCCAACAATGTCGGTGTCGCTCTCAGCCGTGGCAGCCGAACCCGAAGCGGCCGAGTCCCCAGCAGACGGCGTCGCTACTTTCCCTTTTCCCTTGAAATTGGACCAAATCGTGCGGCAAAGGGAGAAAGCGGAGAGCGCCGTGAAAGCGAGCCAGAGGCGGCGAGCGCCGAACCCCGGCGGCGCGGTCCAGAGGAACCGGAACTTGCTCCGAAGGCCGAGGTACAGGAGACCGGTCCACCTGGGCCGCCATGACCAGCCGATCACCAGGCCAATCATGACGGCCAGCCATATCGGGACTGCGCAAAGCAATATGTCGACGAATGTTTCGGTTATCGAGGGTTTTACGAAGAACTCCATCAGATCGGACAACATTTCCTCCATCCTGCCTAAAACCGAGATTTTCCAAGAAAGTATTACTCTCCCGAGAAAATGGGCGCTCAAGAAAACGGAATCACATCGGCGTTCGGTTATCCAATCCCTTTCTCTATCTCTCTCTCCCCCTCTCCCTACTCTCTCTGTATCCGATTAGAATTGGGGAAAGAAGGAAGAAAAATTCTAGAGAGAGAGAGAGAGAGAGAACGGGAGTTTCAGGCGGTTGTTAGACGGTACGGTAACATGACGTGGCAAGATCAGGACCGTTGATGGTGGCTGAGCTGGATGTGAGTTGTGTTTTCGTACGTGATTCTTTTGGCGTGTGGATTTTCTCGCATGTGGATTTATCGGGATGGGGACACGTGCGAAAGGGAGAGTGGGAGAGGGAGGGGGTTAAGGAGGTTGTTAGAGGATAAGAGTGCTGATTTTTATGATGCATGCTTTTCAGTTTTCAGTTTTCAGTTTTCAGTATTGGGGAGTGTCCAGGGGGAAGATATTCTTTTGTCCCTTGAGAGATTGGGTGCTTCCAGGAAGACGACACATCAGTGAGCCTGCCGGTTGAGTTGTAACATCTGCCGGTTGAGTTTTTTTTTTTTTTTTTTTTTTTTTTTTTTTTTTTTTTAAACAAACGATATTATTTATCAGGAAATGAGTTAAGTCTCATAATGGATTAACAATAATATGTTTAAATTCGTCTTTGGGGAGAATTGAACCCACACTGACAAATGAAGAGGAATATCATTAGACTGTAATATTAGATGGCTCGTGCAATCTGTTTCTAGTTTGTTTTTTATTAGCACCTCATATATTGTTGATTATACTCTTAAAAAATATAAAATAATTATTTAGATCACTTGTAAAAGAGATGTCAAATTTTAAACATAAAATTTATATTTAACAAGCTATGTGGCATTTTGACATATATTAAAATTTTGCTCCTTATCCAAAATGTCAAATTAAATTATTATTTTTTATATTTTAAATTATATATATATTTTTGCTGTTTTTTTTTTTTTTCCAAAGCATCATCTATATGTAATCCTAACATATCTCTAATTAAAAAAAAAAAAAAAAATCTCACACATTGTGTGCCCACATGCTAGTATTAATTAACAAAAAAATATTAATACAAATAATCCAACAAAGCATTATAGGATGTTTACAAAGCACTGTGCGATGTCCATTTACAAAGCAATTCGTTGATTAATAAAAACGTAGGAGAAGACAAATTGCATCAGTCACACAATCAACAATTAATTATAATAAACATTTAAGCCAATAAAAAGAATTTCATAATTAATAAAAATTTATTTGAAGCTACTATCAAATTTTGACAACAACACTCTATGCTACTATTCTATGTCATGCGATATAGCAATCGGCATTTCGGTTAGAAAACAATGCTGCTAGTTTTTTTTACTATTATCACTGATATAGACATTTTGACATCTTCCTTAGAGATAATCTTACAGTCCATAAGAGTTTTCTATATATATATATATATATATATATATATATATATATTTTTTTTTTTTTTTTTTGATATACTTCAAAATTTACGGTGAGACATTCTCTTCTATCCCCATTATAATTGAACAATTTCAAGCCTTGTATATAGTGTTTTCATGACTGAACTTAACACGTTTGAAAATCTTATTAATCAAATCATTTGAGAGAAAAATCACATTTGATTTCAATATGCTTGATTCTTTTTTGAACGGATCAAGACACAGATTATGCGATACACTCATAGAGTAGGGTAATTCAGAAATAAGAAAAGCTGGGTTTTGCAAGATGTACCTAAATTAACAATGGCAATCATTTTCTTCCTTGAAATGATGGTGATTTCCTCGTGAAATTGATTTTACACATTTATATAGTAGACAAGATATTACATTGAACTGAACTCCAATTATTATATATTTAGTTTGAGATTCTGGGGGAAAGAAAACTAGCGTATGAGACGAACACGCAATTTTTTTTCAAAAGCAAACATAGAGTTTGATGTGCGATGGAAAGTATGGGGTGTAAGGATAGTATTGCAAAATAGGTAGGTGTATTAAGATAAATTGTATTTTAAAAAGTAAATGTGGGATGTATTCAGTAAGTGGCCTATAGTCAATAATATGTGCGGTGTGAATAAAATAATCATTTTAGTTTTGGGAACTTTCATGAAAAGGGGGTTAAGTTTATTTTAACCGAAAACCATGCTATCACTTAATTTAATAAAAAAAATTAAATATTAATGAACAATCCTTAAATTTTAATAAAAATGACAAAAGAACTTAAATTTTAATGAAAATGACACAATTTTAATATTTAAAAAAAAAAAGACTGACATGCGGGACCCATGAGTCCATCACAGACATTGTTTATGAAACTGAACGGTACTACACTATTTATTGGTCTAGTTTCATAAATGGTGTCCAGTTCTTAGTCCGCTTTCATAAATAGTGTCTAGTTATTGGGTTTAGATTCATAAATAGTTTGTAGTAATTGGTTATAGTTTCATAAATAGTGTCTATTTCTTGATTTGGATTCACAAATAGTGCCTAGTTATTGGCCCACTTTCATAAATAGTGTTTAGTTCTTGGTCATGTTTCATAAATAATGTCTACTTCTTAATCCAATTTCATAAATAGTGTATAGTCCAGTTTCATAAATAGTTTCCACCTATTGGTTTAGTTTTAGAAATAATACCTAATTATTGGTTTCGTTTCATAAATAGTGTCTAAATTCTTGGTTATGTTTCGTAAGGTTTGAAACTTGACCTTTTTTGGTCCTGTAAAAGTACCCATTGCGTCGAAAACGATGAACCCAGAAGTGATCCTCTAGGTCAAAACTTTGAGGAGATTATGTAACATCCCACATCGCCCAGGGGAGTGGATCATGTAAGCCTTATATGTATATTCTCATCTCTACCTAGCAAAAGGCCTTTTGGGAGCTCAATGGCTTCTGGTTTCGTAGAAACTCCGAAGTTAAGCGAGTTTGCGCGAGAGCATTCCCAAGATGGGTGATCCACTGGGAAGTTCTCGTGTAAGTTCCCAGAAACAAAACCGTGAGGGCCTGGTCGGGGCCCAAAGCGGATAATATTGTGTTACGGTGGTGTCGAGCCCGGGATGTGGTGGGGGCCCGGGCCGGGATGTGACAATCATGTTCTCAGTAATTATATTTAAAAAGTTGTTTTCAATTGCCAAATTCAAATTCCCTCACATTTTTAACATACCTACAACAATAAATGTAGTTCTCCATCCAATTTCTTGAGTTTAGGTGTCATCTTGGAGAAATTTTTCCTTGTGCCTGTAACACAAGTGGTACACCACGTGTTATTATGTAAGTGGTGGAAATTTTATTTTTTTATGTTATTAACTTTTTAAAACAAGAATCTCACAACTTGTACAGAGACACGTGGTGTACCACCCCATGTTCCTGACATATTGAAAAATCTTTCATCATCTTGACTACTACTGGGGAACAACACACCAAAATAAAACTAGATTTTAATCCCTAAATAAGATGAAGTTTAGAAAAATGTCTTATACAAGATTAAAAATTGATTTTAGTCCCTAGACTCTATTTAATACCAGCATATGTATTCAATGTCTCTTTTTTTATTTATAATTTTATGAAAATATTATAAATTTTAATTCTTGTTATGGTAAGCATCTTATATAAGAAAATATTTTCATATAGATTTTTTGGTACACTTATGTTTTTGCATATTTTCTTATCTGCCACTAATTCATTACAATATATTTAGGTACGAATATTTCGGTACACTAGATTAATATAATATGTTTAGGTACGGACATTTCTGTCATATCTGGGCTCGAGGGGGACCACTTCCTGAGCCTGACTCCACCGTAGCACGATATTGTCCGCTTTGGGCCCCAATCACGCCCTTACGGTTTTGTTTTTGGGAACTCACACGAGAACTTCCCGATGGATCACCCATCGTGGGAATGCTCTTGCGCGTTACTCGCTTAACTTCGGAGTTCCGATGGAACCCGAAGCCTGAGCTCCCAAAAGGCCTCGTGCTAGGTAGGGATGAGAATATACATTTAAGGATCACTCTCCTAGGTGATGTGGGATCTCACAATTTCGGTACACTAGTTTAGTATATGCTAAAAAAAATAATTTTTTTTTATATTGTATTTAGGTACCAACACTTCAGTACACTAGTTTAGTATCATATAGTTAGGTACGGAATTTTCGGTACACTTATGTTTTTACATATTTTTTCTTATTCACTACAATATATTTAGATACGGACATTTCGGTACACTAACTTAGTAAAATATATTATGATACGGACGTTTAGGTACACTAATTAGAGAAAGTTAAATAAAATTAATGAATTAAAATGTGTATAATAATAAATTTAAAATTTAATGTAATAACATTAAATAAGTTATCTATTAAATATAAAAACAAAAATATAATAGGAATTTGAATTAAGTACATATTAAGGGACTAAAATCAATATTCAATCTAACACCAGATTTTTATTAAATTTTAATCTTCTTAAATGATTAAAGTTCAAAAACCCCAAAATAAAATTGAGGTATGTAATTCAATTTGAAGTCTTTTTCTTATTCTCTAAAATAAAGTTAGTAAATGATTTTTTATTAAAATATAAGGATTTGAAACTCTTTTCATTAATTTTTCCTTTAGTTTTTTATTTTGGTGTCAGCGCTATGAAATAAAGATTTGTCATGTGTTCAACTCCTATTTAATAGATAATTGACATATGGGTAAACTGGTTACAAGATAAAATTCTCGTTATCTCCTTCTATGTTATCATATTTTATTCAATGCTTGGACAAACATAATTATGCATGGGAGAAAAAGGGTGTGAGAATTATTTCCTTATGTTTTTAATTCAATTTAAAAATGGAATTACATTTTCCATTGACATCTCATAATTAGAAAGTGTATTCAATTCAAAAAATAAAGGAATTTAAAAGAGAGATAAATCCATGAGGTTCAATGGAGTTTTATAGACTAAATGTGAATTTTTTGTGAAATCATTTGAAATATTAGGGTGAGAGGCCTGATTTCCTGAATCTTTTTTGTGAAATCATTTGAAATCTTAGGGTGAGATGCCTGATTTCCTAAAGCCAAAAAAATGCTATAAAATCTCTCATAATCCATTAAAATCTTTCATCTTTTGAAATACTTTAAAATCAAATTCTAATAGACTAAATATGAAGTTTTATGAACTATTTTAAAATACGAAACGAGTACAGCCGGATTTCTATGGAGTTTTTTTTATAAACTCTTTTAAAATCTTTATTTGAAATATCCATGGACTTATATGGACAGTGTACTTATAAGTGACAAGGACTCACTAACTGTAATACAAAGGACAATTCAATGCTTTAGATGAACACCCAAATGGAAAGGCACACTAGAAGAACGTCGTGACTAAAATTAATTAGAACATAATAAGTAGATAGATACTAACTACTTTCTTATTTTTCTTTCGCTAAATTGATTGTAATATTATGGTTAGAGATTCAATATTAAGGATACATTTCAGAATCATTATGGTGGTCATTAAGTGCCTTAATTCGACAAATGAGATTTTGATCTCATCGAGTTTTTACATAAATTAAGTCCACAGAAATGTGGACATCAAATTAAGCAATTCAGCCCAAATTATTTCGAGAGAACTAGAGCATTGGTCTTTAAATTATTATTATTTTTTTTTTTGGAAACTAGCATTGGTCTTTACATCGATCTAATTGGATATCTTTGACTTTGATCCCTATATTAAATTTTTGTGAGTCTTGATCTATGAACTCGTCACAATGTAAACCAAATGATCATTTTTAAAAACATTGTTAAACTTACGTCTAAAGTAGAGGATTTTAAGGAGTTAATAAGGAATGCAAGTTGTAATGAAATAAACGAAATAATCAAAAGGATCATAACTCTATACTGTGACAAATTCATCGACTAATAACTTAAAATTTTTTAATTCAGGAATCCATTAACTTTTTCAGTTATATATGGTCACTAGAATTTTGAGGCTTTATGTGCGAAACGGGGCATGAGCTGTTTTTGTTGAATAAGAGCCAAGAGTGGCAATTAATCAAATATAACAAGTGCAGTTGTGATTGAGTCATGGAACAATACAGTTTTGGGCCTTTTGGCATCATCAACAATAGTGTCAACACCCAACATTAATTAAGCAAGAAGTTAAATCAACTTGTTCAATTAAAACATTACTCTCGCTCATCAGAAGCATGCATGCACCAAAAGTTTCAACCGAATTCATGTCGATAACGATAAGGCGCACTTTAAAAGTCCTAATAAACAAAAGTTTCAACTAAATTCATGTCGATATCAATAAGGGGCACCTTAAAACATTAATCTCGCTCATCAGAAGCATGCATGCAACTCAGAACCAATTTGATCTTCTTTTCCTTTTTCTTTTTAGTTCGTAGTTTCAATTTCTGTATTCGAGATTGAAAAAAGTATACAATCTACACTAAGCAACTTAGAAAATTAATTAGGACCTTAAAGTTTCGCAATTATTGGTTGGTAACAAGTCATCTATTTCCTTACCATCAATGAAATATAAAATCTAATATGCACGTGAAACATGTGTCATATATTCATGGTTATGTGATACTCACATCATATAGCATATGTGAGACCTACTTACATATACAGATTGTTTGGGTTAATATTTAGACTTTGGACTCAAAGGAGAGAAAGCCCAAAAGAACTAAAGAGAGGAGACTTGCCTGAGACCCAACACCAAGCCCATCCATTTATCTCAAAGACAATATGATGGGCCCTCATTAATGCAAAGGTTAGGTACTTACAAGGGAAGTGACAACCGATGGAAATCAACCTACTCTGAGCCCAAAAACACTTTCTGAATGGCAGAACACGTAAAAAAGATGATGACTCACTGAAGTGTTTTCGGACAAAGCTTGCAACAGCCAAGATCATTGCCTATAAAAAGGAAAACAGGGCCCAAAGACAAGGATACTCAACGAATCAAACAAACAAACATACAAACTCTGCTCTCAAGCCAGATTTGCATCCAAAGCTGTAATCAGCCCATACCTCAATCATTTTCAGGATAACTCCCTACAAAAGCCATCTTTTGTCTAATTTAAAGCTTTGTTATCACCCTTAGTGGCGTAGTATTGATTCTCATTCTCTCGTGTAAACTTGATTGCCATTTATCCATTTCAAACACACAACCCTTTGTAATCACAAAGAAAAGAGACTACAAGACATTCAACCTTGCCCAACAAGATGAAATCTTGCATGACTCTCTTTGTTTCGTCTTTCCATTAGTAGATCTGGTATTATGATGTATTGTCCAATATATATTCAATTTATTTCCAATCTTTTGGTGATCAGAAGCTCCATTAGTCCTCAGATCTGGTTCATTTAGTGGTTTTACTATCATAAAAGATAAACGGGAATTAGACCGATGGCTTAAGCCAGATTTGGGTTTTCACCCTTTAAAGCATACAAGATAATAAACTAAAAGTCCTTGGTCTCAAGGCCTAGAAAAGAACTTAATGTAGACTTAACCCATCTACGACAATCCTTTGATAACAAGAAGTCAGATTAACTTGGGGTGCAAGTAATTGACTTAAAATGCACTTGTTCGACATCTGCCATACTTAGATGGTAGTGGTATGCCTAAGCACTTAGTTAGTTTTGATTATGAGCCTCAAGGCCTACACCTAAGGCCCCATAAAGGCACCTTTCAGAACTAACTTTGTTTTTCCCTTGCAGCCTATCAGCAAGAAGGAGCCCGACAACCAACCAAAGTGCCAACTTCTCGAGAAGCTGTGTGCTCGAGCCAAGGACTTTTCCCAGTGAAATTCCCACTCGAACATAGTTTTGGCACGCCTGGTGGGATCACATTAGTCTTGTATGCCAAGAAGAAAATAAGGAAAAAACCTTCAGGTGGAACACGGAGTACATGCTACCCCAAGCTCTACCAAAATCAAACATGGCAGATCGCCTAGAGAACGTTCCCTCCTTACAAAGACCAGCTGTTTTGAGAAGCCCGACCTCATTTGAGAAGTCGGGGGAAATAGTAACCAGTGAAGACTTACAAGCCACCATGGTGCAAGTATTAAGAACTATGGAGAAAATCTCTTTGGAAACCAGGGGAGAAGTCGGCAGACTTTATTCCTTAACGGGGAGTTTGCAAAAAAGGCTAGATCTGGAGTATTCTACTCCAAAAAATGGCTATGTGAAAGGAGCAAGCCCTGAGGAAGAACCAAATATTCCATTCTTTCCTTTGCTTGAGGAGAATAATGGTAAAAATAAAAACAAGGAAAGATCCAGAGCTAGTGTACCAGTATTGGAGGAAATACTAAAAGCGGAGTTACCCGACCCCTTACTATTCCCACTTAATTGTAGGGGCAAAGCAAGCCAGAAAGAGTGAAGTATGGGATGCCCCAGTTGATTGAGAAATCCAATGGGAAAGGCGAGCCTACCAAGGCAAACAAGCTTCTTCCTTATAGGCCCCCACCATTGGCCAGTAAGGGAGGGGATACCAAGTCGAGGAAGCCCGAACCAAGAAAAAAGACTTTCTCGGGCAATGAGTTAGCCAAATTGAGGAGGATGGGAACTTCCTCATACTCTTTCTGATAATACAGCTCACCAACATCTCAGGGATGAGTTAGCCAAATTGAGGAGGATGGGGGCCCGGAATGCACAGCCATAAGCTCGCTCGCTGTTTAGGATCACTTATCAAGAGCCTTATCCTGATCACATTGACGAGCAGAACCCTTTTCTAGTCAACTTCAAAATGCCCACATTCCAAACATTCAGTGGAGAAAATGGCAATGTGTTTTCCAGAGATCACATTTTCAAGTTCTTTAATCACTGTGTAGCATTTGAAGACAATCCCAACTACAAGTTAATATTGTTTGGGAACTCCTTGGTAAGCTTAACATCTCGGTGGCATTCTTTGTTAGCCCCTAATTCCATTGCCAACTGGGGGTAAATGGAGATGGCTTTCCATGAGCAGTTTTACAGGGTCGAGCTTGAAATGTTTATCAATGACCTTGTAGAGGTGAAGCAGTATGAGCATAAGTCTACAAAAGACTTCATGATAAGGTTCAAGAGAACGAGGATGAGGTGCCAGTTCCCTATAAGTCATGCATAGCTCATATCCATAGCTCAGAAGGCTTTGAGATTGCCTCTAAGGAAGAAGTTTTATGACGTACATTTCAATAAGCTGCAGGAGTTAGTAATTAAGGCCAACAAGTATGAGAAGCTACTACTAGAAGAGTAGCAAGTAAAACACTCATCTAAGGTGTCTTCCTTCTACAAAAGCAAAGCTACCATTCACCAAGTAGAGTTTGAAGGAGAGCCAAAAGAGAATAATGGCCATGAAAGAGAGAGAATGGACGTGTACACATCGGAGATGACTACCCCCTTCAAACCATTGACTGTAAAGGGGTTAGTACAGCCAGTTAAGGACCAAAAAGTGGTCACGAACGATGGAGAATTTTTCCCTTTGAAACCACCCAAGTACCAAAGTTATTCCTTTAACTTAACCAAGGTCGCGGAGATCTATGAAGAGCTGGTTCGGGCAAGAGTGATGATGCCCAACAGTACCCAAAAGCTACCCAAACCCGAAGAGCTAAAAGGAAAGAAATATTGCAAGTTGCATTACTGTTTCAATCACTCTATAACCAATTGCGTCCAGTTCAGGGACTAGATATAAGACCTTATAGTAAAAGGAAAGTTGTTACTAGATAAACCACAAGCCAACATGATGATTGACACTAACCCCTTCCCTAAAGTCCCAATAAACATAATTAATCTAATGTAGGTGGAGAAGGGGAAAGGAAAAGCCACCTGGGAGGTGAAGGCAAAAAAAAAGGCAAGATGATAGGCCAACTGAAGGGGCTATCAAGTTGCCCGAGAAGCCTAAAGTAGCCATAATCAAAGGAGTGGTGTTATGTAGTAAATGCCAATGTGAGTGTGAGTTAGAAGTCCCAGCAGCATAAGCTGTCATTGATAAAGAGTTGATCAAAGGAAAAGAAAAAGAATAGCAAAAAGCCCACAAAAATGTCATGCAAGCAACAGAAAGAGAAACCTCTAGGAACGTTTTCCAACGGTTGGGAGGAGACTCTCAACCGAAAGGTTTGTCAAAAGTGTTAAAAAATTACAAAGCTTCTGAAGAAGTACAGGACAAAGAAGCCAAGGTGCCAAGATGGATGGAGGTAAGGCCACCCTAACCAAGCTACATTGGTGGAGATGTCAGAGTAAAGAGGATAACCATAAATCTAGTTACAAAGAAGAATCCTGTCCGACTCGGGGGGGAAATGGTATGTGGTCGGAAAGGATGAGAAACCCATTAAAGAGATAGGGACATCCATGATTAGGATAGTCCAGATGCAACATAAAGCCCACATGAACTCATTAAAAGTTCCTACTGCCTTAAAGACCTCAAAGAATGTAAAGTTTGAGAGGGTACCTGATGGGGCAATAAATCAACTTCATTGGAAGATCAAGAAGGAGGTGGAAAAGGCTAATAGCAAGACCAAAGGGGAAGGAGAACATGTGCCGCAAAACCCCCATCCTGGGAAATACAGAATCTTGAGGAGGGCTCAAGATGGTATGATAATGATGCCAACCCCAAGATGGAACCCAGACAATATGCTTTAGAACTATCTCACCTGAGAGGGGGTTGCCTGCACCATTGTTGGTCGATACTCTCTGCGAGGTTCCATAACAAATGCCAAACTTTGGCATAACCTAAGAGGAAAAAATGCCTGAGGTGATGCCACCAGAAGAAGCACTAGCCTGGTTAGATGAGTTCATGAACCACATTGGGGGCAAAAATGAGGACTTATCTGGATCGAGCAACTTCCACGTAAACATGACATATGTTTTATCTGCCATGTTTTATGCTAAGCATGATTAACATCCCATAATAGAGAGTGACTACTTAGCAACATAACCTATGATGGCACATGTTAGTATTAAAGAAGCTGGAAAAAAAGAGTTAGGCAAAATGGATTTGCCTGAGCCCACAAAAAGAGAGCCCGAGAGGGTATGCATAGACAGGATGATCTTCAGTCGCCCGAATTTGGCCATGGCCAACCATCTCAAACCCATATATGTGACTGCTCATCTGGAGGAAGTACCTTTCAAGAAGGTCTTGATTGATGGTGGAACAGCGATCAATGTGCTGCCATATAAGTAGATGAAGAGGGTGTGCAAAAGTAAGGAGGATCTCATCCCCATAGATCTTACAGTTTCCAATTTCTCAGGAGCCATCACTAAGACCCATGGGATACCGTCATTAGAAGTTGATTTGGGTTCTAAACAAATCATGTTAGCCTTCTTTGTTGATAGTACTTCCACTTATGAAGCTTTATTGGGCAGAGATTGGATTCATCAAAGTCCCTCTGTGCCATCTACCTTACACCAACAAGTGGCTATCTATCATGAAGATGGGGAAACAAGATCTGGATTTTGGGAGATGGTAGAGGCTGAGTCACGACCATTCCTTCCCACTGCTAATGTGGCAGAAGCTAATTTTTGTAATCCTAGAAATGAGATTCTTCAGTGTTGGGGAGTTGATGAGAACGGCCGCCCGACTAAAGTGACGGCCCAAAAGCTTTTGGAACAAAGGTTGTTCCTTATAAGGGAAAAATGGGACGACCCTATATTATCCTAACTCCCCAACACCAATGATGTCAGAACAAAGAAAGAAGGACCAGGTAGTTGCAATAAGATCCTTAATCAAAAGACTGTTGGTGTATGGAAGGAAAAAAAAAAAAGCAAGAAAATGAGAGCTGGGTCGAATAACACCAGAAGGAAGCCTCAAGCAGTCAGAGCAAAGAGGAATTTTTTTGGAAAGGAGTTGGAAGCGGCCATACAAATGGCTGAATGTGTATATAATCTAGATGGGCCAGAAAACTTGCCCAAGAATCCAAAGTTAGTTGAATTCTTGTGTGCAAAACCTGACAAGCCACAACCAGAAGTACAAGACCTTTTGAAGACCATCGATTTAGGAACTAAGGAAGATCCAAGGCCTATCCAGATCAGCGGCTTATTAGAAATGGAAGATCAGGCAAAGGTAGTCAGCCTTCTGCATGAGTTCAAAGACAGTTTTGCTTGGCATTATACTGAAATGCCAGGTTTAGATTCAACCTTAGTAGAACACAGAATGCCTATTAAGGAGGGATATAAACCTGTTAAGCAAGCACCACGGAGGATGTCAAATGAGATCGAGGAAAAAGTCAAGGAAGTGATTGAAAGGCTTGTGAAGGTTGGATTTATTAAACCTGTCAAGTATGTCGAGTGGTTGGTCAATATTGTACCTGTGTTAAAAGCTATAACTAAGGCAGTCCGATGTTGTGTTGACTATAGAAACATTAATGGAGCCACACTTAAAGATGAGTATCCAATGCCCATAGCTGACTTATCCATAGATGCAGTTGCCAAACACAATGTCTTATCTTTCATGGATGGGAATGCCAGTTATAATCAGATAAAAATGGCTAGAAAAGATATACACAAAACAACTTTTAGGTGCCCAGGTCATGTTGGAGCATATGAATACTTGGTAATGCCATTTAGGCTCAAAAATATCGGTGCAACCTATCAAAGAGCAATGAACGCCATTTTTCATGACTTAATTAGCCACAGCATGGAAGTATACATTGATGACATTGTGGTGAAGTCTAAAACTGAAGAGAAACACTTGGTAGACCTCAGACAAGCCTTAGCAAGAATGAGGATCCATAAGCTAAAAATGAATCCAAAGAAATGTGCTTTTGGAGTGAAGTCGAGCCATTTCTTAGGATTTCTTGTTCATCAAAAGGGTGTACAGGTTGACAAGAACAAAGCTCGAGCAATCATGGAATCACCTCCTCCCACTAATAAAGTACAATTACAGAGGCTACTAGGAAAGATCAACTTCTTAAGGAGATTTATCGCCAACTTGGCGGGCAAGATTCAGCCACTAACTCTTTTGCTAAAGTTGAAAGATAAAGAAGAATTTGAGTGGGGCCCACCATATCAAGAAGCTTTCGACAACATAAAGGCTTACTTGGCCTCCCCACCAGTGCTCATGCCACCTTAAAGAGGGAAGCCTTTAAAGCTTTATATTTCTACCTCTGAGAAATCAATGGGAAGCTTGTTGGCTCAGAACAATGAAGGCGGGAAAGAACAAGCAATCTACTACCTTAGTATAATAAAGACAAGATATACACCAGTAGAAAGGTTGTGTCTGGCTCTATACTTCATGGCATGTAAGCTAATGCATTATATGTTACATTGCCACATCCACATTATTGCCAAGACTGATTTAATCAAATATATGCTGTCAAAACCAATGCTAACTGGGAAGATTGGAAAGTGGATTTTAGTGCTTTCAGAGTTCAGCTTTCAGTATGTGCCTCAGAGAGTGATCAAGGGGAAAGCAATTACGAACTTCTTGGTTGAGCACCAAGAATCACAATATGAGATTATTAATGTTTCGGGGACTCTGGAGGTAGCCAGTATGTGGATCTCATCGAGCAAAGCCTTATATGGCAAAGAAGAATGGATCCAACAAGAGATAAAAATAATAGTTGGTCATTGGATCACTCCTTGGAAATTATATTTTGATGGCTCTTGTACGCAAACGGCCGCAGGAGCCGGGATTGTTATCATTGATCCCAAGGGTGCTTACCATTATTATTCATTCCCCTTAGACTATCAAGAGACTACCAACAATCAGGCAGAGTACGAGGCACTGATAATTGGTCTGGAAATCTTGATAGAGTTGGGGGCAACTGAGGTTGAAGTATTTAGTGATTCAGAGTTGGTGATCAGTTAACTAAATGGAGAATACAAGTGCAGACACATCACCATGGCAGGTTACTATTTGGTATCTACACAACTATTAAGCTATTGGGGCATTGAGATATCAGTCAACTATATCCCCAGATGATTGAATGCAATCGCCAATGAGATGGCATAATTGGCTTTTGGAGCACAGATCCAAGAAAGAAGGTATGAATAAGATATAGAGGTCCAAAAAAGAAATCTCCCTTCTATCTTTGAAAGGGGATTCAGCCTAGATGTGATGTCTGAAGAAATGAAGGTTGAAGATTGGAGGGCACCTATTCTTTAGTATTTAAAAGATCATTTCTTCCCCACAAGAAAGAAGAATAGATAAAAAGCAACTAAGTACGCTTTGTGGGAAGAAAATCTACTAAGAAAAACTCCAGATGGACTAATGTTGAAATGCTTAAGCCAAGATGAATTAATAAGGGTAATGGCCGAAGTACACGAAGGGATCTGTGGAGCATATCAGGCGAGAACCAAGATGAGGTGGCTACTTAGGAGGTATGGTTATTTCTGGCCCGAGATGGAGAAAGATTGCAAAGTTTATGCCTGAGGGTGTGAAGAATGCCAAAAACATGGACCTCTCCAACACGTACCCTCGGTACCCTTAAACCATGTGGTTAAACCTTGGCCCTTCAGAGGATGGGTGATGGACTTCATTGGGCAAATTCATCCAAGTTCTAGCAAAGGGCACACGTTCATAATTGTGGCAACAGACTACTTCACCAAATAGGTAGAAGCTTCAGCAGTAAAAACCATAACCTCAACTTCGATCAAGAAATTCATTGAGACCAAGATCTTACACAAATATGGAGTGCCTGAGACAATTTTTACAAACCACGGGCCATCTTTTATTTCAAAAAAGGTAGAAGAATTTGCAAGTTCAAGATTAAGATGATCCAATGTAGTCCTTACAACCCACAGTCAAATGGTCAAGTAGAAGCTAACAACAAAGTCTTGGTGAACATTATTAAGATGATGGTGGTAAATAGTCCAGAAAAATGGCATGAGAAGTTAGGAGACACTTTATGGGCTTACAGAACTTCTAAGAGGGCAGCAACTGGAACTACTCTGTATGCCCTAACCTTCGGGCAAGATTCTGTCATCCCCATGGAAATTAATGTAAGTTCTGTCAGGATTCAGAATCAATTTGGGCTACACAGTGAAGAGTACATTCAAGCTATGTGTTAAGGAGTTGAAGATCTTGATATAGCCCAAATTGAAGCTCTAGATAAAATTCAAGAAGGGAAGAAAGTTGTTGCCCGAGCATACAATAAGAAGGTGAAGTTAAAGAACTTCGGGAAATGAGAGTTAGTATGGAAAGCCATTCTACCTTTAGGGGGCTCAAGTTAGAGGATTTGGAAAGTGGAGTCTAACTTGGGAGGGTCCTTTCATTATCAACCAAGTACTTGACAAAGGGGGATATTATTTGACAGATTTGGAAGGGAGTTTACAGAGGCATCTAATTAATGCTAAGTTTTTAAAGAAATATCACCCAACCTTGTGGGATGTTAGAGACTGTTACATTGAAGAAGGGTAGGCATTACATGAAATTTAAAGGCAGTTTTGGGCTCATCAAATTCAGATCTCAAGAAAAGAAGGCAAGCCAAAATAAATTGAAGAAGTCA
Source organism: Pyrus communis (assembly GCF_963583255.1). Taxonomy (NCBI): domain Eukaryota; kingdom Viridiplantae; phylum Streptophyta; class Magnoliopsida; order Rosales; family Rosaceae; genus Pyrus; species Pyrus communis. The sequence continues at coordinate 13,943,656 of NC_084806.1, forward strand.
TTTTTCATTTCAGTAAACATTGAGAATTACATCAGACTTAGCTCAATGAGTTTTACATCTTTGACTAAGGCAGCTATCCTAGAATGGTGGGTCCACATTTCGCTCAACTCTTCCTAAACATTGCTAATATTTCCTAAGTATGGTCTAGTACATCCGACTTCCGTTTGATGTCTTGAATTCTTCCAATCTTTTGAACCTTCAAGCTCGACCAAGTTGTTTTGGCCGGCAGAGTCATGATAGTTGATCCTGAAGCATACACTTATAATGATGAAGTGATCAAGAAAGCAAAGCTATGAGAAAGTTTGGGCTTGTGGATAACAGCACGAGTGAGATCTACCAGTGCAATTAAGGCTGCTCAGTTACTCCTCAAAGCCATAGAAGTCCTGAAACAGAAGCTGGAAGCAATACGTTTTTCTGAAGATATTATAAAAGATGATTCCTCCTTAGGAATGTTGTTTCCAACAACAATTGAGACCTGAGAAGTCCATGCAGGTCCCAAGGAATGCACCCCTCCCTCTTTGAAGAAGAGTTCCGTGTGAAGGCCAACCCGAGGGCTATGAAGGCTGTTAAGAGGGCAGTTCATGGTAGAAATCCCCTCACCAGTCTTGCAGGAAGATTAAACTCAAGCCACTATGGGTACCATTAGGAATTTTGAGGCAATGGTAGGAAAAGATAAATTTGGAGCCAAGGGAGAAGAATTGAAGAACAATAGGAATTTCCGAAGAATTTGGACTATGGGAGTTCTAAGGAGTTTGAAGAAATTCAGAGGCTTGAAATGGGTAGGATATTTTGCCAAACAGATCAAGTAAAAATGATATATAGGAATGGTAGCATTCGTGGGGGAAGTACAAAAGGTTTTAGGTAAACAAAACGGTTGCATTAAAATGGCACAAGTTCCGAGAAAGGGCGTGCAACGGTGGTGGCTGTTCAATCATTATTTACACCTTGGATTGAAGGCTCAACAACAATTGAAGGGGGCACTGTTTGGGTTAATATTTAGACTTTGGACTTAAAGGAGAAAAAACCCAAAAGAACTAAAGAAATGAGACTTGCTCGAGGCCCAGCACCAAGCCCATCCATCTATCTTAAAGACAATATGACGGCCCCTCATTAATACAAAGGTTAGGTGCTTACAAGGGAAGTGACAACCGATGGAAATCAATCTACTCTCAGCCCAAAAGCACTTTCTGAATGGTAGAACATGTAAAAAAGATGATGACTCACTGAAGTGCTTCCAGGCAAAGCTTGCAACAAGCAAGATCATTGCCTATAAAAGGGAAAACAGGGCCCAGAGACAAGGACACTCAACCAATCAAACAAACAAACATACAAACTCTACTTTTAAGCCAGATTTGCATCCAAAGCTATAATCAACCCAGACCTCAATCCTTTTCAAGATAACTCCTTACAAAAGCCATTTTTGTCTAGTTTAAAGCTCTGCTATCACCCCTAGTGGCGTATTATCGATTTTCTCGTGTAAACTTGCTTACCATCCATCCATTTCAAACACACAACCCTTTGTAATCACAAAGGAAAGAGACTACATGACGTTCAACCTTGCCTGACAAGGTGAAATCTTGCCTGACTCTCTTTGTTTCGTCTTTCCATTAGTAGATCTAGTATTATGATGTATTCTCCAATATATATTCAAGTTATTTCTAGTCTTTTGGTGATCAGAAGCTCCATTGGTCCTCAGATCTAGTTCATTTAGTGGTTTTACTGTCACAAAAGATAAATGGGAATTAGACCAATGGCTTAAGCCAGATCTGGGATTTCACCCTTTAAAGCATACAAGATAATAAACTGAAAGTCCTTGGTCTCAAGGTATAGAAAAGAATTTAATGTAGACTTAACTCATCTACGACAATCATTTGATAACAAGAAATCAAATTAACTTGGGGTGCAAGTAATCGACTTAAAACGCACTTGTTCTACATCTGCCATACTGAGATGGCAGTGGCACGCCTAAGCACTTAGTTAGTTTTGACTGTGAGCCTCAAGGCCTACACCTAAGGCCCCACAAAGGCACATTTTAGAACTAACTTTGTTCTCCTCTTGCAACCTCTCAACAAGAAGGAGCCCAACAACCAACCAAAGTGCCAACTCCTCAGAAAGCTGTATGCTCGAGCCAGGGACCTTTCCCAGTGAAATTCATGCGCGAACAAAAATAACATGAAGTAGAGTCTTGGGGTCATAGAGTCTTGGGGTCATAAAAAAACCTACTGGTATATATTCATACATGAGGCATTTTTTTTTTTTATAGCATAATCCCTTTTATAAGATCCATTTATTTAAAAAATGCCACCTTTATTTAACTTGATGCTCAAGACACAAGCCTTGCTTACCTTGCTTTTAATCCGCCTCTAATGAGATCGACGTTGAGAGAGAAATATTACTAAACTGAATCAATTAACCCATGTATACAACTTTCTAAAAATTTTGCGCTAATGTATATAGTGGCACCTTCCATATATAATGGAAAATGATTTACACACACACACACACACACTTTTGATTCTTCTACACAATCCTAACTCAATTGTGTCCATTGATTTCCTTTCATTTATTCAATTCAACAGTTAAAAATATATGAAAGTGTGTAAGGGAAGGAACAATGTTTTGTGGAAATCGCTTCCCTCTATAATACCATTTTTTCTTCCTTTCATACTACATGCATACAATTGAACCATTGAAAGGAGGTTGTAGGGGGCTAAAACAACTTTGTATTTTCGAAAAAATTTGTGATAGTGATGCTTAACAAAATTCTCTCTTTTACTCTATTAAAATGGACTTTACAAATGATTTTTTCAATGTTGAACACTTCCTAGAATTTTTAAATGGTCAATCCCAAAAAAGCACACAAAAGTATATGGGAATTGGGAACCCATCTTCCGAATAGAGCAAAAATTCGAAATCGCTTTATCGAGCATAGGAATTACTTTATATCCTCGCAACATACTCAATATGTCTCTCCTTCTCTTTTGACCCTCCTCTGCCTCTGGGGATTGCAACACATCGTATCGAAGCATCCAAATCATAGCAATTCATGTTAATTTTCATGATTGTAAGGATTCATTATTGGATGCCAAAATCAATGAAAAGGTTAATGCATGATTCATTTGTCTTCTGTCATGTATGACGTTTGTCTACAAAATATGTGATAGAACATACAGATTTAAACTTTCATGTGATGATGGAACTAGAAACTGATCACGTTTGGAATTACTAACTAGGGATAGGTAAGAACTAAGAAGAAAACTTGTGTTTGTTCGACGATGTCGCGCACAATCCGTGTGAAGTGTATTATACACAATATGTCTTATATTTAATACTTTTACGAATTAATCTGTCAGGTGCAAGTACTTTTTTGTTTGACAACTTTGTATAATGGAGCATTTTGATACTATTGCAAATTATTGTTTTCACAGTATATCTGATAAGGTTCCTACCAGACCAAATTTTGGAATATGAGTTAATCCACTTTCAGAAACATATCAGTACAGTTTCATGAGTATGGCTTTTAAATCTTGTACTAGGGCTTCTGAGGGTATTAAATGAGACCACATGGTATGGACAAAGAGCTTATAATAGTTATTCATTTGCTCTCTGTTTTACATTTTTTTTATTAGCTAGATGTGATAAGTTTGATGAGGGTGATGTTTTAGGTAGTGTCGATAAGTACTTTTTTTGGCTTATAGGTGTTTATAGTATTTTGATTGTTTTAGATTTTGTTCACTTGATTAAAGCGCATTCTTACAATTTCGCCCTTTGGAATCGTTGCTTTTATTGCGTTATTGTGCTTGGTGCTTTTGTTGTTTTATGATGTCTTTGTTGTACCGTTGAAGTTATGTTAGTATTGATGTTTAATAATGTCTTTGTTCTATCGTTGATACCATCTTTTTGTCTTAATCCTAGCCCACTTCATGCTTTCTTGCCCTTACTTATATGTCGAGACGCGAACCCTGGCCTAAATATGGTGGAACTATACCAAGGAACAATTAGTTGTCATTATTTTACGTCCATCAACAATTATCCTCACGAAATTTGAATTTAGAACCTTTTTCACTACAACAAAGTATCACTAGACCAAATAATCATTGGTTCGGAAACATCCATAAGAATCAGTTGAATGTAGATTTTCTATGCAGAAATGGGATCTGATGACCCACACGGTTTTATGAAAAGTGAAGAATATATATATATATATATATATATATATATATATGTATATGTATGGGGTAAGGCACAAAGACTATGAGGGAGGGGGGGTTATGATGGCAGTCACAAGGTGAAAAAAGGAGTGAATTCAAAGCTCATATATCTTTGCTGTTTACTCTTTCATCTCATGCAACACATGATAAAGTGAACACTAAAGCTCTTACTTGGCTTATATTCTTTGTAACTCCCTACAAGCAAAAGCCAAATTGGAAGAAAGAAAAATAAAGTTCAACTGCTTAAAGATGAAAAAACATGCATATAACTTTGTTTTTTGTTTCTTCCTTTTCAGTCATATTTTCACACAAACACACACTTTTTTTTGAACGGATTTGGTAGAAACATATAAAATATGCAAAAGGATTGCATTTGGAAAGGAAAAAAAAAAACAGCTGAAATAGTATCCAAGTTTTCAAACATTTAGACGTAGCAGGAAGCTCGAGGGGTTACGAAGCTCTGAACTTTGAGGTCCTAGGCTTGATTCTCCCCTCCTCACTACCGCTTGTAGCAAATAAATAAATAAATAAGACGTAGCAGGAGAAGATATTGATCCTGCAGCTCTAATCTTGCCTAACAATAATTAATGAATAATGTTCTAACAAGCAAATGTACAATTTAATAATTCTCATGTCATCAAATGCTACACTCTGCTGGCAATGTAAACCATAATAAAGTAGTCGTGCTTTAATATTATATATTCGTCGCTAAAACCAGGGTTTCCATGGTTGGATTTGCTTTAAAGTACAGACTTAAGTCCTGTAATACATACCTGCCCGGACCGGTCTTCTTCTTCTAGTACAGTGTTCTCACTTATGGCTGCAAATCAATGAATGGAGAAAATATGCATAGAACGATAATTAATGAGAATGATATGCTGTATGCTTACATGATCGATGATATGGAACAAGCAGCTAGATCGTCGAAATGCTCAGAATTCATACATTGATCAGCGATGCATAAAAGGGTGTATCTAACTGATCAATTGCCATGAGTAGGAACGTACTGCATTTTGTGTTGGGGGGAATGAAGCCTGGTCCGAAATCATTCGATGTTCATGTTCTTTGCTTCAAAGGAATGGTCTCGAACCAGACAGCATTCCCCTCAACACCTTGTGACACATCTGAACCACCGAGACGGAGAGAGAGAGAGAGAGAGAGAGAGAGAGAGAGAGAGAGAGAGAAAGAAGAGAGAAAGAGAGAGGGAGAGAGAAAGATTATTTGTAGATTTTGATCTGGCCATGCATTTGGTTTTGATGGGCCCTTTTATATGTGAAGAGGAGAGGAGTGTCTGATGTGGGTCAGCTGACGTGGTAGCACTACTTTCCATGGCTTCCCTGTCTTGCTTATATGCTTTTCACAAAGCATTGCAAACCAATTTCAGGCTTCATTTGCTGTTTCTGTACCTCTCAGCCCTCACTTGTGTAAGTGGCGTCTTATCTGTATTTTAGTCATTTTTCGAGTTCTTTGTTAGACCGCCTTTGCATGGTCATTGTACTATGTCTGTTTGGACTTTGTTAAATGAAATAGTCACTGACCAAAAAGAGAAAGAAATTGCCCATTTTTTTTTCCTACCTAATTTTGTTTGCTTTAAAGACACGAAAGAAAATACAGAATGGCTGAAACCGAAAGCACTTTGCTAGGGCAAAGTCAGATTTGTTCTTAGACGAAGAACATGGATAACTTGTCAAAGGGATTGACCATTTGATATGGCCTGGTGAAAAATATGAAGACCATTTGGTAGGGATTGTGATTGTGGTGCACAATTCAAGTCAAAGCAAAAGCTTCCTTTAGCATCGAATTAAAGACTGAGAAGAAGTCTCTGCTACCTGCTCTTTGCTCTTTCTTGTAACCTATGGAACATAAGATTATTTAATTCTAACATTCCGTCTTTACTTTGTTGAAAAAGATTATGAGTTTAAATGTGATATGGATTGCTTGTGCAATATCATGCAATATTAACGATATTAGAGCTAGGGAGTTGGCCTAGACACACAATGAGTCAACAATAATTTGGTATTGAACTTGCCATATATGGAGGTCGAACTTAAACCTTCCACTTATAAGTGAAGAAAAAAAAAATCAGTAAACTGTAGTGCTAGTGGCAGGTTAAAACTTAAGTGGAAAGTAAGTAATACCTGTTAAAGCTTAAGCAGATAAACCAAGAGGGGAAAAAGAGAAAAAGATGGTTGGGGAGGTGTTGCTTAAAGTTTGATGAATTATGATATTGGTTGGTATTAAATTGTTATAGATAGTATTTATATGATACATATCTGCCATCACATGTTACACGTGAAGTGGGTTAATAAACCAACATTTTGGTCCTATGACTTTATTAGATCCCCCACAGCCTACTATGCAGAATGTGACTAAGCATACAAAACTATATAGCTTCATGGATCATGGTTATGTTTCCATTGGAAATGAATGTCAAGCCTACTTATTCCAAGGAGGGAAAAAACCCTTATATTGTCCTAGAAAATACGACCCTGTGAACTTAAATGTCCTAGTTCGATCTTATTACAAGTGCAAAAACACTAAAGTTTACTTGATACGAATGATTTGCAAATGATTATTCATGGCCGGACTTCATCTATGATCTTGAATATCCAATGAGAACGTGAAACGTAAAGGTTACGGCATGTTTGGAAGTACTTTTTAAATAACTAAAAGCGCTTTCAGATCGCTAAAAACACCTTTGACCATGCATAACATAAAAAAGTTACAAGTGCTTTTGAGTTTAAAAAAGTATTTGAAGTGTTTTTTCGAAAAAGCACGCTCTTGCATTTTTATTAAAAATTCTTTTTATTGAAAGTGCTTTTAAGCAGAAGTACTTTCAAAGAAGTCGTTCCAAACGAGTCTCTTGGTGTTCAATTACATGCCAAGTAACATCCTGCCTTGCCAAAAAATATGATTTGTGGCCAAATTGTGAGGAGATGATATCCTTTGTTTACTGAACTGAGATAATGAGGATTGGACTATTAAGTTGAACAAATGATCTGAATGATTATGAATACCAGACCCCAGATTCCTCTTCAGGGCTGAAACTTACATGCGACCGAGTGTATAACATTTCGCTTTTACCTTGTGGAGAGAGAAGCTGACGCAAACACTATATATTGAACTCGAAGGACATTTGGAAGACTGGACTGCATCCAATGGAGAAGGGAAAAAGAAAACAGTATGCTCAATCCAGCAACACATGGAAAAGGAGCCCACTTTGGCAAAAGCCTTAGCCTTGACACGTTATTTCCCGAAAATTTACATTTTTCTGATAATCTGTGATGTTTCTTCAAATGGTTCAAGTGATACGAAAAATGAATGGATGAAATTGAAAATAGAAGATCTAACAGTTGGGGCTAAAACACTCGTAGGTAGCATAGAGAACTCAGCATTGAACTTCGAATATAGTTCAAATGCCTATAAAACACCACAAACTTCTCATATTTTCTCTCCACTCTCACTTTTTCTTTTTGAAACTGTGTTTGTATCAATGAAAATTTAAAGGAAAGCAAGAATTGACAACTCAAGAACTTGAAGTGGAGCAAAATCTAAAGCCCCTAAACTTTTGACTGGGAATTTTGCTTCCATAAAAGAGGCATATTGTGCTCAGAAGGTCATGTTTTCTGTTCAATAATGAATACACTACAACAACGTCGAGCACTTTACTCTGTACCGGTAACTTTCTCATTTTTCTAAAGAACCAAGGACTTCCATTCCAACAAAGCACAATTTCCACCCTAAGAAAGCACAAATCTACGGGGCCCTTGCCTAAACTTTTATTCTCTAGTCTCTATTATGGTTACAGTAAGTAAACATCACCTCCACGACATCATCATGTAAACTGGACATATAAGTATGCAATCGTCACTGAAATCTGAAAACATGAATTCTGACATCATTAATGTTACAAACTTACAAAGTACCGTCAGGTAGAATCCTAACCACATAAGTATATTGACCCCGCCAATAAAATTTCTGTTTGATTTTCTATCTAGTGGGAACAAAACAAAAAGCGCAGACTACATATTTAAAGAAAAAAGTCTATGGCGACGCACTATTATTGTTTCCAAAACAAGTTGCATACGAAAGCAGGTTGATCTCCAACATAATTAGATTATTCAGACAAGAGTACAAGCAGTATTCTTGGTGAATAAATAACTCTTCATATACACGAGTGGATATAAATTACAGAAGATGTGTACAGTTCATAAATTACACACAAACAATGCAACAAGTCACTGCGAGTTACAGAAACAAAACATGCACATACTTCAGAGCAAGTCACAAGATTGAGACAGAAAGTGAAGACTCGTTTCCTCTTATAAATTACGACACTCACCAGAAAAATCAAGATTGAACATACATGTCCATGTGCTGTCCATTTAGGTTTGCCGGATCAAACTTGTTTATCTCGTCCACTTTCTTAGTCTCATCAATGAACTCGCAAACGGCATTACCATTTTGGATGTTGATCTGACCCTCACTTTTCAGGGAACCAGCATAACTGGTGTCTTCTTTGTAACTACCCATACTGTGACGATTTCCTTTCATTCTGTCTCCTCGAGATACTTTGACTGTTTCACTGCAGCTCATCCTCCGGCCAAGCTTTGGTGACTTTGCACGAGTTGGTGGCAGCTGGCATAGAGACAGGGGAAAAAATTAACAAACTTGAGCTGTCATTTACACACATAAAAATATTAATCTATTTGTCACACTTCCCCTACAATGTAATACTATTCTATGCTAACCATCAGAATCTGTGGTTTCAAATAGCATATCAGAATCTCATACAGGGTAGAACCAGATGAAGTCTCTGTATAACCTTTTTAAGTTCAGTTTTAGGTGGAGGTCCCTCGTGATAGAAGCTTGGCATCGGGTTTGCCTTAAATGTTAAACTCTTTCTCAGTTGCTTGATAGCCGCCTCCTTCTCTTCCTTGAATTCCAAGATTATGAAGCAGCCAAAGGTAAAGCAAAATCAGGTAAGAATGACCAAGTTGAACTCAAAAACATGACCATATTAAAAGAAGGCAAGACACAATGGAACAACAAACAACATCCGTTCAATGGTGTGTGCGCCTCTGTGTGTGTGTGTGTGCGCGCGCGCGTGTGTGTGTGTGTGTGTGTGTGAGAGAGAGAGAGAGAGAGAGAGTAAAACCTTGGTCCTTGCATCGCTTTCAGTTTTTTGCACCTCCAATGCTTGGTGCTTCTCCTCTAACCTTGAATAAAACTAGATATGGCAACAATAATAAGGGTACATAGTTAATGCTTAGGGATCTACTCATCAGACTGATTAAATTAACTACACATAATAAAAAAACTGTGAAGGCACTACCTCCTTCCTTTTCTCCGCACGCTCAGTGCATCTAAACGTTGGAGCTGATGCAACAATTGCTCTGGACCTAATAGTTCGTGCAGATGCTACTGTGCTATGCATGTTCAAGGAATAGAATTCAAATCCCGATAAGAAGTCATAGTAGGAAGAAGATAAAAGACATGAATCAAGCTAGGACTTCAAAATGTTGTAGGATACGTGGAAGCAACAGAACAGGAATCTTCCTCATCAGAATGCTTCTTCTTATCTGGTTGCATTGGCATCCTTGGTACCAAAGGTGATATTGGCTGCATAGATATAAATGTCATCACAAACTTCTACGACTCCAACAGAGATAATGCATGAAAGGAAGTCAAGGAAAATCACGACAAATGTTTTTGTCATATGTCAATAGAATAAAAAAGAAACAATGGATACATAGGGGATTTAAAACAAACTACATTAGATGCATCTAGGCTTAGTTGACAGGAGCTACCTGGTTATGCTTTGTGGTATTAAGATGACGCAGATCACTTGTGTTGGGTAATTTATTGGCACCATTACCGCAATCAAGTACAGCACTGACTGAACGAGTTCCACATGATGCACGCTTTTCAGTCGCTAAGGTAAATGGCTGCGGAACAGTGTGTTTTGTTCTAGCATTTCCCGCAGTAGGTTTTGATGCACGTTTTGCAGATGCTAGTGACTTACTACTAACCTTTGTTTTCCCAGAATCCAGTTGAACCTTATCCAAAGGCTGGTCATTATCAGAGTTCGACCTTACTACATTCTGATCCTCACTAAATTTTTCAATAAGACTCAGTTGAGAAACATCAACAGAGTTTTCTGTAGTACATTCTTTCACTTCATACTCCTTTACTTCAAGACTTTCTTCCAAATTTTGTTGTTCACTATCCCCATTAATATGCTCATATGACTCTGAAATCACGTGATCACTGGGGATTCTCTCATGATTTGAATCATGAGAAAGACCTTCTGAGTAATTTGTGACACATTCTGATTCCTTGTCCATGCAGATATCTGTAACTTCTATCCCCATTACACTTGCAATACAGAAAAAGCATCACAATTGTATCAATATCATTATAGGTTTATCTGCAAACATGTTTGCACCTCTCATTATTTACAAAAATAAAATAAAATTTGGTCATGATTTGCCGCTTACAAACTCCGTAAATAGTGTGAATATTTTTAACTCACAAAAATGCCCAACCATATTTTTAATTCATGTTTGTACCATCCTTCAGGATATGCTGCTATTAGAAAATAAAAAAGATTTTCTTTTCCTGACCAAAAAGAAGAAAATGAAAGAGAGAGGGGAACAAAAGAAGATGCAAGAGTGATGGTATTTTACAAGTTACAATGTAATGTTTTAAAGAAATATAAAGCAATTCCAGAACAACTCGTGTGGGCAAATATAACAAAAATGTGACATGATTTGAGTTTTAAATACTCAACATGTGTAAGCATCATTAAATCATTAAGATTTGGATTCTAAAAGACAGATGAAACCACCCTTCTTCCATGAGGAAAGATTTGTATACTAATTTTTCTGCAGATAGATGAAAATTACCCTGTACTATCAAAGGAAGATGACAATTGACAAACAATGAGCAAGTGAGAAAAGATGATAAAGCATACGAACTATTCAGAAAGTCATCATTCCCTTCGGGAGTATGATGGGTCTAGTAAGTATGAAAAGAGATATTAATTATTAAACATAAAGTAGCAAGAGACAGAATCATTTGCTTTGCCACCATAGATGTGAAGACAGAGAAGGGGAAGAACAAAATGAAACATAAAAAAACAGGTAGGTGTGCTCAATCCATAATTTCTATGATGTCCCCAACACACCCTGAGACATTGCCAAAGACAGAAAAATCGAAGAAATGGCGAGGGTTTTACAAAGCAAAGGAGAATCACTCTGTACTAAACTTAAATTGCGGTAAAAGGCAATTCTGAGACATGAGTATATGGGTATGATAGAAAAGCAGAAAGTGAACCAATAAAAAATGTTTGCCAAATATAGAATCGCTCCAGTAAACAAAGTCACTCATTTACTTCACTTTCAAATTTTATGGAAACAGAGGAATAGTGGACCAATTTGAATACTAAGCTTGAATTCAAAATTCAAACGATTTCACAACTAATATGTTGGATTAAATACAGACAAAATATATCTACTAAACAAACACCAAAAGAGCATATGCAATAAAAAGAGAGGGGCTTTTTACATGTAAGCACTTAGAAACATTACACTTTAAAGAAAAACACTTCAAATCCAATACTTTAGAAGAAGAAAAAAGCCCAATTGACTGACTTGGTAATAAGGGGGGATTTTACAAGTAAGAATCAAATAGAGGATGACAAAATGGGGATAGAATCAAATAGAGGATGACAAAATGGGGATTTTTTTTTTCTCCAATTGAGCTATTGGAAGTGTTTTTTGTATAAAACTTACGGTTGTCGGGGTATTTTCATAATTGACTAAACAAAATTAGGATAATCATGCTTAATTAGGGGAAAAACACCAAACACAATACATTGATTAGCTTTGGCTGGGTAAATAACTTACTTTGCATATAAAAACAGACATTTTCTTTCACACACACATAAAAAAGGGTATCAAGCAAACCCATTTCACCTCAACTGTGTTAAATTATAATAACCAGTTAACCACATTGGAAATTGGAATATGGGTTCTTGCATTCTCATTCCCCAGATACTATAAAAACACCAAAATTCGAAAAAAAATCGTGTATTTTCCCAGCTGCATTTTCTCAGCAACCAAACAGAGATCTAAGTGAACCAAACAAGTGTAAAACGCAGATTTCAAAATCTGGGTTTTCATACATAATCAGCAAAAATAAAATCAAATGCCGAAGAAACAAAACGAAAAACAGATCAAATGAAATTTGCACAAATCGATACTGCATTTCATGGAGGCGCATTTCTAGCAGATCGAGAGCAGGGATGGAAGAGAAGGTGGCAAGGATGGTAATTAACTCACAGTTTTGGTCCGAAGTCTGAAGATGTAGGAGGATTTCGCTCTGTGTGTCTGTGAGCCTCTGTGCCTCTGTATACATGGACCTCGCCTTATCGAGCTGTTACGTTTTCAAAGCATAGTGTGTTTTCTGTTGCTTTTATATGCGTGGTGCCTCGTCGGCATTGACGCCGCTTCTTAATGCCTATTAATTATTTGCCTTGAATTATTTTATTTTCATATGGCATGAATTAAAATAAAAAATAGAATACAAGCGAGATTTATGGAGGAATATGAAACTCGAGTGTAATAAGAATTAGAAATGAAGAAGAATGACTAATAAAAGGAGTGGACGAGTGGTAGATTGCTTTGGTGATTAAGGTCTTTATTTTTTTAATCCATTACTTTCGAAGTTCAAATTTGTCCCCTTTGTCTTTGGTGTAGAAAATTACTTAAATCAAAATTGAAAAAAAGTTGAAGGGTTAAATTAAATATAAGTTTAATTTTCTTGGTTCTAAAGTGTTTTTCATGTGTTTCCTTGTACTTTTTCCTCTTCCATTAAGCAATATATATAAAGTTGTGCTATCCATACATCTATTTTTATTTTACACATACTTTTTTTAATTTTCAGGCATCGGATCGAATGAATTGAAGAAGATCAATGACAAAAAATTAACAAGAGTGTGTAAGACATAAAAATAAATGTGTAAATAGCACTATCATATATGTATATAAGAGGCCTTTGAGGGAAGGGATCCCCATTTTTTTTAAATGGGGAGTAGTTGTGGGATCCACACCACATCAAACTTCAACGATCCGAACCTATTTTTCAAGTTGGACCTCATAGATCATCCATACAAAATATTAGCCAAATCGAAAATATTTGAGACAACTTGAGTTCAAAGAAGTTGACAAACATTTTGTTCTATAAGAAACAATGAAATTTCACCGACATAATTATATAGGCAAATGATTTTGGATTAAAATACATTTTTGCAAGGATGATCTATAAATCGAGACTTATAAAATAGATGGTTCAAATCGTTGAAATTTTACGTGAAGGAAGCCTTACAACTAGTCTCTATTTTTACCTAAAATTAAGAATCCCTTTGAATAAAGGGCCTGTATGTATATGTAAAAACTCATAGCTTCAATTCAATGGTAGATTACTTACTTTCTTGGGGGAAAATGCTAGAGTACTTCCTTTCATACACACAACAACACTATTTGTTTTCCTTTTCGAACTTTAGACCATTTTTGTACTAATAACAACAAAAAAACATATAGATTTAATTAGGACTTGTTTGATAAGTGTTTTTAAATAACTGAAAGTACTTTTAGAGAAAATGAAAGTGCTTTTAGAGGATTAACTTGCATTTTTACTAAAGATTGGTTTAAAAAATATTTTCTCTACAAGCGTTTTTAAAAGTGTTTTCAGTCATTTAAAAGCACTTATCAAACAAACCATTAAATTTAATCAAATTTGTTAGAGTAAAATTCAAATTTTAATTTTTTTTTGGTAAGTTAGATAAATTTAAAGTAGAATATATATCGCTTGTATAAAAATAATAATAAAAAGCAATTGCCATTACTAGACACTAAATTTAGTATCATAACTATTTTCTGGCCAATAAGTAGTTCCATACTTAAGTTGAGTGATATGATGTAGAGGTGGTAAATCAACTTATCAGGTTGTTAATGGGTAGCCATTAAGACCCATTTAATTTGATTTCACTTTACCAATCTCACATCTATGTTATGGTGATATCAAATTAAACGAGTCTTAATAGGCATTCTTTTTAGGGGAAAAAAAAACATTAAAGCATTCTTTTTTGGTTGTGGTGGTATTCCTAAATATTAGCATATCATAAATTTAACTTGCATTTGGTTCAATATCCTAGTGGATAAAATGTTATATTTCTATTCATCGGCTCCGTCTTTGAAACTTCCCTCACCCATATACTATTCTAATAGTTTCAAATCCTCCCACTTTCTTAATAAAATAATAATAATAATTTTTTAAATAAACATATCTTCTTAACAAAAAGAAAAATGAAGTTTTAACGAAACACTTCTAGTAAAAGCATATGGGACAACATATGAAAAGAAAAGTATTTGGCCTTCTTTATCAACTTTTCAATTTACAAGGAAACCTTGTTTAACTTAGAAATGCTTGATTTGGAAATATTGTACATGATTAGTTAACCAATAATTATTTTCCTTCGAAAGCATGCGTAACCGATTATTGATTAACTACAACCTTCTTTTTACTTTGTAATTTATTTGGATAATTTGGCAAATTTAAAATTTAGGTGGTGTTAGACGTGAAAATTAGAGGCCACGACAGAGGGATTTTCAAGTAAACAAGAAGATGTTCATATCTTAACCAAAAAGCAAGGAAAGCACAGACGTTCCATCCATATGATTAATCTTGCTTAACCCTTTTGATAAAGCCCTAACACCCTCTTATTATATTCATATAACATTAATCCCTCTCTAGCTTACCCCATGTTCATTCTCTTAAACTAAATTAACAGCTATGTCTGTGTTCCACTCTTTTAATATCCTACTTCTTTCGAGATTGATACAATGGTTAAGTCTTATTTTCTTTCGTATTCAACTTAATTGAGATACACCGAGTGTTTTCCACATGTTGTTTATTCAAGTAAGGTTGAGACCGTTCTTAACACATGGACTACTCTATACATTAGAACAAATCTGAGTTAGTCATGGTTCCTTTTGGTTATCCACACTGTAAACTTAATTGTACGTACAAGATTAACAAGTAACTGTCGTACGTTAAATTGTTTTACCAAAAATTTCATACTTCCAAAACACTCGTAATAGACACCAAAGTTATATCATCTTGGTTCTTTTGGGTATTGATTCATCTTTAATCATAAGGTGTCCTCTTCTTTGGACTTGTAAATGACGTTAGAGATTCAATTAAATATCTCTTAATTAACTTTAAGTTTAGTTTTATGTATCCAACACCCAGATGGATCCACACACAAATAATAGTAAATATATAGATATAGTTGATGTGTATATCTATCTTGTCTTGTAGGAATTATAAAAAATCTTAATTGCACCTAATATGGTGATGGTATCATCCAAATTAATATTTATCCAAGCATGGTCACATCAGTTTGAAACAATTAAATAACTTTTATTCAAACAAATAAAGTAAAACTAAATTCGATGTGAATTTTTTTCTTAAATATAATATCCATTATATTTCATCATAAAAATATAGGTAGAGGATTATGACTGTTCAACCTCAGTTAATTGTTATGATATTAGAGAATCACAAACGGCTCCATATTTATGTGTTAAAAGGAAGATGCCATGCATGCATGCACTGATAAACAACTAACAAGAGAGAATACATGCAGTGGGTGGGAAGGTAAAAGTCGTAAACAATTTTGTGCTGAACCGAAAGTGAGATTATAATTGGGATTAGTGGGTAGGTTAAAGGGGAATTAAATGGAAAAAAACGAAGATTATGGGGCAGATAATGGGTGTAGTTAGCAGACAGTGTGAGCCCGTGGGTGGGTGCATGTTGTGTTCCTGTGAGCTGTTCGTGATGCTTCTCTATAATCCACATGTATATAGATATATGTATATATTTATATGACTTTCGTTGTTGGTGGTGGTGTTGTTGGAAGTGGAACTTGTGAATGAAGTAGGTAGGAGGAGAGAAAGAAAGGGTATCATTTAAGGCAATTCAAGTGGGCACACTCATGATTGGAACCCTAATCACCACCCCATATCACGGCTTAAATCTTCAACAAAAATAAGGGATTGATAATGAGGTCTTGCGTATTGTAGATGACTCCTACCCTAATTAAGTTCAATTTGCCACTTTAATCAAACGTAATGTGTCATATGTAGCCTAACTTTATATATTTTTGTCGAAGAAGGTTTTTGCACTAGCTAGTAGGAAAAATTGTTTGCGCGACAGAATTTTACGTGACAAAGAAAAATCCATCGTGGAAGGAAGCCTTGTGCAATGAAGAACATATCTTCGTCGCGCAAGGTTGGTAACGTTGCGCGACAGAGAACTCTGTCGCACAAAAATGTTTGCACGGCGAAAAAAAGATGTTCTTCGCGCAAAGCCAATTAGAAAACCGCAAGTGATTTTTTTTTTTTGGTACGAAAATAAATGTGCGACAAAGATTTTCCCACTGAAGCTTTGTGCGACAAAGCATTCGTCGCACAAAGCTCGTTCAGTTTTTGGGGCAGAGCAACCAACACATGGGAATCAGAGGAACACTTGCTCGATAAAGGCTTCGTCGTGCAAGTTACAGTCAATTTTCAGTTAGTTTTGAGTTAGAGTATTTAGTATATGTGAATCAAGAGGAATCTACACTATATTTAGTGCGGGTCTTTGCGCGACAAAGCCTTAGTTGCTTAAAGGCCCTAACCTTCCTATAAATATGCGTTTTTGCTTTCTTTATTCTACACAATTATGTTCTCTATATTCTTCACAACTCTGTTCGTGCTAGGATGGAGGATAAAAACAAGGACTAAAGCGTGGCCGCCAACCCAAATGATTTGAGGCAACATGTGGAGTTCGCGCATGCTATTGTTGTAGCCATGGGGAATAATTGTCCTATTGTTGAGTGGTGTTCTTGGAAATATGTTCTCGAGAATGTGAAGAAGGCGGTGATGGATGAATTATTAGTAAGTATATTGTTGATGGATCAATAATTAATTTTGTGAATTTTTTTTGTTATATGTTGGAATTAATTATTTGCATATATGTGTAACAGTGTAAATATACTCTTAATGATGATACCAACGAAGAGTTGATGAAGTTGATGGAGGCAGCATTGGAGGGAGGTTACAACTGATGACGTTATGACGTCGAGTTGAATGGAGCACCGTCGAAATAGTAGTTTTAAATTTATGTTTTTTAGGACAATATTTAAATTTAAGAATTTTTTTTATATAAGTTATGTATTTGGACTTAATTAGGTTTTAATTCCTGTTTGGTTTTTAAATAATTGAATGGAATATAATATCATTTTATTTAAGGTTTTAATTTTTTTAGAATAAATATTATAACTGAAAATTTGTTTGTAATTATGAAGTTTACATAAACATAGATATCTATGTTTACATAAACTTCATAATTACAAACAAATCACGGTCGTTGCTAAAAGGTTTAAGTGACAAAGGTTGTCGCTATGCAAAACCTTGCATGACAAACCCTTCGTCGCGCAAATGGCGTTCAGTTTTAGGTCAATGTATTTGGTGCAAGAGAATCAGAGAAATCAATACCGTATTTAGTGCAGAAGTTTGCACGACAAAGTCTTCGTCGCACAAAGTCCCTAACCTTGCTATAAATATGTTCTTCTGCTCTCCTTATTCTTCACAATTCAGTTCGGAAATGCTTACCAAGTTTGCATATTATAATCAATTCGTTCTTTTATTGTTGGTACGATGGCCGACAGTGGTGCGCGTTCGTTAAAGACAACAAATGGTGAAGGTTCCAGAAAATGTTTGCGTTATAAATTTTGCATTTTTTTTTATAAATTCTTTATTTAGCTTAAGTATGATGAAAATATACTTTATGGATAGACAAGAAGAAATTTTATGTGGTACGGGTCCAACACACTTATGGTTGCAACCGTTACCGAATCACTGATGACGAAGTAATAGGGTTGTGTAGTCAAAATAGGGCGCTAGCTTTTGGTCCGACATTGGAGCATTGGTGGGTACCAAATGTGTTGTGGATTGGGAGTCTTAGAGAGCCATCCCCGAGGAGCTAAAGATGCACATGATTGATGAGTTAGCTGTATGTGTTAATTTTATTAGTTAAATAATAATGTTTATTAAATATAATATAATAGTGAGCTTTTAATTTATTAATTTTTGCATGACTACCTAATTGGGACATTGACAAAAATGACCTAAATCTGATGAAGTCTATCGACAACATGTTCAAGTCGCGTTTCCAAGAATGGAAGTTTGATAGTCAACGCGCACAGCAAGAACCACAACTACCAGCGGATGAGTAGAATAGGGTTTTTTTATTTTAATTTTATTGCTTATTTAATAATTGGATATGAATTCTAAGTTTTTTTTTAGTATGAAGAGTTTAATTAAATATGTACTTAATGTTTAAGACTAATAAAATCAATGCATTTTAATAAATATGTATATTAATTAATTATGCACAAATGGTATAATGAAATAAGTTCTTGATTTATTAAGTATTTATGTGGTTTGAAATTTTTGAAGAGTGAATGAAAAAATTAATTTTTTTTTTTTTTTGAAAAAAGAACATTGAAAAAAAAAAAAAAGTAATGCGAGACGAACTATGGTTCGTTGCACAATGTGCTATAAAAACGCCACAAACTGTAGTTGGATGGCGCCCAATGTTTTGCACGACAATGCGTCGCACAAAGGCTTTCATTTACTGAAATTAACCAGAATACAGGAAGGCAGAAGTTGCAAAACAATTGCATTGCAGCAACTGTCTTCTCCTGGAAATATTTCCTTCGGCCATCGAGATTGTCGTTAGTCTTAGAGGTATAATTTTTCTTAACTAACTTATTTAATTTCCATTCATTTAAATTGTGTTGTATTTAGTTTATAGGTGTTGTGAGTTTATGTATTTGTATGCAAACATTTTTGTATGGATGTACAAAAAATGGTTTGCAATGTTCATATGAGCTTAGTTTCTCGTTTGAGAATTAGTTGGATTTCACAAACTTATGCGAAAGCATGACTGTGGTCCAATTAATTCTTGAATTGTCCCAAAATTTTGGACAATTTGAGAATGCACAGTTACATGTTGTATTTTGCGGTTCACACATTAGAGTTTGAACGTGGGAAATGTGGTAGCATCTCTTTGCATTCTTCGGGTGCATCGTAGTTTTTTGTATCTACGTCGTGCACTTGAAGAACTACAGGGAGATGTTGCCAAAATTTTCCCACGATCAAACTCTAATGTGTTGGGACCGTAAATTACAGCACATAGCTATGCATTCTCGAATAAGATAGGACCCATACCGAAGGCATAAGGTGGCATGTCATAATTAAAGGTGTTGTAACCCTTGTAAATTTTTTTTGTTTGTAGGTGAAATGGACAAACAATGGATACATAATCCTAACAACTGTAGTTCAACTCAAATTCAGTGTCCTTGTACAAAGTGTAACAACTTAGTGATTGAATATTTTGAAATTGTTCGATACCATTTAGTCAAAAATGGGATGATGGAAACCTATACTACATGGAATCATCATGAAGAACAAATGCAATATGCTTCATCCTCCCACATTACCCAAGCAGTGGATATAGTTGAATCTATTGTAGACCCAAATGACCAAATTATGGGCATTATCAATGATACTTTTCCAACTGCTAATTCGAATACGAATGAGGAAGTAGAAGATGACGTCCCTCCTACCATTGATAGTGAAGCATTCGAAAAATATGAAAAACTATTAAAAAGTGCCAAGCAAGAATTATACCCCCGTTGGGGAGAATTTTAGGTGTTCACGGCCATTGTTGAGTTGATGCATGGCAAAATAAAGTTTAGTATGTCGAACCAGTGTTTTGATTACTTTTTGGGGGTTTTCAAGAGGATGCTTCCAAAGGACAATTGCCTTCCTAAAGATCATAAAAGTGCAAAGAAGATGATGAGTGGTCTTGGATTGGGACATGAAAAAATTCACGCTTGTAAAAATAATTGCATTTTGTTCTACAAAGAGAAAGCGTTGGATAAATGTCTTGTATGTAATGAGTCGCGATTTAAAATGACCTCTCAGAATAGAAGAATGAAGATTCCACAAAAAGTTATGCGTTATCTCCCATTAAAGCCCAGGTTGCAAGGATTGTATATGTCGACGCACACTGCAAGCAACATGAGGTGGCATAAGGACAGACGAGTGGATGATGATGTTATGAGACATCCTGCAGATGGAGAGGCCTAGAAAGAGTTTGATCGGCTGTACCCCAATTTTACACGTGAGCCCCAAAACGTTAGATTAGAACTTGCGACAGACGGGTTTAATCCGTTCGGGGTTCTAAACCAAAACAACAATACTTGGCCAATCTTCGCAATTTTGTATAATTTACCACCTTGGAAATGCATGAAAAAAAAAAAAAGAATATATGAAGATGAAGTTGATAACCGAAGATCTGGGCATGTTTGTTGATGCGTATTTACAACCGTTGGTCGATGAACTAAAAGAATTATGGAAAAACGATGTTCCCACATACAATAAATCTACAGGAAAGATGTTCACTTTGAGAGAAACCGTGATTTGGACTATAAACAATTTTCCTACATATGCTATGATGTATGAGTGGTGCACTAAGGGCATTACGCATGCCCAGTTTGCAAAGAGAACACAACATCTAGTTGGCACGTAAGAAAAGTTTGTTACCTAAGGCATCGTAGATGGTTGTCGTGGGACCATGAATGGCGTCAAAACAAGATAGCCTTCTTTAACGGCACAAAGTTTCTGCCAAGACCAAGAGAATGGTCCGGCGATGAAATTTTGGCTCAGGTGAATTGGTTTGATTTTGCTCTGTTGGGCAAATCTGTAAATAGGACAAGACCAGACACACATCTAAACTGGACACACAAGATGAGGTTGCTCGAGCTCCTATACTAGCCTAAATTACAATTGAGACACAACATTGATGTAATGCATGTTGAGAAAAATGCATTTGATACACTGGTTGGAACTATACTAGACATCGAGGGAAAAACGAAGGACAGAATAAAAACTCGGATCGATCTGGAAAAAATGGGCATTAGGCCAGGTTTATGGAAGACGAGGGACTGAGACATAGCCAGAAAGAAGCTCACACCATTTTCGGTGAAACCGGATAAAAGGAAAGAGTTTTTGCAATTTCTATCTTCTATAAAGTTTGCAAATGGATATGCTTTAAACATCGGCCATTGTGCAAACGTGGATGGAGGTAAATTTTTCGGCCTTAAGAGTCATGATTGTCATGTCATACTTCAACGCCTTCTCTTAGCGGGAATTCAACACCTCTTGCCCGAAGACGTGAACTCGATTATGTTGTTGGTGAGATATTTTTCTCAATTAACTGCAAGATCTTTGCACAAGTCTGATGTTAAACAGTTGTGCAACGATATTATTGAAGTGTTATGCAGGTTTGAACAAATATTTCCTCCAGCTTTCTTCAAAAGCATGATCCACGTGATGATTCACTTGTCAAATGAGGCACTGATAGCCGGACTGGTAAACTATCGATGGATGTATCCGATATAAAGGTATATAATCGCCATAAATACTTTAGTTCGTAATGTATGCATGATTTGACTAATTTTATACGATATTTTGTTTATTGATGCAGACTACTGGGTGAATTAAAAAAGAGTGTACGGAAGCCCCAAATGATCAATCGTGAAGGCATAGGTCGCATTTGAGTCGCTTACATATTGTGCAATGTACCTACAAGACGTTGAGACTACTTTCAACTGACAACAACATAATAATGACGGTGGTGTGAGAAGTGAAAAACTTTATGTTTTTGCCCAAATTGCACGACCCTTTGGTGAACCAATCAGAGAAGAGTCGTTTGACAAAATGGACATGGATGTAGCACATTGGTTTGTACTTAACAATTGTGACAAGACAATTACCTACCTAGATGAGCATGAAGAGTTGATGATCGGGAACATCCTTCACATTTATATGCCAAAAAGCATCGTGAATTGTTTCCTCGATGGTTTCGTGAAAATGTAAGTTGTTCGTGTATTGGGTTATTTGCATAATGGTAAATGTTAAACTAAAACAAATTTTTCTCATCTATTTAGGTGAATGAAATGAATTCACCCGCTTACATTGAAGAATTGTACAACTTGGCTATTGGGCCCCTAAGTGCAGAATTGTACTTCGGTTGTCACGTAAATGGCATCAAGTTTTTGGTAGCTGATCGGGATGACAAGCTTAGTACGCAAAATAGTGGGGTACATGTCCTAGGTGTAGGTGACATTGCAGACAGTGATTTCTATGGAAAACTGACAAGTGTTGTGCAATTACTTTACAAAGACCGGTGTCAAGTTATCTTGTTTAAGTGTCATTGGTTTGATACAAACCCACGTAGGGTTGGAGGTGTTAAGCGAGATGATGGTTTGCTATTGGTCAACACTAACAAATGTTGGTATAACGATGGCCCTTACATATTGGCAACGATGGCCAAACAAATTTTCTATATAGATGACCCTAAGGGCTGGAGGGGATGGAAAATAGTACAGAAGATTGAGCATTAAGGGTTGTGTGATATTCCGGACCGAGATTTGGCTGCCAATCATGATTATGGTGACGTTGCTAACCAACAATTGAAGACTTCAACGGAACTTGGTGCATATACACTACGGGATATAACTATTGTACAAAAACCGTATCAAGTAGTAGGAGGTCCTAAAATCGAAATACCGATCGACTCCATTATGATTGACCTCAGGGATCTATCTATCGCGATACAATGCACCTGATCGCGCAAACGACGATGTTGACATGCCTACAGATGAGGATGAATGGAAGTCTGAATCTAACGATAATGATGATCTTTATTCTAGTTCAGACAAGGATTAATGAAAAATTGTGATGTAAATGTAATGATATTTATTTAATAGTATTTATTTTGTATATAAACAAAAGTTTTCTTTAAAAATTCATTTTTTTTAACTGGTGGCACGACGAAAATTTAGACACCCTCGTTGCGCAAACATGTAAAAATTTGATCTTTTTTGCCAAAATTGGGCACGTTTTTGTTTCTGTGCCTTCAATTCACTCTATTTCTCTCTATCTCATACTCACTCAACCTTTATCTTGATTTTGTTTGAACTCAAGCTCCTCTCTTTCTCTCTCTCGATTCTCTCAAGCTTCTCACTCTATCTCTCTCTATCTCAGTGTCTCCATCTCGCCTCCGTGGCACTCCGACGCCACACCCTCTTCCCATCGCCGTAACATTACTAGGTAAGCACCCGGTCTCCCTTAATGCAATTATTTATGAGTGCAATTTTCTCAATTTTTCTGTTGAATTGTTTTAATTGCAACATTTAGGGATTTAGGTTCAAATTGGGAATCTTGGGTTAGGGATTTAAGGTTAGAATTAGGAATCCTGGGTTAGGGATTTAGGATTCAAATTGGGAATCTTGGGTTATTGATTAATTTATTAATTAGTTTTGATTATAAATATGTATTTGTATTTTGTTTCTCGATAATGAAAACTGTGTTTTACTAGGACAAATTTTTTTTATTAGGATAGATACAAATTTGAAAGGATGAAAATTTCTGATTAATATTTAATTAATTTGTTGCTTTCACATTGTTTTCAACCAAACACAGCTTTAGCAGTATATACATTGTGCATATGTGCATGTGTTTTTCTTGAAGGTATGAGAAAATAAGTTTTACGAGGCCATTATTTGAAGTTTAGTCGAATTTGTTGAATGTAGATTAATTGTTTCGCATTTGTATTTGTAGCCATCCATGAACTTTTCTACTGCGCAAGGGAAGAAGGAAGCGAAGGTTCAAGTAATTCACGGTTTTCATTTAAAAGAAAAATATTTTCTTGGCTTATTATTGTACACGGGCATCAAACAATGAATTAATCTAGGTTGATTGTACCTGTCATTACTCTCTGTTCTCATGCTTTACTGAAACTGGATTGATGCTTTTAAATTTTGCATTGGACTCAATCATATGATGCCTATTTTACTGTGTTGACGGAATTCATAGTTTTGTCCATATTGCATATGGAATATAGACAAACCTAAGATTGACATGTTTGTTTGTGAGCCTTTGATTCACTGCATATGGAGTCATAAGTTCTTAGGTGCACATAGCTAGCACTTAGTTGTCATTCCTTTATCATTGTTTTTCCATGAAACATTATAACAATATGGTTTATGAATTGTGAAGACGCTACTATGAAAACAAGCACACTACTTGATCATTCCTATTTGTTTATGAATTGTGAAGATGTGAGGAAATTTCTCAAATTTGAAA
The DNA here is from genome assembly GCF_963583255.1 of Pyrus communis. Taxonomy (NCBI): domain Eukaryota; kingdom Viridiplantae; phylum Streptophyta; class Magnoliopsida; order Rosales; family Rosaceae; genus Pyrus; species Pyrus communis. Next base: position 13,968,194 of record NC_084806.1, read on the forward strand.
CTTACCATACCTTGTAAGGGCTTGCAAAGAATTGGGTTACTCACTTCATTGGTAATTGAGTTTAGAGTGTAATCCCAACTTCCTTCATACAAATATCATAACATTTCTGTTCAATTTCTTCATGTTTTGGTGTTGTTTGTTCTGTAATGTGTTTGCTATCTACTATGAGTATAATATCTTCTATAATTTCATTCCTTTTTCTAGCTAGAAACATTTTTTAGCTGGGGTGACCTTAACTTCTAGCTCAACTTGAGAAAATTTATGATAGTAGAATATCTTCTATAATTTCATTCCTTTTTTTTTTTTTTTTTGTCTCAAATTTCATTAAGCCAACTTGTAGGCATTTGAAAATTTCACCAATTAATAAAGTACTTAAATATAACAAAGTCAAGTTATATATGTCTTTTACTTTATATTCAATCGAAGGAGCATGAATAATATGTTCTACCCCTTATGTAAGCATCATATTTTTACTGTGGGCCTTAGCTGCCTTTGTCTTTTGAGTGTGACTAATTGATTAAAATTTATATTGGGGTATACCGAATGAGAGAGAAACTGTGAGAGTGAGCAAGTTTCTTGGGTGTATTAGGAACTCCTTTAGAGACTATTGAGAGGGATTGAGATGAGTAAGGTTACCAATGAGTATGTGACAAAAAGAGGAGTTGGGAAAACATTATTTTTTCTGTTGACATTTCGTTCTAACCCACAAAAGCTTTTAAATGTCATTGCTTTCTGTAGTTGTCTGAATTCAGAATACAAATTATAGGAGAACTGGTTGGAATATACCAATTTTAAAGACTGTATCAATAATAGTATATGTTTTCACAATTCATAAACAAATATGAATGATCAAGGAAGTTGGGATTATCCTTAATCAGAGCAAACGGAGTAAGTATTCATCTTCATGTCCAACCTGGAGGTCAATCAGGTCCAAACTGATAATGAAGATGCTTTAAAATATATGACAAAAAGAAAAAGAAAAAGGGTTTTGAAAATATTTAGGAGATCACTTCAATACAGGTAAAAATGATGTGAGCAGTTAGTTACACTTTCGAAATAAAATACTAACACCTTATCTACTGCATTTCTGAGTTTCTTCTTCCGTATGTACAATATCATCAATCCAACTACAGATACTAACTGCTAAAACCTCACTAATTTTCACCATGCAGAATCTAATTGCTGCATATTATTGATTTGATAATATGTTGGTTTTAACTTTGTCATGGCATGCATTTGATAATTAGCTGGAATTAATTTCATCATGTCATTTTAAGAATGTTTTTGCTCTAAGTTCTCATTTTATTTGGTTGCTGGCAATTGAGCTCCATGTTTAACCACAGTCATCCCATTCACATTGGCATTACACATGTAAGGGATGCAACAACTTTTGTATCTATCATGGTACTAGTTGTTGTCAGTTTGTTCAAGTTTTGTAATTGTCTTTCATTCATAATTTGTACAAGTTTTGTAACTTAGGAATGTATTTGGAACTATCAAGGTTAGGATATGTTTTAGTATATCTAAATCAGATTAAAGTAATGGAATGTAACTTTTTAATTAATTATTTTTGTAGATGTCGAACTTAATATCAAATTAGCGAGCAGCTAGTAAGGGCAGTCAGACACCTTCTTCAGGAAGTAGTGCTGCTGCCACCTCCACACCTGATATGGGCATGGTGGGTGTGCCTCCGGTCATGCTTTTGGGGCCAACGGTGTCTACGGCTCTTGCGTTATCGACTTCTTTGGTGACGCATCTTGTACTAAGCGCCGGGCGGACTCATCGATGGCCCTGGAGTTCTGAGGGGGTTCAACAGTCTGGTGAGGCTTCCTCTGTCCAGGGATAGGTGTCCCAGACAGGTAAGCTTGCTTTGTCCATTTATAAGCTTGCTTTTGGTTTCATGATGGTCAAAGCAACATTGACATTAGTCCGTAGAAATGCTTAAACCTTCAAAACTGTCGCATTCCCATTAATTAGAACGAACTTACTAAGAACTTTGCTTTGAGGGCTTTGCCTCTATTGTTGTCAGTTCGTGTAATCCCACAAACAAATGCTCTCTATATTAGTAGAACCACTACTATAAACGATTTAAGTTGGCACACCTGGCCTTGCAAGACAAAACTTGTTGCAAACTCGCAGTGTCAAGTCATATCAACAAGTTGTAAATTTTGTTTTCACGTCCCCAATTGCTATAAACTGTTTGAATTGTTGGGTGGATGTGTTATTTTGGTTGTTATATTGTCTGCAGGTTTTAGGAAATGTTATAGTTTTAGGGGAGGTTCTACCAAATTTTTGGTAGAAAATAGAATTCATCTAATGTTAACTTTGTTTATTTGGTAGGTCAAAAAGAAAAAAAAAAAAAAAAAAAAAAAAAAAAACCAGGGGCCCTTGCAGACTACTTAAGACTTCACAGACCACTTGCACCACGACCGAAAGTTCACCATTACATGGGATCCACGACATTGTGCGGCTGCAATAAAGGAGCAGCACAGTGCGTTGGCCACCGACATTGGCTCGATTATCAAGAACCATTGCCCCCTCATGTGGGAGTCATGGAGAGTTGTCCCCCAAGAAGTCAAGGAAGCCGTTCTTCATGAATTATCGGTAAGAATTTTCAACCTCAAATACTAAATTTTTATTAAAGTAAACAAAGATTATAAATTTTAACTATATTCATTTTTTGAGTTTTGCAACATCACTATGAGATCTCCAACCTCGATGCCAATTAAATGCAGTACATCAACGACCTTTGCTCTGGTAGGTTCACTCAATGGAAGAACGACCTCCATAAGCATTATGAGCTATATGACGGTCCGGAAGTCACTCTAGCAATTGGGTGCCCTATAGAGTATAATATATATTTCAATAATATTTAATCAAAATTTTTATATTTTTAAATAATATGTTAATTTTTTTCATTAATACGTTTTGTTAATTCAACAGAAAAAGTGAAGGCAAACTCAATCAATCGGTCAAGGAACAAACTTCTTCACCAATCCGGCTCACGACGCTTCTCTTATAGGTTGAAGGAGCGACGTAAGGTAACTGATGAGTCCATATTATATCATATATTTTTCCCAAATCTTACTATTAATTTATTAGTTACTTTGGTAGAATTTTGATACTTTGTTATGTATTTTCAATGTAGGACATTCGACTTCCTCTGGAGCAAAAAGTGAACAAACAGATGAATTTTGGAGTGATTCTAATTGGAAGATTTTCGTGAGTCTTTCAAGATGATTTTATCAAAATTCAATATTTTTCTACCAAATCGTTTGATCGTGGCGATGAAATAAAGGCTCAGCACGCAGCTTTCCCAGATTGACGCTTTTGGACGTTTTGAGTATTTTGGAGGTCAAGATGGCGTATTTTGAGGAAGATTCCTTTTGAGGAATTGTAGGGGACGTCCTCAGCTTTCAAAAGATACCTTTTGGGACCAAATTGGAGTTGATTTAGTCAGTCAAAAGTGTGATTTTCTAAGAACTCCGAATTCTAGTTCAAATAGGAAACCTTTTATTTTCTGTTTTATTATTTAATTATGTTTCCTAGTTTTACTCTAAGACTTTTTAGGGTTTTATTTTGTATTAATATAAATAAGGTTTGTTAGCCATTAGGGTTCTTTTCGCAACATTTTTTTTTGTGGGGGGGGGAGAGAACGCAATAGTTTGACTTTAGAGAGCCTTGACGATTCAAGTTTATTTTCAAGGTGTTTTCTATCTATGTTCTTAATAATATTTTGTTTTATGGTTGTTAGTAACTAATTTTGTTTGCTAGGGCGAGGTCATGATCCTTAGCAAGAATATGTAGTCTTTTTTTAATTTTCTTATGAATTTATGCATGCAAGTTTTGGATTGTTATCACTGTGCTTTAAACTATCTATTTGTCGTAGTGATTCACAACCATTAGGATATTTAGAAAATTAATTTGATGCAATTTTGGCGGAGGGGTTGTCCTTAAAATTGGTGTTCGCTTCTTGTGGTTAATATGTGTAACTACTTAGGATGGACGACACGTCTTAAGAGTTATATGGTTTTTCAAAAGGTTTTCACAAAACTTAATGAGTCTTGCATGTTCACATTCAATCTGAATGCCACGGACGAGTTGCATGGTAGATATACATTCTTGTTGGAGGTTCCAAGTAGGGCATACTTTAGGAAAACCTAACCTTCAAAATATGCATGTCTAATTCATAAGGAATTAGAAGAACTACGCAAGATTGTTAGGGTAACGGCTGAACCCTAGGTTTTACAAATTGACTTTCTTTAAATTGTTCTCTAGTTAATTTCTTTAATTGTTTTATTTTAAAATTCGTTTTTATTATATTAAATTCTAGAATCAACATTTTTCAAACTTTGTTTTCAATAATTAATTAAGAGATGGTTTTATACATAAATTATTCATTCAATCCCTGTGGAGAACGACCTTACTTAAGCCGTTATACTACGACAACCTTGTACTCTTATAAGTATTTTTAAGTGTTTTTATCCCTACTTTTGCAGGTGGTAAAATCCCTATCAGTAACCGTATATTTATTTTACGTTTTCAATGTTTTTGCTTTTTATTACACAATTGGTAATCTACGTTAACACTTTTTAAATTTTTTCAAGGGGGTCAAAGTTTCCTGAAATCGACATGTTTAAGGAGATGTACGTTCAGCCCAGGTATGAGTTGACAGAGCAGCTTCATGTAAGTTATTTCAATTTTTTTATATTCAATTAGTATTAATATTAATTACATGTATATTCAAATTAGTTTGTTTATTTCATTTTTCCAGTCCATCATGGTGGGGAAGGGCTAGACCGTTCTGGAGGACATGGCTTCCCAGCTTCCCCTAAAGATCCCCGATCGAGGAGGTGGTTCCCCCTGAGGATGCTAGTTTTCAGATCATGACAGACACACTTGATCATACCCTCGCTCGTCGGCATGAGAATGTTCACCGGGGGCTTGGGAAAGCCCACATTCAGGACTCGTTTGCCTCATCCTCCAGGCAGAGAATAGAAGAGGTTAAAACACTGACATCTGAAGTGGCGAACCTGAAGGAGTGTATTGCGACCCAAAACAATTTGATGAACCAAATTCGTTGCGCACTTCAAATCTCTGGCATTCACTTCCCTGACGTTGAACCACCTCCAAAAACGATCTCCTAGCCCCCCCGCTGCTGCAGCTATAACCTCCCAGCCTCTCGTCATAGCAGCAACACCACCAGCCGGTGATTGTGATGTCAAGGACTACCTATTTTAGTTTTGTTTTAAATTGTTTTCAAATTTAAAAATATTTTTTTTCCATTGTATGTACATTTACAATAATTTTTTAATTCAATATTCTTTTACATTTACTATTTTTAATTTCTTTAAATTCATTTTTACATAAAACAATATTAGCAACATTCAAAAGGAAAAAGAAATTAAATAATAAATTATTTAAAAAACTAATTTTAAAATCTTACAGTGACGGCCTCTATATCCGTCGTGCAAGAGTTTAGGGGTCAAACCCCGGTTTCGTCGCTTCGGTACACATAACGACCACCAGTTCCGTCGCACAATCTTCATTTTGCGCAACGAATAGTTTCCCTCCATCTCGTTCCTGACATCACGAGCTTTGCACAACAGAATTTGTGGGACGCTTTCTTCACCACCCAATGTTTTCGATGACAGTTTTGGCCTTTGCGTGACACTTTCCCCTTCGTCATTCAAGAAGTTATTCTTAGCAGTTTTGTGATTCGCACGTGATCCTTTTAAAATGATATGAAAGAATAAAACCCAACCTAACTAATAGGTAGTTAAGTAATTAGGAAGAGAATAAAAAGGAACAAATTGATATCACCCCTTTGAAGTGGTAGGATACAATTGTGTGTATATACACACACACACACAAGAGGTAAAATGCAAATCTAATCGATATTATGAAAATAATTACCTATTGGCTATTGCAGAGAAACAACACAATCAACACTATGATAATTGTGTCTCTATAGAAAAGGTAAAATTCATGTAACAATGCTAGGTGGACTAAATTTACAAATTAAATGGTGTGTTATCAATAAGAAATAAGCATGTTAATCATCACTTAAGTAATAATTCAATCATCAACTTCCATGTCATTTAATTTACAAAATTAATCTACACATTTAGTCTCCTTAGCATTACTCAAATAAAAAAGGTAACTACAATCCACCTTCTAAAAAGGTTGACTATGCCAACCAAAAAAAAAAGGTAGATTATGTGCTTGCTATCCCAAATCAACAATTTCAGAAACTTTCATTGAAAAAAAAATTTCTACATGTAATAAAATAAAAAAGAAAATTTTTATTTTAAGGGTGTTTTAAGGAAACACTATTGTTCACTTTTAATGAAAAACCACATTTTTACCTTTCCCTGGTATTATTCACTACACCTTTATTTGTCCTTTTCATTAAAACTAAAATTTTTTGGGACTTTTCGTTAGTTTTTCTTTATTTTAACTCATATAATTTCCTTCTACACTCAGCTTATTCTTTATACTCATATTATTTTTAAGGGGCATTTAGACTTAAAGACCTAAAGAAGATTATTTTTTTCATTATAACCCTGATGCTTTTATAAATCTAGTTTTAGTCCCTAACTTTAAAACTCATTATCAATCATATTAAATACCCCTGCCCACTTTTATTATTTTCAAATGTTTTTCCAAAAATTCCTAATTTAATCATCAAGAAGGCCTTAAAATAGAAATTTTTATTTCTACATATCAAATTTAGTAATTTAAAATGGAAGACTTTTTAAATCATTTTGCTAATGAGAATTAAACTATATAAAAATTTATACAAACAATCACTAAACCAAACAAATAAATTAAATTGCAGACACAATAAACAATATACACTATAAAGGTACATGAATATATACATAGGTGCATATATATATAGATACATATATACATAGGCAAGCCCTTTATGCAAAGGGATCCCCATTTTTTAAAAAAAAAAAAGAAAAAAAAGGGGAATAGGTGTGGGGCCCACTCTACATCAAATTTCAACGATCCGAACCGTCTATTTTGTAAGTCTCAATTCATAGACTATCCTTACAAAAATTCAATTCAATCCAAAGTCATTTGCCTATTTAATTATGAAGATCAAATTTCATTGTTTCTTGTATAACAAAGTATTCATTCATTTCTTTGATGTGACATCCCACATCGCCCAGGGGAGTGATCTTTATATGTATATTCTCATCTCTACCTAGCACGAGGCCTTTTGGCAGCTCACTGGCTTCGGGTTCCATAGGAACTCCGAAGTTAAGCGAGAAAGGGGCTAGAGCAATCCCATGATAGGTGACCCACTGGGAAGTTGCTCGTGAGTTCCCAAAAACAAAGCCGTGAGGGAATGGTAAGCCCAAAGCGGACAATATCGTGCTACGGTGGTGGAGCGGGCCCGGGAAGTGATCCGCCCCGGGCCGGGATGTGACATTTGAACCCAATTAGATGTCTTAAATATCCCGATTTGGCTAATATTTTGCACGGATGATCTATGAGGTACAACTTAAAAAATAGATGATTCGGATCGTTAAAGTTCAATGTGGTGTGGACTCCACAACTAATCTCCATTTTTATAACAAAAAAAATGGGTATCTCTTCCCTTAAAGGCTTCCTATACATAGGTTCATATGTATAGGTACACAAATGTACATATAGGTGCATATATATAGGTAACATATATACATAGGTTTCATGTGTATAGATACACAAATGTATATATAGGTGCATATATATCGGTACATATATATATATATATATATATATTTATGTACATATGCACAGGCACACAAATTATGTATGCATATATATACGTGCAAATAAACATATATGTACTGTTACCACTTAAGCAATTTTTGTACCCATATTGAATACAAATTAAGTAAAAATCTTCTATTTATAATACTAAAAATAAAACAAAACAAAAGTTAATAATTATTAGCTAGATTTTAGGTGATATACAAAGTCAAGGGACCAAAATCAATATTTAATCTTACACCCAACTTTAATGAAAAATTGATCTTATTTAGGGATTATAATTTAGTTTCCTATATTTTTAATTAAACTATCAATATCTCTTTAAATCCAAATTTACTGAATAAACTACCCTTACAAACCTTCATGCACAAAATCAGTGAGATTTTGAAACAATGTAAAGTGTCAAGTTTGTCTTTACACCCATTTGAAAAATAAAAAACCAAAATCAATGCATTATTTCCTCTGACGTTCTATGCTTCCAACAATTGTTTTTTTGGAGTCTTCATCACTCGATACAATGTTGCTCTCGATATATCTCAGGTTGCTTTGTGTGACCATGTCAAACAAGTTGTCAATTCAAAGGGGTTCCATCTATTTACTTGGAAGCCCAAGGTTTTTAGGTTCTCTTCTCTCGATACAAAATAAATTAGTTTTTTTCGTGTTTCTAAATTATTGAGTTTGAAATGTTTTTCTAAGTCATTTTTATTAAAGTCTTACGTATGAAAATAAATAATTTTTCTTATATGAAATTAGGTCACATTTTTTAACATCGTCCCAAAGCTCAAAAATATCAAAACCGGCCTTGGAAATGAGGAGCACACTGTAAGCACCCATATATACCTATTTGAATAGAAACAAGCTGCAAGCCTGCAAATCGACTCAACTTTCAACTTTTTCAAGTGACAAATTGCAACCTGTAAGTTGGACTTGTAATTAAATATAGGGAGTTTTAACGAAAAACTCACGGTACTGTTCACTTTAACGAAAAACCACATTTTTACACTAAAAAGTCAAACCTGGTACTATTCACTTTACTCTTTATTTTGTCCTTATCATTAAAACTCAAAGTTTTCAAGCCCTTTTCATTAGTTTTCCTTTAAATGAGAGTTTTAACGAAAAGCCTACGGTACTGTTCACCTTAACGAAAAATCACATTATTTTTCCTTTAAACGGAAAAGCCCACGGTACTGTTCACTTTAATGAAATGCCCTTTTTATTAGTTTTCCTGCTAAGTGTTACCTCATTTTTTTCATTAGTTTTCCTTTAAATATAATAGAAAAGTTGATTGATACCCACTTTCCTAAGCCAATTCTAGGTAACACCCAAATATTTATTATTTTTCGATTTAGAGCCTTTGACCATTTATGCCACTTATGATAACTTTCCTTTGGAATTGAATTCCTTCCTGAGCAAATAATGGGGATCCTTATGACCTACTAACACGAGTCGTTGGATTTTGATCTAACGGCTACAAACAAGAAGTTCCTCTAAAAGTTATAATAATTGTAGCCGTTGGATCAAAATTTAACGGTCTGTGTTAGTGGATCATGAGGATCTCCACCATTTGCTTAGGAGGGGATCCAATTCCCTTTCCTTTTATGTGTGGTGCAAATTGATGTTTCTATTTCTATTTTTCATTTCCAATTTGCCCATAAAGTTAAAATGGTTAGAAGCATGATTAGGGTAACACTTAGCAGATTTATTGCTATCATTATTTAGATTCCCAATTTTTTTTTTTCTTTTTAAGGAATGCTGGGTTAAACCAAGTAGTCATATCCCATTTGACCTGGCATTCATGTCATGTTTTTCGTGTTTGTGTTGATTTTGCGTTATACCCAAGATCTTAATGGGTCATGTTGTGTAACACCTGTTAAAAAAAACGAGAGTATGACCCCCAAACTCGACCTATTAATATTAACAAGTAATATGACCCGACCTGTTATCCGTTAAAAAAATATATTTTAAACCAATAAATAATCAAATGAAAAAAATAACACCGAATTAGTATATGCATATCACATTGTTACATAAATATTACTTCAAAAACATAAAAAACAACATTTTGTCTTTCAAGTATCACATAAATAATAATTAATGTAGAACTGGAAAAAAAAAATGCAAACACTCGTAATGACAAGCTTTACAACTTTCATGAATGGCTCAACTTCGAAATTCGCTTGTATAACACATAAACTATAGATCGAAATTTAACCAATGATTGTCGTTTACATTTATACTCCATTCTTCTCACCAAATTTTGTTTTTTGAAAACATAAACTTTTAGAGAATGCAGGAAGATGAACGGTTCAGATCGTTGATGTTACGTTCATAGTTTTACTGTTAGTGAAAATATTGCTCGAAGTTTGTAAAGTCTAAAAACTATATAACATCGACTCATATTTCAATTAACCGTAAATATGGGAACATGATATCAATGATCCAAATTGTTCATTTTTTCTATATCCGCTAAAAAGATCATGTTTTTAAAAAAGAAAGTCTAAAAGAAAATAAAATTTCGGTGAGAAGAATACAGCATAAACGACAATCGACAGGTAATTATAAATCTAAGGTTTATGAATTATAGTGATAAATTTTGGAATTGGCCCTTGACGAAAGTTGTAAAGCTTGTCACTATGAGTGATTTAATATTCTTTTTTACATTTTTCGCACTTCTACAATAATTATTATGAATTTCATTAATTTTGCACTCAAATAATAAACATTATTCATCGTAGTTTGGAGGGTTTTAAATATCTAAACAACGATGTAACCATCATCTAAACGTAGACGATGCAATCATGAGGGATTATATATTCTTTCACATTTCACACTTGTACAAAAATTAATTTTTATTTATATTGGACTCCCCTAAAAATATTAGTCACAAGGCTTTGTAGGGTTTTAAAAATTCAAACGACGATGTACCCATCTCAAACGTAGATAATGTGATCACGAGCGTTTGCATATTTTTTTTTTCACATTTTTCTCACTTGTAAATTAATTATTATAATTTTTTAATGTGTTGGTTATTTTTAAATTACTTTGACATTTTTATTTTTTAATGTGTTTTATAATATTTTAATCCCAGTTTTAAGAAGATAAAACATTTATGAGTATGATTTTATGTGAAAGAGTAAAAACTTTGTTGGATTGTTCACTCCAAAATTGAAAGTCTATTTTTTTTCCTATACAAATACTATACTAGTTGATTAAATTTTGGGCAACATGTCAAGTAAAAGTTATCTCAGCAATGATAATAAAAAACTCTCATAATAAAAATAAATAAATAAATAAAACTTAAATTTTTTAACTTATATAGAATAAGTAAAAAAAAAACTTATATATAATAATAATACAATAATACATATTTAGTATTGTGACAGCTCGTCCCGGATTATTTGTACCGTAGGTGTGAAATGACGGTTTTGCCCCTAGTGGTTATGTTTCGTTGTGTGGTTGTTTTGGGGTTTTGGTTGGCTGCATCTGGACCACACACACACCCACACTCTTATCCTCATCTCCTTCCCTGTCTCGTGCCTCTCTCTCTCTCTCTCTCTCTCTCTCTTTCTCACTTCTTCTTCTTCGTACGGACAAGACCAAAAACCTGTGAAAACGCTGTAGATCGAGGTGAAAAACTGTACCTTTGGGTTCGTGAGGTTCATACGAGTTCAACCATACCTATTTCAGGTAGGAAATCCTTCGATTTCCGAACCATGGAACCCCGATTTTGGTCATTGTTCATGCATACGTGAAATGTTGTTTTTCAGGGAATTTGAAGCTTGTAGGAAGCTTAGTGAGGTCTTTAGGAAGCTCGGGGTGGTTCATTGGAAGGTTTTGGACGTCGGGATTGTGAGTTGTAAGTTTGGCCGGATTTTGTGAAGTTTCTCCGGCGAGATTCCATGAATTTCAGGGCTCGAAAGTGGTACGGTTTTGTTCTATTTGTTGTAAGCTTCATTTTGGTACCAATTTCATGAAATTTGGTTTAAAAATGAGTGAGAAACGAAGGTTTGAAGTTTTTCCGGTTTTCCGGCAATGGCGACAGTATCGGAGGCATTCCAAAGAAGATGACGGAATATTCCGTCAGTTTGGACGGAATATTCCTAATGGCGTTAGGTTAACTTTAACGAAATCTGTTAGTTTTAACGGAATATTCCTGACGGCGTTAACTGACGCTGTCAGTGTGCCTGGCACGTGGCCGCTCGTGGCCGGCGCGTAGGGGCGCGTGAGACGTCGAAAAATTATTTTAAAAATTTGGGGATGTTCGTGAGGTTGAGTAGATCACGTTGGTGTATTCATACACCCCCTTTGAGCATTGTATGAGAAGTTATTACCTAGTTTTGGTTATGTGCTTTAAATTAACGTTTTTATAGTTGTTTCGCATATAGGTGAGACCTATCTCGAGGACGAGCGCAATCACTCGAGGTAAGGGGGTTACGACCCTTCTACATACCAGTAAGTGGGCTTTTGGTTTTCCGTATATACCTATATACTTGTGGTTTTCCCAGAAAATGAAATGGAATGTTTATATGTTTTAAATGCCATGTATAGCGTTTGCCTATTTATTTATGCATTAATAGTTGCATATATGTATGTTTGGTGATGCGGACGCACATGTAAGTGTCAGGTAAGTTATAGTTTATAGTCGTGACGTAGTAGTTATGTGTTATTCATAGTGAGTTCATAACCTGCACCATCGGTGTTAGTGCTCCTGCCCAGAGTAGGGCACAGTCCTTCACATGATATTCACCTTCCGCAGCACACGCTCATCTTGGATCCAAATTAGGTGCACAGTCCTGTCGTACAGACCACTTTAGATGCTTCCGACTCATAGGTGACCCACGATTATTCGCCCAGTCTTCACGTGATCGTAGCACTTGAGCGTATTTATTTACACTCAGTCCTGTCGTACAGACCACTTTAGGTGGTTCCGACTCGTGTACAGGTATAGTTAGTAAGTTGGAGATTTGAGCTCTAGATTCAGCGGTACAGGTCACGTTAGGTGACTCCGGCTGACATATTACATTGCATGGATTGACATTACCTGAGTTACGTACATTTTATGTAGAGGCATTTGACATGGCATATTTTGAGCATGTTTTCGATATACATGTATATTTTATTTTCTGGGAAACTATACAGATTTTACGGCGAGGGGTTAGAACTTTTGATAATGAAATGATTTTGAAAAGCCTTGTTTTTGCCCACTCACACTTTCTGTTTTTCGCCCCTCCAGGTTCTAGTTTGAATTGCTCTTTTGATGGCTCACGAGGAATTCACGGCATATCTGACAGATTATCACCAGTGTAGGCCCCCTCTAGGTGTATTTTGTTAGTATTTGTTCCTCTGGACTGCACTTGATTTTCTGTGCTCTAACTATTGTTTTTCACACTTACACTTGCACATGTATGTTAATTACTCTGTGTGTAGTTTGGTTTTTATTTATTCGTACTTTTATTATTATTCTTAGCTTCCGCACTGTGCACATGGTTACGTCACTCTCACGTGACGGCCAGCATGCCCTGATTTCGGTTGGGGTGTGTCAAATATATTATATATATGTACTATGGCTATTGTATATAGTAAGTGTTTTTAGTAGTTTAAATTAGAAATCATCAAAATAATTTTTTCTTAACGGGTCGAAACGGGTTACTGACAGACTACCCGTGTGAAAACCCGTTCAGGACCCATTACTAACAGATTCTTAACGGATGACCCGATAACAACTGGTTATTAATAGATTCTTAACGGGTGACTCAATAACGATCCGATTAGTTATCATATTGACTCGAAACTTGTTACTTTTGTGTCTTTTCCTTGTCGTATTAACAGATCGTGTAAGAAATTACCAGATCTACTATTTGTACTCATGTTCGCATTCTCGTCTGTACAAATCAAAATAGTTTACAAGATTATTATCGCAGTTGTAAAAATAGAAAACCTATAATTTAGCAAATTAGATCTCTTTGGTTGAAACAAGACGAATGGTCAAAAGTTGAAAAAAAAAAAAATAAATAAATAAATAAATAGAGGCTACGTTGGGAGGATTTGGGACAAGGATGCTCTTACCTTTTCTCTTTTAAGAGTGCTAATGAGTGGGAGCAACGTTTCGAAATCATTCTTCTTGGGGCACAAACAAAAAATCTCAAATTTAAAATTTAAAACTTTTGTATTCTTTTTACTCTAAAAAAATATTGTATTCTTCTTTGGCTCTAAGTTGGTCGGTCTATTATCACTTAGTACGGTATAGTGGTATTATTTCACACTAGTAAGTAAGAAATCTTAGGTTCAATTATCCTCAAAGACGAATTTGAACTATATTATTGCTAGGTCTAGCCCACTTTCCTTACTCTTTTAATGTAGGTAATATTGTTTGTTCGAAAAAAAAAGAATTGGTTGATCTATTGAGTACTCGTGAAGGAACAAGGATCGGTTACTTTTAGTGGTAGGACTTGTTTGTGTGGTTAGGGATTTGTTTATGGTTTAATATTTGCCCTCTCAATATTTCCCGGAAAGAATCAAGAGTTGGGTGGTGGCTGCAACACCACTTCTCCATTTGGATTGATAGGGGATAAAGTTCAAGAGAACATATATATTTGCTATAACTATATACATATGCTATGGATTTGTTTGAAAATAATAGCGGAACAAGCATGGCTGTTGCATGGAGAGTTCTAGGTTAGTCTTCCCGGTGTCGCAAAAGGTATCACATTCATAACGAGATGGTATCACGTGGAAACCAACATGTAAATGATCAACCTCTTTGTGGTTGACATTAAACTCATATAATGGTAAAAGGGCACTATGAGGTTTTGTATCCTCAATAGCAATATAATGTTTAGCTATTGTTATTCTTCAATTCATTTGATCCGCCAGCCGAACATGAAGAAGAGCATGTAATAAGTAAAAATGGGTGTTTGGATATCACTATCCTATATATATATTGTTAATTGTGCATAAGATTTTAGCAGTAGCTATATTGTTAATTGTGCAGCGGCCAAGCTTTGTTCTAAAATAAAATTGAACTTAAAAAATTCATATGGGCGTTACATCTATAAGCCCAAAAATAGGGCTCGGGCAATTTTCAACTTCACGGTCAGTGAAAATGGGCAATTCCAAAGAAATGTGTTTTTCTTTTTTGGTCAAAAAAGAAATGTTCGAGGGCAAATCTGTCACAGCGAATTAAGCAGCTGCCTCTCTACTCTGCTACACAACTTGCCAAACCGAATTGTTAGATTCTAACCGCGAGAAGGTCCCAACCAATTAAACACTTCCACGCGTCCTTCCTCATTGGACATTGGCATACACATCCCCGCCCTTATAAACCCGTAGCGTATCACACACGACTCACATTTCTCACATAGCTTTCCAAACAGATTTTCCCGCCCTTTTACACAGAGAAGAGAGAGCGAGAGATTTCAATGGAGTCGAGTGCGATTGTTGTTGTTGCGGATGGGATTAAGGCTACGGTGACGGTGAACGACAACAAGCCTGTTGTCGTTGCTACTGGCGGTGGTGGCGAGGCCATTGCTACATGCGGTGTTGGCGAGGCCATTGCTAAATGCGACGTTGGGGATGTTGCTACCGCTGAGACTCAGAAGACGAAGAAGCTGAAGAACAAGAATCGGATTCACGTTTCGCACACCAAGCGTCCATTCTTCTTCTACTGCAATCTTGCCAAGGTATGTATACACACACGAAAGGACTACGGAAATGCGTTTACATTTTATCTCGCTTTCTGGGCTGTAATTCGTGTTTGGTTGCCTAGAAAGTAAAAACCCCGGGAAAGAAAATTGATCGTCGTCTGTTAAGGTTTTGGTTCTTTCTTGCACTTTTTTGTTGATTCTTGATCTGATTAACATAGATTCTGTTCATTATTCACTAAAATGTCCTTGCATTTTCTCTATCTTTCTTGGTTATTGCGTGTTTGGTTGCCTAGAAACTGTGGGAAAGAATTTTAATCGACGTTTGTTAGGGTTTTGTTAAATCTTGATATAAATTAACTATGATATGCCCTGAACTGACTCGTTAACTATTTCAGTACTTCAACTAATCTGAACTGTAAATTTGCTAATCTTCTGAGTGAGTACATATCAGAGATCTCGAACAGAAATTAATTGGTCAGTGATTTAGGTTTTGATACTTTCTTGCGTTGATTTGTTAGATCTTGATCTGATTAACCTAGATTCCATTTCTTATTTGCAATTTGCTATCTCATTAATCTGAATTGGGATTTTCTAATGGAGCTCGAGTGATTCGGTCTGAGATTAATCGGATTCCATCAAATTCTTGCTTGTATTAAGTTTTGATGCATATATTTGGTGGGGTTTGGATGTTTCTAAAGGAGCTTTCTTGAATCTGTTATTCGGTTGCAGAGGTACATCAAGCAGTACAATGCAGTTGAGCTCTCTGCATTGGGAATGGGTACCGACAACTTGTTCGATCTTCCTCCTTTCCGTTTGCATGTATATTTGTTTATGTTATTTTTCCGTCATCGACAATATTGGCTGCAGATTTCTCAGTGTTAATTAGAGCAGCCATGGTTTTAATTTGCATCAAGTTTCAGCATTTTGTTCTTATTTGTGAAAGTTATTTGGTACAGCCATTCCTACTCTGATCACAATTGCTGAGAGTCTCAAGAGCAATGGAGTTGCTGTCGAGAAGAGTAAGTCGATATTTGACTAGTGTTTGATTTCCAGTACTGCTTTGATGAACATAATGGTTAATGCTTTGGGGATAATACTGGAACAGGCATAAGCACCTCTACTGTTGTCTCGAAGCTGGATGGCGAAGATGGACGGATTGTGTTGAAGGCTCAGGTTCGTTATTTTCTTTTGATTTTACTGATCAAAGTTGTTTTTTTATTCACTGCTGGATTTTGTAAATACCCTCTGTTCCGAATCCTGAACTTGTCCATCTCTCCGTCTCATAGTTGGCGATTTTGCTGGGAAAGGCTGAAGAACTCGAGGAGACCGCAGTTCCTGTGGCTGCAGCGTGATGGCATGTACGATTCAGTAGAGTTTTGAGTTGAAACTTGGATGATGAGTGATAGCTGGGTAATTCATAAGCATACTAAGGAGTGATAGCTGGGTAATTCATAAGCTTCCTAATGCATGTTTTCTTACATGCCCTTTGATAAATAAATAAATAACAAGGTTTTTGGCATCTCTCTCTCTCTCTCTCTCTCTCTCTCTCTCTCTCTCTCAAATGAGCGGCGCGCACACAGAAACTACGACACTGTTAGAAAAGTATACCCAAATATGTAAAGTTTACAGGCCAACAACTCCGATGGCTCACTGCAATGACAGCTTCGCAAGGGTCAACGCTAATACCTTCACCCCGTTAGATATATCCTGAATGGATGCATATTCTTCAGGCTTGTGGCTGTAACCTGCAAAACCAAATCCAAATGGATGCATATACTTTATAGCATTCTCTACTGATTCGATCTAGCATACTCTACATGTCTAGCTACTGATTCGATCTCACATTCTCTACGGGTCTAGCTACTGATTCAATCTTTTGTTCGGTTATGTGAGTGAATGTCATTCAATGTCTATAATTACGAATTTCAAATAATTAAAAATGCGTGGCAACTGACATGCTTTGCAACAAAACTAATTATCAGTCTGATTAAGATTATTAATTTCAGCAATAGAACAGTTACTTTAAATGGTTATTTCTAGAAAATGAGAAAGGAGATTCTACCTTTGTAACATGGAATGAATATCATACCCATCGGAGAAACTCTGCAAGGATATGAAATACATTATTAGAATCTATTCGTGGCAAAAACGAATAACGGCATGCTCTTCACCGCCTGAATTTCCTCCAATTTAGTTGTATTAGCAGCCTAAGTAGCCACTTGGTGGAGTATTAAAAGAATGGAACTCCGGGGAAATCATTTGCTAATAGACTTTAGATATTTAGGGAATCCTTTCTTATAGGGATAAGGTTCTCTCTCTTACCTGGCCATGAACAGTGAATTGTGGTAAGCTCGGCTAATCATGAACTTGTGGGTTAAGTTTAGCTCTTTCGATGAAGCTTCCATCGCCTCAAGTATTGATTTATCAGAAAGTGCTGGCGGATCCTGATTTATGATTTTGAATTCTGATAAGACTGACCACACGTTTACTTGCTATACCGATTGCAGATTGATGGATTTTCTCAATCACAATGTTCCGCCGCTCTTCATCAATATCTCTTGTGTCTGCGAAAGGAAAAGGTATAATATACATCAAACCAAATTTTTCTACGACACGTATTAAAAATCCCAAAGACTAATATCCACATGCTCAAATTATGGCCGAGAAAGGATATACGATGATCTTTTCAAACTTACAGTAAAATTGTATTTTGTGCTTGGGATGCTGTTGATGGCTCCAGGATGTAGCTCCAGAATACCTTTGTACAAAATGAATTTATTAATATATACCACCGACGTAAATTAAGAACAACAGCCAACGTGAGAGAGTTAGACCATGTTGAAGAAATTTTGATGGAAGTCAAAGAACTAAACCATAGTCCTGCACGTAGGTGCGAAGGAAACACAACTTACCAACTGTACCGACAATATCAACAGATCCAGATTCTAATATGTGTCTCTCAACAGCCAGCGCCAATTCTGCAGCTGCCAGTCCAGCATCATTTCTGGTATAATTGATTTATGAAAACAAATACGCGTCAATTGGAACTGTGCATAACTTGTGTTCTTAATGCAATGCCGGTAATAAACAGTTTTCTAAAGTTATTGGGAAATATCATGCAGACTTTGCGGGTAGGGAAGAGTTGCATATAATCTTACAACTCTTCAAAAAGAATGTTCGAGTGGTCCTCTTCTTTACAGCCTGCAAACAACTCACCTATTTGGCATTAGGACGGCACCAGCATGGCCTCCATTGCCTTCAAACTCCACCTTTAAACTTGCTGGGGCTGCGATCGCAGTTACAATGCCAATTGATACACCTGGATCAGAAAACATACATTGTTAATACATAAAATATTATGCCTAATGTCGGGAATATATACGTCAAAAAAGGCGTACCTTTTCCTCCAAAATGGGGCATTGCTCAATGTGCAATTCCACAAAACCAGAGTAGCATCCTTTTTTCAAGAACACACTCATCTTCGTGTTTAGTGTAGCCTGCGGATCCTGCAGCATCTAAGAAGGATATATTTTGACCATCAACTGTTGTCTTCAGAGCATTAGCCAGCTCCTCAATCCCAGCCATTAAGCAGCTGCACAATATGTGTTTTTCTTTTAAATATAGGGAAAAGGTAGAATGGATTTAAAACAACAGAAGACGTCATTGTTGAACTTCACCATCCAGAACCCAAAAAATTAAATGATAAAGACTAAAATGTTTGAAGTAGACAATTAGTGCGTTAAAGTCTGACCAGGTAATGATCCTAACCTTCCCAGGCAGCTGATTCCAAAGCGCGTAGGCTCTTCTGAGGTGAACAAGATAAATCCCAGTGATCATTTAGGTTTGAACCCCGACCTGCCAGAGTCAGTAGCATAAACATAAGAGCTTTAAATACACTTCACCTTGGGAAAACCAAAAATGTGAACTTTTGATTAGGATCATTCTGCTATCGAATATAATTCTCATTTCACAGGATTGGTGCCTCATCCTCGTCTCCTAGAGCTAAATCAAGCGTGCTAAGGCTACTGCTTGACCAAATCAATTAAGATTGCAATTTACGGTTCATACCAGGACTAAAGTTGCACACCTTTTTGGTACATTGATGGCTTCTATAGCACCTAGAACACCCACAACGCCATCATACTTTCCCGAGTATGGAATGGCATCAATGTGAGAACCTGTTGCAACTGCAGAAAGATCTGAGTTATAGCCTTCCCTGCATATAGGAAAGCAAGACAAAAACACGGTCAAAGAAACTAAATAGAAGTATGATATCAAGAACAGATTATCGCAACTGAATAAGGAGGGAGGACAAAAACCGAGAACTTCCCATCTACTGGGGTAAAAGCAGTTTAACTGATTAAATTGGAAAACCCCAAGTTCATAGCATTACAATATTGAAATGACAAGATCGAATATGAATATAAGTTCAAAGATTAGGACATAGTACACCCACTACCGACCAAAAATGTTACCAACAGCATCCTCTCTAACAGAGAACCCAGAGAGTCCCATCAAGTTTTTGATGAACCTGCAGTTAAACATTACCCATAAAAACAATATAAAAGACACGTCAAAGGTTAAATCTCCTCTCAAACATAAACCTTAATACAAGTGCGCGTTGCCATCATCCTCATTCTGTTATTATTTGCCATTCTGATAAATAATCGGAATTTGAATTTACCAAACTCCAATCAAGATTCTCACATCTACTCTAACTCCAACATATAAACTATAGAAACACATGAAAGAGATGCAAAGTGTATGTAGCATATCAATCTATGCAAACAACAACCGCGGTACAGAATCGCGAAATTCTACAATCAAGCGAAGTATTAGCTACCCAGGAAATCCGAACGGACTTGCTGAAATTAAAGCTTAGTTGGATTGAGACTGACAAGGTGACATTCATACCTACGCGCCAATACATCCTTGTCGGTATACAAGATCCTGGTAACTGATGGGGCAGGTGTATCGGAAATAGTCGAAAGTTCATCAATCTAACAACCGAAAAACTCACAAAATTAGCTCAAATATGAGAAAATCAACAAACCCAAGTCATATGAAACAATTAAACAAAACCCAATTAGCAGGTATAATACAAATCAAGTTTTGATTGGTTAAAGTACCTGTTTCTGCAGACTTTGAGTGCCAACTGAGAGTGAGGAAAGAGTGGTGTGAGAGGTAGAGTGTGATTCGTGAATTGGGTAGCCAGAGAAATCCTCCATTGTTTTGATTGTTGGGTCTTCATACTCATGAGCTGAGATTGCGGTGAAGGAGCAGAGGAGGAGGAGGAGGAGCACAAGGACTGCAGAGTGAGTGAATTTCAGAGACATGATTTTTTCTGGGGTTTTTGAGAAAATGATGGAATGTGGTGTTATAATTTCAGATGGGATTTTATACCTAGAATTCCATAAGAAAGTAAATTATCCAAGGACCATGGCTGCTAAATCTGACACTGGTTTGGTTTGGTTTTGTTTTGGTTTAGGACAAGGATTGTCTGCATTTCGTGCCCTCCTATTTTGTGTGGTCACGGTTAAGTTACGTCAATATTTTATATTATTTTTTCTAGAGATAATAAGATGAAAATAAATAGTAATATAAAATGTTGACGTGGTTTAACGTGATCACACAAATAGAAGAACACGGAAGGCACTGAAAGTGGAAGTGCAGATAAGTCCTTTGGTTTATACTATAGCGAGTGGTGACAGTGACAAGTGTGGTGTTTATGGAGTGACATCATTTGCTTTTTTACTGGCATCTTTTGATTAACTATTTGCTTTATGATTTAGGGGAAAAAAAGTTAGTTTTATTGGACAGATAAAATATTAGGATGTTTTAAAAAAAAAAAAGATAAATAACATAAAACTACCTGAATTATTAGACCAATTACAATTTTATACCTCATCTTTAAAAAATATCAATGTCATACCTCATCTACGAATTTATTACAATTTCATACCTTCCGTCAGTTGTCTGTCAATTTCTACGTTAAATGCTAACGTGGCTTGAGGCGGGACCCACTTTCTATTAAAAAAATTAATTAAATATTAAAAAATTAAAAATAAAAAAAAACCAAAAAACCAACCCTTCTTCGATTCTTCCCCGTCCACCCGTGTCCCCCCCTAACCTTCCTTCACCACCCCATCGCTGCCTCTCTTCCTCCATCTTCACCGCCCCACTGCTACTTAATCTCTTATCCTGAGCCACCGATGCACTGACCTCGAGCAAACCAAGAAGATCCTTGATGGCGCGCGAAGCCACCTCCCAGATCACCACCGTCTCCTTCTTCAACCCAGACTCAAACTCCTTGAGATCACGGTAGTAGTTCTAGATGACAGACTTGGACATTGTCGCAAATCAGACCTTCGAAGCTCCAAGCCCCAGTGCCGTTGTGATATCCCGTCCCTAAAATTATGATTTTATTTTATTCTTGACGTATTTCGAAGATTTGATTGGGACTAGTTCTTTATTTCTCCAAATTTGAGAAAAACGAAGTGAGGGTTACTTTAGTCATTTCCAATTTTCTCGACCTTTTCGGTCAACTCTTGAATTGGTTAGGTAGAGTTCAATTCCATGAGTGCGTAGGCGTAAACAGATCTTATTTCCGAGTCCGAACGAAGAAGTTAGATTCGTTTAAAGTTGGTGGCATTTTGGTAATATTACCAAAATGCTATAAATGGGAGGAAAACCTCTAGAAAAGGGGGAGGTTTTCAGAAAATGAAAGGGGAAGAGCTGCCTTACCCGTTTTAGGGAGAATTTAACCCATAAACCCACCAAACTTGACCCGCTTGTATCTTTTTCATCCGAGCTCCGTTTTGGATGATCTTGGTGTCCATGGAAAGCTCTTGACGAGCCATACATCTCTATGATGTTAGATTTTCCCCTTTCTTTTCCATCTTTGCAGTTCGAGGTCGCAAAGTCCACGACTTTTGCGGCGGTTTTATCCTTTTTCCGGCGATTTCGGCAACAATTTCCTTCGAGTGAGGTATGAAACTTCATCTACTCTTCATAATCTTCAAGTGGGTATGCTTAATTTGTGCTTTCGTATTCATTTTAGAGTTGGGTGTTTAGAACTCTAGAAATCCGGTTTTCTCCGGTGAAATTGGACGGTTTGCGGTTAGAATTTATCGTCGGCCTAGTTGTGAAAAGTGTTTTCCTTGTTGAGCTCTAGCTACCACGTAAATTTGAGCTCATCTAGTTAATGTTGAAATTCGGGGTTTGTAAACCCTCCATCTTGACTTCCACCGCGTGTGGCGGTGCGTGGGATCGTTCATGAGTGTTGTCTAGGTTTCAAATACCTTCTAGTGACCATGTGAACCTACGTCTAGCTTGGTTTCCAAAGATTTAATTGTTTGGTGTGGTGATCAATTTGGACCGCCACTTGTTTGTGTGATTATCGACAATTCGACCATTGGATCAAAATGAAACTTTAGTATGTTATCCTCGAAGCATAATGTGGACTTTGGGAAGTTATGGATCGTAAATCTGATTTGCGGATTGTTGTGGACCCCATCGTTGACCGATAATTGATTTATGGTCAACATGTCTCGGAATGTTTTAAATAATAAAATTAGTACTATGGGAGACTTAAGTGAAGTCTAATGGGCCTACATTGGTTAGAGAGTGACTTGAACATATGTGATATGGTTATTACCTTGATTTCTTATATTGGTATCATCTGTGAATTTGACTTGGTCTTATAATGTGATTCTATTGAAATGTGATTATATATATATTTATATATATTTAGCCATAGACCTATGTTTATCAAACATGATTTGGCTTGTGTACTGATGATGATCATGGTATGTGAATTGACATGCATATTCGAAAGGTGTTTGATTTACATAGATGGTATGTTATGATGAAATGTGAGTGACTTTAATATATGTGAATATGAAATGGTTTTATAATCATTTTTCCTATAAATTGTTAATTTTCATATTTAGCCAATGATATTGTTATATGAAGTGGGATTTGACGTGCATATTGGAAATATGGATTGTTTTGTTTGATTGGCTTGATTTGATGAAGGTGAGGGCTAGTGGTGGACCGTTAACCCATTGTCATGCGGTTTCTTGCTTTGAAACATGTGTCAATACTCGTTTCATTATTTCATTTCTTGTTTCGTTGAGCCTTTATAACTTGAGCAACTTGATTCATGGGTGTTTCATTGATTGGTGGTTATGCAATGTACTCCGCGATTCCGTTGAGTGGTTGTCCGGAATCGTATCCTGGTTTGGATTCCTTTGAGTGATGGTCCGGAATCCTTCCTACTCCACTTCGCGATTCCGTTGAGTGATGGTCAGGAATCGTATCTTGGTTTGGGTTCCGTTGAGTGATGGTCCGGAATCCCTCTTACTCCGCGATCCCGTTGAGTGATGGTCCGGGATTGTATCCACATTAGTTCATTGAGTTTAGTTGAGATGGTTGCAAAGGTGTAGGCTTTGGATGAACAGTGTCGCCCTAATTCTTCTTTCATTGTGTGTATGTGAATATGGGTGTGAGATGTTATGGTTGTTTGAAATGAACTTTTGGATGTCTGGGTGACTCCCTCGGAGTTTTCAAAAGTTGGGTATTGATTTCTTATAAAAGATTTATATTCAAGGTTTATAAATTATGATTGATGGCTAGTTTTATTATTGTATCACGTGCTTATTTTATTGTCCCTCACCTGAGCCTCTCAGCTTGTCTGGGTGCCTGATTTGCCAGTGCACCAATTCCATAATATTGGCAATGACTTTACATATGACAGGTCTGGGTAGATTATGAGAAACCGCTTGATATTTTGGTTCTGTTGAGTGGTCCGGAACCCAATGTTGTTGGATTCCGTTGAGTGGTCTGGAATCCTTGCTCTTGTTCATTCTGTAAGGTGATCTTAGAATCCTAAATTCGAGTAGATGGGAATTACCCAAAATAGATATTGTGAAAATAATTAGAATTACCATGTTATTATTCTTAACCCAAATTGGGAATTATGTAGAGTTCTTTAATTAAATTCGTGAAATGATATGTTATCTCACTGATTGATTAACGTAATTAAATAGTAATATTGTACTTCGTGATTCCTTGATATGTTACAAGCTATGTATTGAGATATAATGTTGGAAGTATAGTGATTAGTATGATGAAGTGAAATGTGATTTGACTTGTGTATTGGAAATGGTTGTGACATGTGATTGAAACGCATATTGAATTGATTGGGAGATGGGAAGTCTAGTAAATGACTGATGACCCATTGTGATGTGGATTTTGCTTAATATTGCTTCGTTTCGTTGAGTTTCGTGAATTGGGTAACTTGAATCATGTCTTATTCCTTCGAGTCGTTGTTATGCTTCTTGGACTTCCGTTCAATTCAGTTGGGTGGTTTGGAACTGAGTTCTGTTTGGATTCCGTTGAGTGATGGTCCGGAATCCCCTTTGGAGCCTTGGTCTGTTGGGTGGTCCAAAATCCCCTTTTTCCAAAGATGTAGTCTTCAATTGAATTGTGTTGCTCTAGCCTTGCGTTTCGACTTGTTGTATGTGTTATTGATGATGTAATGGTTGAGATTATTGATTGATGTCATTATGGAATGAAGTTGGATATGAGTGTGGTTATCATGAATATTTTAGTTGATTAATATTTCTAGAGAATCATGTGTACTTTATTAATTCTTAACTATGTTACACACTATCAAATGCGATTTTATGTGGAAAACGTGATGAATTACGTGATGGATGAAGTGGAAAGGTTAATCGTCATGTGGGATTGTTATGTTGGATATCATGGTTATTGTTATGATTAGACTTGTTGATAAATGTGGCTAGAGAATGGTATTGTGCTTCGTTGGTTCTTTGAAGTGATATATGTTGTGAATTGTGGTATCATGTTGCGACATAATGATTTATATATAGTTGGAGGGGAAATCATGTTTTTCAGATGGGTTTGTTATGTAACCCTGAGTCTAGTATTTTCATGTTTGTCAAGTTCTATTGATTGATTGAGAAATGTTATACCTTTCGACTTAATCGGACTGTGTTATATGTCAATTATTGTGCATGATGAACTACGAATGGCTTGATCCCTGTTTAGGGTACGTAGGTAGTCTAACAGGGAGGTTAGATGCAGCCATAAAACATACGAAAAATAACTATGTGATTCGATTTTTGAGTTGTGCTTGCCCATATCCTGGAGGTGGGATATGATAGATATGGATTTTTGGCGACGTCACGTGTCAATTCTGGACGTATGTCGGGATTGGGGCGTGACAGCCGTAATTCGAACACGGATTGCGGTCTGGTTCCCAGTTCGAGTTCGGGTCAAAGTCGTCGTTTTGGGCGTCCGGGTGCAGATCATCAAAGAGAAGGGGGTCATCGGAGAAGACCGACTTGAAGAAATCCATGGGTGCAGATCGTTTTCAATTTTCGTTTAGCAGAACCTTGGGATGGGATTCGGAAGGAAGTGAAGATTTGGGTGTATGATCAGAGGAGATAGGAGATGAGGGTAGAGAGATAAACGAACTGGGGAGACAAAACGATGAGAGAGAGGAGAGAAACGGTGTAGTTGAAGACTGGCTTCGACGGCGAAGTGTATTAAGAGCAGGTAGTGAGGTAAGAGAAGAGGGTTAGGTGGGACACAGTGGATAGAAGGTATAAGAGTGATGGGTGTATAGGAGGGGAAGGGGATCTGGGTGTAGGTTTGGTTTTTTTTTGGTTTTTTATTTTGTTTATTTTTTAATGTTTAGTTAATATTTAATTTTTTTTTTTAATATTTACTTAATTTTTTAATAGAGAGTGGATCTCGCCTCAAGCCACTTTAGCATTTAACGAAGAAATTGATAGACAATTGACTGAATGTATGAAATTGTAATAAATTCGTAGATGATGTATGACATTAACAGTTTTTAAAGATGGAATATGAAACTGTGACTGACCCAATAGTTAAGGTAGTTTTGTGTAATTTACCCTAAAAAAAATTAGGTACATGTACTCAAATCAAAGTGCAATTTGTACTTCACATTTTTATAGGGGAGGATTACAAGATGATATTTTTAACTGCTAATAGTAGTTTTTAGTCGTTTGGTACTGTAGTCTAGTGATATTCCTCTTCACTTGTGAGTGAGAAGTTTTAGGTTCGATTCTCGATATAGGCGAATTTAAACCATATTATTATTAGCTCATCGTGAGACTTAGCGCATTCCCCCACTCCTTTAGTAGTGTATATGATATCGTTTGTTAAAAAGAAAAACACTTTTTAAGTTTATCATTAATTGCATTAGTATATAGTTAAGTTTTTTTAATAACATTTTAAAGAAAGAAAAAGACTTTACTTCATAATTTTCGCCTTTGTTTGAGATATGTTTTAAACTCATAGTAAACACCATAAACAAAGAGGATCATTTGGGCAACCTTGATTCAATTGGTCCAAATGCAAAACAAAATAAGTAGTCAAAGAACAACTTGGATTAAACATGCGTCTCACTTTACGATCAAAGCTAAGTAAAGCATCAGTAAAAAATTGGCCTTTTAAAATTTAGAAGAAACCCTAAACTTCATCCTCTCTCTTGCCGCCAGCTTCTAGCTTCTGCTTAGGGTTGGTGGCAGCCAACTTTTCAAACTTGTTTTCCTCCTCCTCCTTCTCTCTCTCCTTCTCTTCCATCGCAACACCTGCAATGGCCCCCTTCCCCGTCTGGAATTTGGGAATCTACACACATTCTTTAGAAGAAGTGGATGGAGCATTGTCTCTGGGCTTTTTGTCTTTCCCCACACCTACAGTGGCCCTGTTTCTCGTCAAGGAACGGTGGAGCAACCCACCATCTACAGATGTTGTGGATGGAGTACCATCTCCAGGCTAGTTGCCCATGTCTCTGATTTGGGGCCCTGCGCTCAAGATCTTCCAAAACTTTGAATCAAATTCCAAATTTGGTGGATCTCACCTTAACACTTGCTTGCTGCTTCTTTCGTGCTTCTCTCCAGTTAAAGACAACTATATGTTGTCACCCCTACAAAGGTTTGGTATCTCTTTAGAATGATGTTCACACCACCTGACCTTTTTTTGTTACTGCTTGGTTCTGGGCATTTAGTTGCTTGTTGTGTGCTTGGTATCGGTTGAGGACTAGAAATGTGGCGATTGGTATTGGTGTGGTTTCAATGGATCTACAGATTTGGCATTTTTCCTCCATCGTTGTGACTATGATGGGTTTGAGTTGTGCCCCATGTGGTGATTTTTCTTAGATTTGTCCACTGGTCGTCTTCATCGATTCGGCTGCGTACACAGTTGACGAAGCTCTGTTTAGGGTTTTTAGGTTTTTTGTGTGGTCACTTTTGGACTTGAGCTTTTGGGCTCCTATGTAATTTTAGCGAATCCTTCTTCAATTTTCCATTTCTTCAAGTGGCCCTCTATCACAATGGTGGAGATGAGTGTTACTCTTGCACCTAGGGATGGGCAACGGTTATGGCGGGCGGGTAAACGCGGTTATTTACCCATAACCGTTTATGCTCATACCCGCATAACCGTTTACCCGTTGGGTAATTGCCTAAACGGTTATACCCATACCCATAACTGTTTATAAACGGTTAACCATACCCATAACCACATACCCATTTAACCGTAACCGTTTAATACCCGTTTACCCATTTATTCTTTTTAACCCATTTATCTTTTTCTTTTTTTTACCATTACCCCTTTTTCACCCGTCTACATGTTTTTTAACAACTTGAAAATTTAAAAAAAAATTGTCATAATTTTCTTTTTTTTTAACAATTAAACACCGTTATAGGTACATTCACCGTACATTTCCGTATTTTAATTTTTTAAGTCCTTATACCATTCTAATAATTGAAATAATAGTTTAAAGACGATATTTTTAACTGTTACCAATGAAGGTAAATATAATATTTGGTAAGTATTATTGGGTTACAAAAATTGTTTAGAAGACATTTCTGTCAAAGCATTTCTGTCAATTTCATGGTTAACCGCAATGAATTTAAATTAATTTGGCGAGTTCCTTGATGATGAGAATCATCGTTCCTGTAGCAGTGCTAAGTATTATTGGATCAAGAACATGGTATGTGTTAATTTTTTATATATATATATATATATATATATATATATTACCCATTTATAACCTTGGTTAATACCCATAACCGTTTATTTATCTAAACGTTTACCCATAACTGTAACCGTTTAATTTAAATGGGCAGGTAACCGCGGTTACCCATAACCAATGGGTATTTGCCCATCCCTACTTGCACCACGACATGAGATCAAACCTCGCCGACTCCCTAATCTAACAAATCTATCGTTAAAAAAAAAAAAGTTTGATTATTTATTTAAGGTTTTTTATCCAAAATGGTTCCTAAGATTTACATAACTCCTTATTTTGATTCCTGAGATTTGAAATTAATAGAATTGGTCTCTGAGTTTGTCTACTATTAATCATTTTAGTTATTATGTGAAAAAATCCATTAAATAAGGATAAAATGACAAAAATACCTCAATATTTGTCAAATCATTTTGACCTATTGTTTATTAAATTAAGGGTAGTTTTGTTATTTTAATATTTATTTAACATAATTATTCACGAAAGGACCAAAATGATTGATAATGGATAATCTCAAGAACCATTTATATTGATTTCAAATTTTAAAGATCAAAATGAAGAATTATATAAATATCAGATACCATTTTAGCTTAAAAACCTTTATTTAAAAGAAAAAGCTGCTGACTTTAATCGGTTAAATAGTAAATACAGAGTGATCTAAAGAGGCGGGAAGAGTCGAAGACCCAACCCCCCGCGCCCACAACAATGGAGGCCCCGACCCCCAAACACAGCTCGAGCTCCAAGAATCCCAGCAACCCATCTTCGTCAAGGGCACTGGTTCGCCTCCGGCTTCGACCTCTCCATCACCGATGGCTTAATGCATGGATCTGCTCCGCCTCCGACGACCAGGTCAGCGACGGCGCCGCTCAGTGGGACTAACCGGTCTCCGAGTTCATGGCGCTGGCCGAGCATACTTAGGGCTTCAACACCCGGACTCTGTCTACAGCTTCGCCGACGCAGGCGACGGCTGCAAAAGAGTGATTAAATATTAGAGCTTTTCGTTCATTTAATTTCTTGGGGAAGTATTAGAGTGTTATTTGTAATTAAAGTTGAGATTAGATTGTGTTTGATTGTTTATGCAGCTTTCGTGGACATTTGAGAAGGAAGGGACGAAGCTCTAATGGCGATGCAAGTGTCAGCCGTCGCCAAACAGTAAGCAAACGACGGCAGCAGTGTTGGATTTTCTCATGGATGCAAATGTTGGGCTAAGTGTAAATTTCTTGCTTTTTTCTTATTTTATCTTATATTTGATACATAGCCGACTCCCCTAGTGACATAAGGCTTTGTTGTTGTTGCAGTGTGTTATATGCTTAGGAAGTGATTTCCGCTCTTTTCTTCCCGTGCACTCCTGTTTATTTCTCTCATTTGAATTGAATAAATCACGAGAGTTAAGGGACCGAAACAAACACGGTGTGCAGAGGAGAAAAAAGGATGTGCGATGTTCACTACGGCTATATATTTTGTGATTGCTGCCAGATACATAAGAACATAAAACCAGGTTAAAATCCACCTAATTTTGACCCCCTATTGGAATTGTTGAAATTTGTTAGAAGTTTAATTGTGATTTAGATTCTTGAAGTATTTTGTGTTTCTGAAGAAACCCAGATGGGTGATCGCACCTGCTATGCTTTAAACTTTAGTCATGAACCTTGTTTTGTAAAAGATCATGATTTTGTGTCCGTTTGATGTTACTGATGCATGATCGTGATAACATTAGGTTTATGGGATAAGACGGTGTTGCATTACACGGAGTCTTTTAGACTTCTAAATTGCTGTTGCTGATTGGTCATGTCTCATGTCGATAATGGAAATCTAACATACCGATTCCTTGTTTTGCTAACTCTTGAGAAGCTGCTAATTGAATTTTCTTCTGTTTGTACATACAAATGCATATGAGCGTAAGTATAATGTGTTTCCTGGTCTCATTCATGCTAGTATATGTATGTATAGGAGGAAGTTGTGAGAAAAACTCAATCATTTGAGAGGTTGAAAGTGGAAGCTGAGAAGTGTCTAGCACAGAGTGAGAAGATTACCAATGAGAAGATAGAATTTGAATCCGCTATTTATGCAAAGGTGCACCATACCATACCTCTATGATTTATTCACCGATATTCTCTTTGCGTGCTCAAAACGTTTCTTTATTTTGTAAATGGAGCTTCAAACTTCACCTGTCATATAATACAGTGTTCAGCAGATGATATACCCTTGTGAGAGTTGGATTTTCATATGAAAATTTCCCTGCAGTGGTTGAGAGTC
Source organism: Pyrus communis (assembly GCF_963583255.1). Lineage (NCBI taxonomy): Eukaryota > Viridiplantae > Streptophyta > Magnoliopsida > Rosales > Rosaceae > Pyrus > Pyrus communis. The sequence goes on from NC_084806.1 coordinate 13,998,944, forward strand.
TTGTATTCGATGTCGTAGTTTCTCAGATGTTCCTTAGTTTTGAACTAATTAGCATGACCATTCCAAATGCGTTTCAGAATCATAGTTTGATCTTCTGATCACTTTTTGATGCCTTGAGTATTTGGAATTTGGTTGACTTGATCATTTAGTTGAAAAATATCCTTTTGCAGTTCTTTTCCTGAACGTATTGATTGACATTTATTTAACGTCTTCTAGTTCCTCGGCGTATTGAATTCAAAGAAATCTAAACTAAGAGAGATTTGAGATAAGCTTTCAAAACAAGAGGTTGCTGGAAAACTACCAGAAGAAGAGGAAGTGAGTTCAGACCAAACTGAACCTTATGTCAGTGGTGATGAGAACAGTGAGGAAGAACCTTTCAAAGATCTTCCAGCTACCTCCAAGGATGTTCCGACGACTAGATCTCGAGGTTAAGGTCGAAAGAGGGGAACGCACAAGTAGTGTATCACTTGTCGGTTCTGAATTTCAGCATATGCTTATGCCAATACAGGTTTCCATGATCATCCTTTAAGTTTGTTTCTTCATATCTAGTTTGTATGTATTGTAGATTTCCTTTTTACTATTATTGAGATCTTCAGAGGAATACACACTTTTGCAACTTCTATCAAGATCATTTTGGTTCATAACTGTTCTAAGTTTCGGAAACATGGCTGAACCACAAATTGGTTCATCCGGTCTGGTTCGGGTTTTTAGGCCAGTTTTCTTTGTTATGCTTCAAAGTTTCAAACCCATTTCAACTGCACTCACCAAAATCTAGAAAATTTAGAGGGTTGAATTGAATAATACTACAATTCTTTCATGTGCTTCATGGGATTTGCCTGCATACCTAACAATTCCTCTCTAAGGAAAGTAGGAAGTGATTCAAGAGCTGCATCACATTGTGCACCCTGCAAAAGTACTAGGTTCAAATCCGTTGTAACGCAATTTTTACAACAAACCAACATCAACATCAAAACCTTATCTCATTAAATGAGGTCGGCTATTTGAATCTTAGAACGCCACTGTGCTCGGTTTTGTGCATAGTCTTTTGTTAGATGTGTACTCCAAATCTTATCTTAGAGTCCTTTCCAAGTCTTCCTAGGTCTTTTGCTACCCCTTTGTCCTTGAGCCTCTGTCTCATAACCACATCTTCCAACCAAAACGTCTATAGATCTTTGTTTCACATGTCCAAACCACATTAGCCATTTTCTCTGATCTTATCTTCAATTTTAGCTACTCCTACTTTACCTTGGATATCCTCATGTTAATCATGTCCTTTCTCATGTGCCACACATCCAACGAAGCATTTCCATCCCCGCTACACTCATCATGTATGTGTTGATGCTTGACCGCTCAATATTCTGTGCCTTAAAATATTAATAGGTTCATTGCCGTCCTATAAAATTTCCCCTTCAACTTCAAATCTTCAAATTTATAGCGCAATATATATCCCCCAATTTGGAGGGGGTAAATGGGACTTTCATTGACAAAAATAAAAGGATTTTAATTTGGTGGGGGTGTAAATACTAAATAGCGGATACTCGTGTTTTCCATTTTTCCCGTTAAATTTTGGTTCTCTCTGGAGCGCGCTGCGCACCTGTCATCCTGGTTAAAATCCAAACCCAAATCCACGTTTACTTGGACTGATAGATTGCTCCTTTTTATTTTCTCCTGCTTTTCTCTTTAAGGTTCTTCAGAACGACCTCGAACTCTTTCGTCGGTGATTTCTGCTGCGAATTACGAAAGCAACCTCCGCGCCGTTAAGACGGAGGAACACCGTCGTACAAACCACGGATCAAGCCACTGCTGGTAATTTTACTTTTCTGATTTTCTGATGGAATTATATTGGTGAAGGGCCAAGAATATGTGCGATTCCAGTTATCTTATATTATTTTTTAGTTTATATTTTCAGTGTTTTCGCTTCCCCTAAACCATTCTAAATTACGCTGCCCGACCCTATCCTACATCAAATTGGTACCAGAGCAAGGTTTACGTTCATCTAGGGTTTGAAATTTTAATTCTTGTTATTTTTTTATGAGTAAACTGTCGATTTTCCCTCAACTTTCGACTTACCTCCAACCTTTTAAATTGGAAAATCAACTACTATGCTAATTCTTTTGGCCGATTTACCTGATGTTAGTTCTTCGTTCATTCCATCCAAATTTCTGTTAAATGAAAACGTGTGCACAACATGTGAGGCGAGGGAAGTTTGATCGCTTTGTTCTTTAAAATAATTGAAAATCTTAGATTTCTAAAATGTTGACCTGTGCTAATCTGTGTGATTTTATAGTTTTTGTGTCCAAAAGTCTAGCGAATTGACATTTTTGTTCTCAAAAGAGAGTCATATGGTGATAAGAATTAACTTTAATTTTTTGGAAGAAATATGTGGAAAACTAAGTAGGGGAAATTGGCCAAAAAAAATTAGTTTTAAGTCCTTGATTTTTCAATTCAAAAGTTTAGGGGTAAATCGAAAATTAGGTGAAGGTTTATGGGGGAAAATCGGAAGTTTGCTCTTTTTTATTTCATTTCATTTTTTCGCAGGAAGATAACACTCGATTCTTATTCATAAACTAATAGTTCCTTGAAGAATTACAATGGATCTTTATAGGGGAACCAATACAAAAACAATCAGTAAAAAATTCCCAACTCTAGTAAAAGTATTCCCAGCTGAACTAATAATTGGAATAGACAGCCCGTTCCTATTGGGATTTGGAAAACATTTCTAAATCAAATAAAACAAAAAACTAGACTGTAATCCTACTTGAAAATAGCCAAATGGGAAACAGAAAGCTAAACGCTGAAGGGGTTGTCAATGATGTCCTCATCAATTTAGAACCTCTATATGGAATCAGATCTTCAACGTTAAAAGTTAAACTGAACCCCATTCATGGAGGGTATTCTAGCACATGCGTTGGAACCAACACTTTGCGAAATTTTGAAGGGTCCAGTACTACGGGCTTGTAACTTCTTTGCAATTCCTTGATGAAATCTTTCCAATTTAACTCGAACCATGATTAGCAACTTTATATTGCACCAGGGTTCCTACGTCACGAAGTTTAGTGGTGTGTTGTGATGTTTTAGGACTTCTGTTTTTCAAGATTGGTTTTTCTTAAGAAGGGTTGAATATCATTAGAGCTTTGCTTACTGAGTAATCGGAGCGTATTATTTTCTGATTAAAATCCCACCACGTGAACCAATAATCATTTTTCTTTTGCCTAGTGAACCATCAAGAATTATTACATATGAACCTGCAAATATTCTAGATTCGTTGCAGAAAAATATTTCAGATTTGATTCCATGTACACTATTAACTTAAACTGGAGATTAATTTGGAGGGAAAAGAAGCTCATTATCCAAATTCAGAGTAAATTAAGTGTTAATTACAAAAAGAAATGAAGGATGAAAGGCTAAATCAAAATTTTCAAGTTTATCCCCCAAAAATTATTTATAGGGTGACATTATTTATTTTCGTCTTTGGTGGGTAACAGATCTTGCTATTCTGTTTGTGGTTGCCCGCAGGACGCTAATTGTTTGATTGTACGTACCTTGGCCGTATTGTTGGCAGTTAGTACAAACAATGCTTGCTGGAGTGAGGATCATACCCCGAGACCAGATTGATAAGGTAAATCGCATCCTTTGTTCATTCTGTTGTTTAATTTGTTGTTTTCGAGAGTAGTTTAATGTATTCTGTTATTGTTAACAGGGTGAGAATCTGAGTGCTCCTGGGAAAGAAAAACAAAAACAGAAGAAGAGGTCGGGTAATAAGGAGAATAAGTGCAGGAAGGAAAAGAAGCGCTCTCACTCTAGTAGTTCGGATGGGGAAGAGCTTGATAGGATAAAGAAGGGGTCTAAAAAAAAGTGGTATTCATCAGACGAGTATTCATCATCATCATCATATTCGTCAGGCGTTGAAAGTGAGGGAAGTTCCGACCGAGATAGAAGGAGGAGTCAGAGTAGGAAAAAAGGTAAGAGAAGTACTGTGGATGATTCAGAGGATGAGGCCAGTTATGGGCCAAAAAGGAGATTAAGGAGGGGAAGGAAAGAATATGTATCAGAAGATCATTATTCTTCTGCTTCTGATGGTAAAGACAGTGATAGTTCTGATAGAAAAGAAAGGTGCAAAAACGGAAGTAAAAAAGACAGAAAGAAAAAGAGTAAGCGAAGGAGTCTAGGAGGCACGGGGGATGAAGAATTTACTGGTAGGTATTCTATGCTATTCTTATAAAAGATATTTTTATCTAATCATACGATCTTAACATATTCACATTCCTTTCGTCGATATGGATGGAGATAGAGAACCCAATCGTTTGAAAGATGGGGAGATTGCAAGGAAGGAATTTGGCTTAGAGTGGATGCTTAGACCTGAAGGAAAAACAGATAGAACCCCTACAGTGAATGTTGAGGAGCAGCCAAAGGAAACTCTGACTGAAGAGGTATATTTCCATCTTGTAAAGCGAGAATTTACCCTTCTAGTTCTACTAAGTTGGAGTTACAAACTAGTCCATAAAGTTTATATTATGTGGCAAATAAGTTCATGTTTGTTTTGTTTGGTGTGGTCAGAGATGGCACATGAAAAATTATAGATTTAACCCATTGGCTTATTGGTGTAGATAAGCAATTACTATTGTCCCCAAACTAAACAGACGATTTTTTGTTTGGGAGGTTAATTGCCACATTTTAGAGTTTAAAGACTAAAATGGACACGAGGGAACTTACTGTAGTTAAGCGCAAAGAGTTTAACCTCCTGAAAATAACAAATTGTTTTTTGCTTCTTTTTACAGAGTATTTTGTTTACTGACTACTCTTTATCTTCCCTGTGTTTTAGATAAAGGTCAATCCCAGGGAATTAAATCCATATTTAAAGGATGACGGATCGGGTTATCCAGAAGATACAGATGAACCTAAAGCTGCTGGAAACCAACTTTTGTCTTCCTCAGTTGTTGGGGATGGAGGTGCAAGTTGGAAACTAAAAGCTCTGAAGCGTGCAAAAGAGCAGGCGACTCGAGAAGGACGAAGGCTCCAGGAGGTATGCTGATATGGAACCAAAGTGGGGCGTGCCCTAACTATGTAGGGTGTTTTAGTCATATAATCTCTAGGGTTTTAGTATTTTAATATCTAGGGTTTTAGTCTGTTGATTTCCTTCTTTTATATGGACTAGGCGGAAGGGCACCTGGGATGCATTTGGTGTGTGAGAGTTACTTGCAGAAAGAGTGTGAGAGAGAAACTATAGGAGAGTGCATGCTAGTGATATTACTCAATAACCCATAACCTTACCAAGCTTAAAGGGGGTATAATAGTAATTTTACCCTCTTTGGTTGACAAAGAGGGTTCTCTTAGTTGATAGTAATTTTCCTGTTCTGGTTTGGATTAGATTCCTAGAATAAGTTTACTTTCCTATATCCTTTAGGTTTAAATCCCCTTGTTAATCAGATTGGAATGAGGAGTTGATGAATTAAATTCTGAGAATATTTTCCTGCGAAAGGAATATGTTGGTGAGAGGCAAAGAACGGGGGAATAAATTGGTATTGAACTCGCTTCCGCTAATTTACCTGAACCCCATTTCCCAATCCCATCTTTCTAGGTCTTAGCAAGCATCACTAGTTCACAAACTACCTTGTTTTGCTTTTGGTTTTTGGTATATTTCTTTGCGCTCTAATCCTTGGTTTTTTATACAGGTTGTCGGAGAGCGTTGGGGTTCTCTTGGTCAACTGACGGTCTCTGTGGCATCTAATAAAGCTGCCCAATCTCGTGCTCATCTACAGGCCATAAGAAGTAGACAGAAAGGGCCGAGTGAGGAACGCCAACCAGATTCCAGCAATCAAAGTGACAAGAATAATAAAAAGGTATATGGGAGAGCTCTCATTTTTTTGAAAATGCTTAAATTCAACTGTTATTGGCATTGTTTTTAACATGAGTTAAAAATTAATATTTGTGTCTTACATACTACGTGAATTTGATTTCTAGGACACTAGTCGGCACTACCTGAAGGATGTATCTTGTGGACTCCCTAAAATGAGGGAGCCTAAAGTTCAAGATAAATTTTCCTGGATAAGGCGAGGCGTTTCTACTCAGGATTCTAGTCTTTTAGCGGATTCAGTAGCTAGCATAAATAAGTTTTCAAACGATGGAAGCTTCATGTCTGAAGTTCTTCGTAAAAGGACTGATGATTTTAGTGGTCATGCTCATGAAAATATAGCAGCCACTAACAAACCAAGTGAAGCCACTAGCAAACCAAGTGAAGTGAGTGCTGCATTTCATGAACTAAGTGCGAACCAGTTGGCAGCTAAGGCTTTTCAACTCCGTATGAAAGGAAAGCTAGAAGAAGCCGAGGAACTTCTGGTAAGAAGCATACAGTATCCTCTCTCTCTCTCTCTCTCTCTTTCTCTCTCTCAAAGATTTATGTCCTATATGCTAGTAGATTGGATTGCCCGTAGTCTTGTCGACAACATTTGAAATTAACCACCCAGTTTATTGGGCAACTTAGGATAGAAGTTGATTTCTAACTTCTGATGCAGTGGAAATTACTCTTCTAGAGTTGGGGCAATTTTGGTTCTTATCTTGGTTAGGGAATTTGCTGTCCTTTGTTTGCTGGTTTCTTTTTTCAACCACACAAAATCTTTACATCTTTGCTTGGCTTGTGTCCTGCCATTTTTGCATGCATTTATTTATTCCTAAAGAGATGCCTATGTTTCTCTCTATTGGGTTATTAAAATATTTCTTATGATTATTAATTTATAACAATGTTACCCATTTGTTTTGTAATTCCTTAGGATGCTGACAACTTGTTATTAATTGATTTTTCTTTTTGTTAATATAACAATAATATAACGATCTTTTGTTTCAGTGATTAATTGATTTTTGTTTTTGTTAATAGCAAGAAGTAGAAAACAGAAAGGCAAAGCAGGCTAGTGGAGATAATTCTGTGAGACCAGGAAATGAACAGAGCACAAGCAGGTAATGTTGTATATTCTTATTATCTTATTTTTTTTCCTATTATTTGTGTATTGTCTAATGTTTTTTGTTGTAAATAAGAGACAATTGTGGACTAATTCTTTAAGTTATAAAAAGGAACTGTGGAGCAGAGTAGTATTTCTATTGGCAAACATGGGCCAACCCTTCTGGGTTTTTTTTTTGCAGTTGTTGAAATTGAGTATTCAGTTCTTGTCTTATCCTGTGTGCTTTTACCATTTTTTTAAACGAGTACGAGATAAAAGTTTGTAAGGATGATGAAATTGCAGTACAGAACTGTAGTGCCAAGTAGCATTTGTAACATACATGGGCCATTTCTTACAGGTTTTGTTTTGCAATTCCTGTCGAGGAGTGTTCATTTGTTGATTGATTTCCTGTACACGGTGATTTGTTTTTCGGTCAGAATTTGGTCTAATCAGATTGCCTTTTATTTAGACATGTTATGCAGGAAATGAATCTTCGTCAGAAGAAAAAGGAGGATGATGCTGATATGCATCTAGCTCAAAGGATTACCCAGAACAAAAAATACAGTATATCTGGTCAGGCAGATGATGAATATGACTATGATGATGCTCCAAGAAAGAAGTCCAAGAAAAAGCAGGGTAGTGATCAGAAAGTCACTCAGAACAACAGTTTTGCAACTCGATTTGCAACGCAGCAGGAGAGATGTTTTTTTTGTTTTGAAAATCCGAGGAGGCCGGCGCATCTTGTTGTGGCCATAGCAAACTTCACATATTTAATGTTGCCACAGCAGCAGCCTGTTGTGCCTGGTCACTGTTGTATTTTACCAATGCAGGTACGCTTAATTTAGTTGCTTCTCTTATGTTGTTTGTTTCAGTAGTCATTTGATAATGAGCACGAGCATTCCTTCTTTACTTTAAAGCTTTAGAAGGGAAAGTTCATTCTTTAACAAGGAATTATCATTTTCCAAATGTGAGGGTGTTGAAAAATCTACCGCCTTCAACCCAAATGAAAAAAGTGATTATTGGAACCCTTTTCAGGTTAATGTGCAACATCCAAGTCGATTTTAATACTAGGGAATGTAAATTTAGTTTGCCCTTTTACGATTACTTCAAACAGTTTTGTTAATATGAATTTGATTCTGATCCATATAACTCTTAACAGCATGTGGCTTCCACAAGAACTGTTGACGACGATGTGTGGCAAGAAATTCGAAATTTCAAGAAATGCCTTATTATGATGTTTGCAAAGCAAGAGAAGGAAGTAGTTTTTCTTGAAACTGTGATGGGGTTGGCTCAACAACGCCGCCACTGTATAGTTGAGTGTATTCCTATGCCCCATGAAATTGCCAAAGAGGCTCCTCTATATTTCAAAAAGGTAATGATTGTTCTTATTTTCATTTTAAATGCTTTGATTTTCTGCTGCTTGTTTTGAAATTTTCACTTGTTTATGGAAAAATCCTCATGATTTATTCCCTTTTCCGGGAACCTGTGACGTTATTTCATGTAGGCATATCTGTGGTAGTAGATCTAGATAAATACACATACAAGTGCATGCCCAGCGTGTAGTTTTATTCAAACACATGTATACATATAGATTTTATTAGGTTCTCAGTTGTTTCGTGTATAAAATATTCTGAACTGAATGTTTATATACATTTTAATCTATGATGTTGAATTTAGTCCGATTTTAATTTTTCTACTCATTTAAACTAAAAATGCATAAAATTTCTCATAGGCAATTGATGAAGCTGAAGATGAGTGGAGCCAGCACAATGCAAAGAGACTAATTGATACAAGTGTGAAGGGCTTGCGTGGGTCGATTCCAAAGGACTTTCCATACTTCCATGTGGAGTTTGGATTGAATAAAGGGTTTGTCCACGTTATTGATGACGAACAGCAGTTCAACAGCAGTCTTGGACTGAATGTCATTAGAGGCATGCTACAATTGCCTGAGGAAGACATGTATCGTCGCCGAAGACACGAGACGGTGGAGGCACAAAAGCAAGCGGTTAAGAGCTTCGATCAAGATTGGGCAGCTTTTGACTGGACAAAACAGCTTCACCAATCGTAAAGCCATATTTTCCGATCATTTGCTACACAGAGTGACTTTTAAGGCGTTGGTGTATCTTGTAACCGGGTTGTTTAAGTTGCGTTTATCTTGAACCTCAGTAGATTTGGTTGCCTGTGGTTTAGAATCCTCACTGGGAAGTGGGAAGTTTCAACATTGGAACATTGTTTACGCTTTGAATATGTAGTTACAGTCTCACCTTAGCATTAAGCAGGTTTCTGCACCTTAAATTGTAATATACATGCTGATCTTGATATTTGAAGAAATTCTATTGGCTCCAAATTTTAGCATTCGGACAAACTTGTCTTGGAATGTTTTGGTTTTCGAGCTATAATTTGCTATAAACGGTCAAATTATAAACAAAATCTGCCATGTATCATCACTAGAATGCTAAACCGGATTCCCTCTAGACACAAAAAATCTGAGGCTAAGGATCAAATGATCTGGACCATTGAAATTTGATCAAATGGCTACAATTATTATAACTTTTAGACGGGCCCCCTGTTTGTAGCCGTTATTGATCCTATCAAAGAAAATATTGGTTGATTTTTGTTTTTTGTTTTTCTTTGAAGAAATCTTTTCTATACAATTGATAGCGGAGGGAATTGAACATAGAACCTAAATTGCCCAGTATTGGATCAACTAGAGTTTCTCTTACCACTACAGTTTATGGGCAATTTGGAATTACTGTTCCTAAAAAAAAAAAAACTGTTTTTACTGTGCTTTACAAACAATTAGCTATTAAATAAAGTTTTTGAACATTTGGTAGACTGTATTTTCAAAAGAGTTATATTTTTATAAAAATTAATAATTATTGTAGGCATAATTTACTGAAACAATTATGGAGGCCATAGAGAGAGGAGGTGCGACACAGTAGAGAGAAAGAGAGAGATGTGTAATTGTGAGGTGTGTGTTAGATCATCTCATTGTGCCTTTATTTATAGTAGTAGGGAAGGTAAATTCCTTACCCCAATAAGATTACAACTCTAATAGGATAATATCTAGTCTAAGAGACATGGTAGAATCTCACAAGGATGTCTCAGATATGATAGGATTTACACGATCACATTCATAATTTAATAAGACTGCAACACTCCCCCTTAAGTGTGTAAATACTCAACTAAATGACGCATCAAGTCTTCATTGATGAGGTAAGTACAGTTGATGAAGTCATCAGCACAATGCACGAATGTGAGTCTCAAATCAATGAAAGAATGCATAAAAGGTAAAACTCACAAAACCTCGCTATGGTAAACCCAAAGGTGGGAGAAAAACCCAGTAAAAGAGCTCTCAAGGTATGACCAGCTCAGGATGGATGCCTCGTCAAAACCTAGTTAGGTAGCAAAAACCTAGTGGAAAAAATCCTCCTAATCGTAGGGAAAAAGAGTACATTAAGATCAAGTGAGTATACTTCTGGATACTCCCCCTGAGTTTGACAAAACTTCCAAATGAGAACTACAAGCATTGCATATGAATAGTTAGGAATACCAATTCCACGGATAACCTTATGGAAGGTTGACTTCGGCAGTGACATCGTATAGAGGTGGGCAAGGTTGTCTGGGATTTGCTTGCATGACTTCAATCTCCTAATGCTTTGTTGATGTAGACGCAATATGTCTTGGCTTTGATTTCGTTGATGTATCATGTCTTGGTTGGGTTAATACATGTGGCATAATCTTCATGGATCGTCATTGAGACTTAACGATGGTTGAAAACATTGTAGGTACTTCGAATATGCTCAACAAGAGATCTCAACTATGTCTCACATGTGATGTAGTGAAGTGAGGTGACTCTTGGAAGAGTTCAACTAAAATCCAAGAGAATTTTCGAATGAAGATATTTTTCATTTTTATTTCAATTTAAAAATAAAATTTAAATTCAAATAGTGGAATTTTAAATATAAAAAAACTTTGCCGAACGATCAATAAAAAAAAAGTGATACAATTTAGTTCCTAAACTCAATTAGTAGTAGTTCTAGAGTTCACTCCTTCCCCATACTACTAGTGAAAGGGAAAACGTAAAGACTACCATTAAAGCGGCCCAAGCGAGATTTACTATATCCATGTGAAGTATGTCCTCTATTCTCTATGAAAGAATTATTCAATTATTGTTCACTAATAAATAATAGGGAAATCACTGGTGCATGGTCAAAAAGTTATTTTGCCCAACACCTTTGATGAAATAATCCAATAAATTCAATTATAACAAGTTCTTATATGATTTCTAGTATAATTACAAAAGATTAAGCCCAAGCAAAATATGCGGAAACCCCCTTGGAAGTATCAAAGAAATGATACTAACATGTAGAATAATAAAAAAAAAAACCTATTCCTTATTTTGTTGCTCTTCATTAAGTTAAGTAAAGAGTATAAAAATAAAGAAGGAAGATAGGTCACTATCTATCACATACCCTATTTCTTTCCTTCTCTACCACACCACTTTTCACATTTGATTTTGATCTAATCCTTACCATCTCCCTATTGTCTCTATGAAACAATGGGAAGACGTCCTATTATGTTCTTGATTGGGGGTTAAGAAAAAAATAAAAATTTATTTTTGTGCTTTATTAGATCTATTAGAAATATATTTTAAGTAAAAACCAATTAGACGTTCAATCAATATTAATTAGATTGAATGCCGGAGCACTAAAAGACATACATGAATATGTATACAAAGCGTCTTTTGGCCTTTTCGAAACTATAAATTTAATTATATTTACTTCCTGCTATCCAATCTAATTAAAGACCTGGTCAGTAGACACTACGTTAGTAATGGAAGGACTATCACGATTCATGTGTTCCTTTTCACTAATAGAACTAATAGAATATGATATTTCCTTTAATTTAATTCTATATGCAAGGGGATTTACAGCCTTTTAGAGAACAAAACCCCCAGATACTTAAAATCAAGCAAGTATTAAAAATCCTCGGGAACGCGGATACAAGTGGTGCATGGTTGTGCTTGTGCTGTAAGGTGTTGGGTTAAGTCCTGTAACGAGCACAACCCTCGTGTTTAGTTGCTACTATTGAGTTTGGAACCCTATGCAGATTGTTGGTGATAATCCGGAGGAAGGTGAGGATGACGTCAAGTCATCATGCCCCTTATGCCCTAGGTGACACACGTGCTACAATGGTCGGGACAAATGGTCGCGATCCCGTGAGGGTGAGCTAACTCCAAAAACCCGTCCTCAATTTAGATTGTAGGCTGCAACTTGCCTACATGAAGCCGAAATCACTAGTAATCGTCGGTCAGCCATACAACAAGGAATTCATTCTCGGGCCTTGTACACACCAGTCGTAACACTAAGGGAGCTGGCCATGCTTGAAGTCGTTACCTTAATTGCAGGGGGGCATACCGAAGGCAAAGCTAGTGACTGGAGTGAAGTCACAACAAGGTAGCCGTACTGGAAAGTGCGGCTGGATCACCTCATTTTCAGGGAGAGCTAATGCTTGTTGGGTATTTTGATTTGACACCACTTCACACCCAAAAAGAAGCAAGCTATGTATGAGTTAAACTTGGAGATGAAAGTCTTTTTTCGTTTCTCGATAGTGAAATAAGACTAAGCTCATAAGCTTATTATCCTAGGTTGGAACAAGTTGATAGAATCCCCTTTTTTTAAGTCCCCATGTCCCTCGCGTGTGACAACGTGGGGACGTAAAAAAGGAAAGATAGGGATATGGTTTCTCTCGATTTTGGCATAGTAGGCCCTTAATAGGAGGCCTGCACGGCGGGCTACTAACTCAGTGGTAGGGCACACCCTTAATAATTGCGTTGTTGTGCCTGGGCTGTGAAAGCACATGTTTAAGTTCAGCCTCAATGGGAAAATAAAACGGAGCACCTAACAATGTATCTTCATAGACCAAGAACTACGAGATCACCCTTTTCATTTTGGGGTGACAGAGGGATCATACCATTCGAGCCTCTTTTTTCATGCTTTTCCCAGAGGTCTGGAGAAAGCTGCAATCAATAGGATTTTTCTAATCCTTCCTTCCCGAAAAGAAGAACGTGAAATTCTTTATCATTTCCACAAAGACCAGAAGGTTAGATCTAGCCGTAAGAAGAATGCTTGGCTAATAAATAACGCACTTTTTAGTCTTTGACCCCCTCAATCACTATAAACGCTCCCGATTAGTGCAATGGGATGTGTCTATTTATTTATCTCTTGACTCGAAATGGGAGCAGGTTTGAAAAAGGATTTTAGAGTGTTTAGGGTTAGGCCAGAAGGGTCTCTTAACACCTTCTTTTTTCTTCTCATCAGAGTTATTTCATAAAGACTTGCCATGGTAAGGAAGAAGGGAGGAATGAGCAGATTTAGAGAGTGCAGTACAACAGAGAGTTGTATGCTGCATTCGGGAATGATGAATCGCTCCTGAAAAGTAATTTATTGACTCTTTCCCAATTGGTTGGACCGTAGGTGCGATGATTTACTTCACGGGTCAAGTCTCTGGTTCAAGTCTAAGATGGCCCAGTTACTCCAAAGAAAAGAATAAAAGAACAATTTGACTCCTTCATGCACGCTCCACTTGGCTCGGAGGGATATAGCTCAGTTGGTAGAGCTCTGCTCTTGCAATTGGGTCATTGCAATTATGGGTAGAATGTCTAATTGTCCATGTGGTAATGATAGTATCTTGTACCTGAACTGGTGGCTCACTTTTTCTAAGTAATGCGAAAGAGGACCGAAACATGCCACTAAAAAACTTTAATGAGACAAAGATGGGCTGTATAAAACGTAGATAAGGTAGGATGGGTAGTTGGTTAGATCTAGTATGGATTGTACATGGATGGTAGGTGGAGTTGGTGGCTCTCCTAGGATTCCCTCATCTAGGATCCTTGGGGAAGATAATCAAGTTGGCCCTTTCGAATAGCTTGATGCATTATCTCTCTTCAACCCTTTGAGCGAAATGTGGCAAAAGGAAGAAAAATCTGAGGACCGACCCCATCATCTCCACCTCGTAAGAACTACGAGATCACCTTAAGGACACATTCGGCATCCAGAGGTTGCGGACCAACCATAGAACCTTGTTCAATAAATGGATCGCATTAGCTGTCTGCTTTCAGGTTGGGTAGTAAGGGTCAGAGAAAGGGCAATAACTCATTCTTAAAACCAGCATTCTTAAGACTAAAGAGTCGGGTAGAAAATGGGGAAAGCCCTATATTCCTGGTTCTCCTGTAGCTAGATCATCTAGAACCACAAGAATCCTTAGAATGAGATTCCAACTCAACACCTTTCCTTTTGAGATTTTAAGAAGAGTTGCTCTTTGGAGAGCACAATACGATGAAAGTTATAAGCTGTGTTGGGGGGGTTTATTGTCTATTATTAACTTTTATGGTAGGATCAGTCGGAGGCTTGAAAGGCAATAGTTTACCCTATGGTAGATGTTAGCGGTTCGAGTCTGCTTATCTCCGACTCTTGAATTTAGCCGATACAAAGCTATATGATAGCGACCAATTTTTCTGATTCGGCAGTTCGATCTATGCTATGATTTATCATTCATAGACATTGATAAGATCCTTCTATTTAGTAGCACCTTAAATGGCATAGCCTTAAATAAAGTTAAGGGCGAGGTTTAAACGAGGAAAGGCTTATGGTGGATACCTAGGCACCTAGAGACGAGGAAAGGCATAGTAAGTGACGAAATGCTTTAAGAAGTTGAAAATAAGCATAGATCCGGAGATTCTTGAATAGGTTAACCTTTCGAACTGCTGCTTAATCCATGGGTAGGCAAGACACACTTGGTGAATTAAAACATCTTAGTAGCCAGAGGAAAATAAAGCAAAAGCAATTCTCGTAGTAGTGGCGAGTAAAATGGGAGCAGCATAAACTGTGAAAACGGGGTTGTGGGAGTGTAATACAAGTGTTGTGCTGCTAGACGAAGCTATGGAGTGCCACACCCTAGATGGCGAGAGTCCAGTAGCCGAAAGCATCACTAGCTTATGCTCTGATCGAAGTAGCATGAGACACGTGGAATCCCTAGCAGAGACCACCTTACAAGGCTAAATACTCCTGGATGATCGATAGTCAAGTAGTACCATGAGGGAAGGGTGAAAAGACCCCTCATTGGGGAGTGAAATAGAACATTAAATTGTAAGCTGTCAAGTAGTGGGAGGAGCTCAGGGCTCTAACCGTGTGCCTGTTGAAGAATGAGCTGGTGACTTATAAACAGTGGCTTGGTTAAGTGAACCCACCGAAGTCGTAGCAAAATCGAGTCTTCATAGGCCAATTGTCATTACTTATGGACCCGAACCTAGGTGATCTATCCATGACCAAGATAAAGCTTGGGCGAAACTAAGTGGATGTCTGAACTGACTTATGTTGAAGAATCAACGGATGAGTTGTGGTTAAGGGTGAAATGCCACTCGAACCTAGAGCTAGCTAGTTCTCCCTGAATGCGTTGAGACGTAACAGTTGACTGGGCATCTAACGATACCAAATCGAGGCAAACTCTGAATACAAGATATGACCTCAAAATAACAGTGGTCAAGGTTGGCCAGTGAGACGATAGGGGATAGGCTTTATCGTCGAGAGGAAAACAGCCCGGATCACCAACTAAGGCCCCTAAATGACCGCTCAGTGATAAATGAGGTAGGGGTGCAAAGACGGACGTAAGGTTTGCCTAGAAGCATCCACCATTGAAAGAGTGCGTAATAGTTCACCAATCAAGTGCAAGAGCGTCGAAGATGAACGGGGCTAAGCAATATGTCGAAGTTGTGAAATGTAAAAATGCATTAGTAGGGGAGCGTTTTGCCTAAAGGGAAGCACCCACGCGAACGGCGACGGAGGAAACGGAAGCGAGAATGTCGGCTTGAGTAACACAAACATTAGTGAGAATCCAATGCCTCGAAAACCTAAGGGTTCCTCCACAAGGTTCGTCCACGGAGGATGAGTCAGGGCCTAAGATCAGGTTGAAAGGCATAGTCGATGGACAACATGCAAATATTCCTGTACTACCCTTTGTTGGTCCCAAGGGATGAAGAAAGCTAGGTTAGCTGAAAGATGGTTATTGGTTCAAGGACACGGGGTGCCCCTGATTTTTTAGGGTAAGAAGGGGTAGAGAAAATGCCTCGAGCCAATGTTCGAGTACCAAGGGCCACAACGCTAAAGTAACCCATGTTATTCTTCTAAGAAAAGCTCGATTGACCTTCAACAAAAGGGTACCTGTACCCAAAATCGACAAAGGTGGGTAGGTAGAGAATACCTAGGAGTGTGAAACAATTCTCTCTAAGGAATTGTGTAATATAACCCCATAACTTCGGGAGAAAGTGTGCCCTCCTCACAAAAGGGGTCGCAGTGACCAAGCTCGGGCGACTGTTTACCAAAAACACAGGTCTTTGTAAAGTTGTAAGACTATGTATGGGGGTTGACACCTGCTCGGTGCCAAAAGGTCAAGGAAGTTGATGACCTGATGATAAGGGAGTCGACGATCGAAGCCCTGGTGAACGGCAGCCATAACTATAATGGTACTAAGGTAACGAAATTCCTTATTGGGTAAGTTTTGACTCGCATGAAAGGCGTAACGATCTAGGCATTGTTTCAGAGAGAGGCTCCATGAAATAGACATGTTTGTGAATATGCGAACTATCTGCACCTAGACAGAAAAACCCTATGAAGCTTCATTATTCCTTGGGATTGGCTTTGGGCCTTTCCTGCGCAACTTAGGTGGAAGTTGAAGAAGACCCTCTTCTGGGAGGGCCCGAGCCATCATTGAGATACTAGTCTGGAAGTGGTAGAATTCTAACTTTGTGTTTAGACCTACGGGCCAAGGGACAGTCTTAGGTAGATAGTTTTTATGAGGCGTAGGCCTCCTAAAAGGTAATAGAGGTGTGCAAAGGTTTCCTTGGGCTGGACGGAGGTTGGTCATTCAGTGCAAAGGTAGAGAGGAGCTTGACTGCAAAACCCATCCGTCGAGCGGGGACAAAAGTCGGCCTTAGTGATCCGACTATGCAGAGTGGAAAGGTCGTCGCTTAAAGGGTAAAAGTTACTCTAGGGATAACATGCTGATATTCCTTAAGAGCTCACATCGACGGGAAAGTTTGGCACCTCAATTTCGACTCTTCGCTACCTAGGGTTGTAGTATGTTCCAAGGGTTGGGCTATTCGCCCATTAAAGCTGTACATGAGTTGGTTTCAAAACATCGTGAGATAATTCGGTCCATATCCGGTGTGGGCGTTAGAGCATTACAAAGACCTTTCCCTAGTACGAGAGGACTGTGAATGACACACTTTTAGTGTACCAGTTATTGTGCTTATGGTAAACGCTGGGTAGCCAAGTATAGAACGGATAACTGCTGAAAACATCTAAGTAGTAAGCCCACCCCAAGATGAATGCTCTCCTATTCCAATTTCCCAAGAGCCTCTGGTAGCACAGCTAAGACATCGATGGGTTTTTTACCCTTGCGGGGGTGGAGCGGCAAACCAAAAACTCTACCTTCCCCTCTATCTATCCAAAGGATGGAAGAGCAGAGGCCTTTAGTGTCCCCTCCAGTTAAGAACTTGGGCCTCACAATCACTAGCCAATATGCTTTTCTCTCATGTTTTTCTTCATTCATGGTTTGATATTCTGGTGTTCCAGGCGTTGAGGAACCACACCAATCTATCCCAAACTTAGTGGTTAAACATTACTGTGGTGACGATACTGTAGGGGAGGTCTTGTGGAAAAATAGCTTAACGCCAGAATGATAAAAAGCTTAACATCTCTCATTCTTATTACTTTTTCAATATGAAAAAAAATTGAAAATGAAAAGGTCGTTTTATTCAGAACCCTAATCCAATTATGAAATCCCTTCTCTCCCACTTCACATCTCGAAACACACCGTTCTTATAGAAAGAGAGGCGCTTTCACATCTTCCTAACCGGAATGGCTGGGGAGAGGAAATGTTCTTTTTTTTTTGGGTACTCATGGGAATAGATCCAATGGAGAAGGGGTGGGGCTTGTAGCTCAAAGGATTAGAGCACATGGCTATGAACCACGGTGTTGGTGGTTTAAATCCCTCCTCGCCCATAAACAACCAAAAAGGGAAGAACCTTTCCCTTTGGGGGTAGAAAAATCATGATCGGGATAACTGACCCAAAGCTACGAAATTTAGGCATGGGTCTTTTGTTGGAATGGCCTTACTTTTTCTTTTTATTTATTTATTATTATCGTTAATGGCGAGTTATTTGAGTATAGTATGCCCGACCCTAATTAGCATATTTTTTTTGTTTTACACCCCGTAATTCTTCCTCAGCCAAGCTGGGGCAGAATAGCAGAGCAAGTACAAGTATTAGTAACATAGCAAAAATGTGTTCCTCGTCATTAATATGTTTGCTCGTGGTAATTGTGGCCTCTCGAACGAATCGATGACTGCATCTTTGATGCACTTGCTAGTACATCTGAGAATTCTTAATTGGATATTTGTAAATAGTCCCAGACTATGGAACAAAGGATTATCCCGGACCTACGCCGAGGTATTGACGGTGATTCTGAAATATTGCATAACAGAATGTGATACGATGAGATAGAATCCAATAGAAACAAAGACACTGGGAACGGGTTATCTACTATGAACGATTAAAGCGAACATTTTCATTCCGAATTAAAGAATTGAGAATGAATTAAATCTCCCAAGGTACGATTTGAACCTAGGACCAGTTAGTTAACAGCTGATTGTTCTACCACTAATCTACTGAGGAACAACAAGAGATTAAATCTCATAGAGTTCAATTCCTGTTTTCAACCCATGACCAATATGAACTCGAAGTTTCCTTTGTAACCCTTAAAACTTCTTCGTAGTGGCTCCGCTCCATGCCTTATTTCATAAGGAAGCTCAACACGGCTCTATTTCATAATATTCCATCCATATCCCAATTCCATTCATTTAATATCCATTTGGTGTCATTGACATAAGAGATGTCGTTTATAGTTTATCTCTTTCTATATATATGGAAAGTTAAAAAATCATCATATAATAATCCAGAAATTGCAATAGAAAAGAAAAAATTGTAGGTTTGTGATGATTTTAAAATCTTTTATACTAGGTAATCCAATATCCTTATGTATGAAGATAATCAATTTAGTCGTTGTGGTTGGACTATATTATGGATTTTTGACCGCATTCTCCATAGGGCCCTCTTATCTCTTCATTCTCCGAGCTCAGGTTATGGAAGAAGGAGAAAAAGGAATCAAGAAGAAAGTATCAGCAACGGTTTTATTACGGGATAGCTCATGATGTTCATATCGATCTATTATGTGGCTCTGCATCTAGCATTGGGTAGACCTCATACAATAATTGTCCTAGCTTTACCGTATCTTTTGTTTCATTTCTTCTGGAACAATCACAAACACTTTTTTTTTATTATGTATCTACTACCAGAAATTGAATGTGTAATCTTAGCATTCAATGGTTATTCCTGAATAATCTCATTTTTTTTAATTATTCAACCATTTTATTTTACCAAGTTCAATGTTAGTCATATTAGTCAACATTTATATGTTTTGATGCAACAACAAGATGTTATTTGTAACAAGTAGTTTTGTTGGTTAGTTAATTTGTCACATTTTATTCATGAAATGGGTTGGGTTGGTATTAGGTTGGATATAGAAAAATAATTCTATTAGATCTAATGTACTTATTAGATTTAATAAGTACCTTGTGTTAGAATTGAGAAATTCTATGGCTTGAATCTTTAGTATTCTCTTATTTATTACTTGTGTCTACTATGTAGGCAGAATACCGTTTCCCATTGTTACTAAGAAACTGAAAGAAACCTCAGAAACGGAAGAAAGGTGGGAAAGTGAAGAAGAAACAGATGTAGAAATAGAAACAACTTCCGAAAGGAAGGGGACTAAATAGGAACAAGAGGGATCCACCAAAGAAGATCCTTCCCCTTCCCTTTTTTCGGAAGAAAAGGAGGGTGTGTTCAAAATCGATGAAACGAAAGAGATCTGAGCGAATGGAAAGGAAAAAACAAAGGATCAATTCCAGTTTAGAGAAACACGATGTAAAAAAAGACCCGTTTATGAAACTTATTATCTGGATGGGAATCAAGAACAAGAAAATTCAAAGTTAGAAATATTACAAAAAAAGAAAAAACTAATAAAAAAATGAATACATAAGATACATACACTAAAAGATAAGAAGAAATTCGACCGCCCCTACATATTTGATACCCTCTCCTACAAAAAAAACTCGCAATACCGACTCCATTCGTAATTCCATCAATTACTCGTCTATCAAAAAAATGAGTTAGTTCAATCAATCTTTTTATACCTTTAGTTAAGAATAGTACATAAAAATCATCTATGTAACCACAATTATATGACCATTCATATATTACATATATTATTTTATCCCCCAAAATTTGAATTTTATTAGGAACTCTGTTAACAAATGAATTAAATAACTTCAAATTTTGTAAAGATGAATAAATAGGCTTATATAAAAAAGACGATATAAGGATTTCGAAAGAAGCTATACTAACTGAAAAAATTGCACTTGTGATAAATTCATACCAATCCGCCAATTTTTATTTTATTTTTTATTTTGATGTAAAAGATTTATGGATTAACTTAACAATTTGGATAATATATCCAAATCTATTCCTTCCTGATTGAAGAAAGGAATTCTTATGACTCCAACGAACAACGTAAATAAATGTAATACAAGCATCAAAAATAACATAGTATTGTCTGACTCATGGGGATATGACAAATTGCTTTTAGTGCCAAAACGAGTAATACTAATAAAAGGCTGCATTGTGCTTCTTACATTTTCATTACTATTAATACGATATGTGCTTAAAAAAAAAGGTTTTTTCATTGTTTTTCATCATTAAATATAATAAACGCAAATTTTTTAAATAATTTTGGGTCCTTCTTTTTCTTTACCCCATAGAGACATTGAATAGAATGAACTACTTTTTTTTTATTTTTATTTTTTGCCACTATAAGTTTGAAAATAAATGTTTAAATGTCCTTCAAAACTGCTGAATCTTGTACTGGTACATGGACAATTGTATGGACTGACGGTCTTACTAGTCTTGATCGTTACAAAGGTCGATGCTACAACATCGAGCCTGTTGCTGGAGAAGAAAATCGATTTATTGCTTATGTAGCTTACCCCTTAGACCTTTTTGAAGAATGTTCTGTTACTAACATGTTTACTTCTATTGTAGGTAATGTGTTTAGGATCAAGGCCCTGCGCACTCTACGTCTGGAGGATTTGTGAATCCTTCTAGCTTATGTTAAAACTTTCTAGGCTCAGGTTTCATCCCAAATATCTCCTTAACCTATCATTTTTTATCCTGATTGTGGGGCATTCAATGCACTTGATGTAGACCAAAAAGAAGAGGCCTCCCGTGGGCTGGGAGAGTAGCCGCCCCTTCATTTTCCTTCAACTGATTCAGATACCAAATCGTCTCTTTTGGAGAGAGGTGCACTGATTAGGGGCCTTCGTAATGGCTAAAGGGGTCGAAGACCAAGAAGTGGGTTATTTATTAGCCAAGCATTCTTTTTACGGCTAGATCTAATCTCCTGCTCTTTGCGGGAAAAGAAAAAGAATTTCATCTTTATTTTTTTTTTTTTTGGGGGGAAGGGATGATTAGGAAAATCCTAATGATTGCAGCTTTCTCCAGACCTCCGAGAAAAACATGAAAAAGAAGAAGATTCAATGGTACGATCCCTCCGTCACCCAGAATGAAAAAGGTGATCTCGTAGTTTTTGGTCTTACATTGACCTCTTTGAGCTCCTCTATGATGGTGTCTGCATTTGAGTAGAATGCTTGTTTTATTCATTTTACCATTTAATAACTCATAATCAGATTTTGTTAACTAAATATTTGCAACTTGCCAATTTAAAACAGACTTCTCAAGTATTTCAATATTATTTAATGGATGAAAAAAATGGAAATTCACTGAGATTGAATTTAAGTGGGATCTTCAACAGTGGTACCGAGGGTGTCTTTGGAGTATATCGAATCAGTATAGCTATCCTTCTTCTCTTCGACACAGCAATGAAATTTCCTTAGTATTTCACACTAAGCTCTTCAATCCTTTGTAGTTACTTAGTGTGCCGAAAGGGACATGATGTGTAACAGAAGAGAGAAAGCTTCTATAGAGAGGTCTTTATAGGGCACTGGATACCTAGATAAGCATCATATATAAATAAATCTCTATCTTAAACCCTACTATCGACAGGTCAAAAATCCAGTGCTAGTTTTTTAGGATCCACCATCTACGGAGGCACAAGCAATATCTAATCAATGAGAGGTATGTCCGCAAAATCAGAGCAAGTTTAGGTGGGAACAAGAAACGGAGAACAAGATATGAAGATAAATGGTTCAGAGAAAGAAGTAAAGCAGAAGAATGACATATCTGAGATCGCCAAATGTTTGGGAGTTCCTCTAATTCGTAATGTGGACCTCTAAGATATTGCGATATCTTTAATGGTAAAGACATAAACATTTGGGGATGTGCCTTGTGCATGTTTGATAAGTAATCAGCGTCAGCATAATAAACAAAGCAATCATCATTTTGATGATCAGGAGGGTCGGATTCACTCAGGATGCATTGGGATTAGCCCAAGTCCATATTACCTTTCAGGGTAGCGAACAAACGTCTTTAATACTAATTCAGTGGTTGCGTGTAGGTGCGGTGCTGTATCTTTACCAATAGATAAAAAATGAATGAGATGTTCTATTTAACGCAATGAGCTAAGTACAACA
Organism: Pyrus communis; assembly: GCF_963583255.1. NCBI lineage: Eukaryota > Viridiplantae > Streptophyta > Magnoliopsida > Rosales > Rosaceae > Pyrus > Pyrus communis. Next base: position 14,021,638 of record NC_084806.1, read on the forward strand.
AAGTGCAAAGTTGAACTCAGATATGGAACTTTGGATTCCATAACCTCTTTAAGGTTCTCATTTGCATACAGCGTATGGAAGATCATAGGTATACTTAAAAGGTAACACCTTCAGGGTGTAGTTCGATTAATTGACCAAAATATTGTCAGAACAACGTTTGAACTTTAAGCTAAAGCATAAACAAGTTTTCCCAAGATCCATTATCTCAAATTCTGTCTTCAGGTACGAAGTAATTTTCTCAAGCTCTTCCAGAGTCTTAGTGACATTCATGTCAATGACATAAATTGTAACTCTAGCATTTGGAATAAGACTTCATAGTTTAACATGCAATGGCATAATTCATATCCCTAACTGATCAAATAATCACTTAGATGGGTATACCACATCCACTGGATTGCTTCAATCTGTATGCGAAAGCCTCAAACGAGTTGAGAGGGTGTTCCATGGTTTGGAACTATTTGAACCAGTCCATGTAATTCTTCTAGAACTTCAATGTAAATCTCCGTATCTATATCCCCATAAAGAAACACTAACCATATGTCATAATGCTGCAGTCAATCACAAGGCGTTTGAGAGAAACCTTGCACCGTAAGGCGTGCATCATATCACACTATTTCATTCATCTTATTACGCTTTCTTTCCCACTTGTAACACAACAGGGTTACCTTGGGCAATGTAGGAACTATGAGTCCAAGCACACTCTGGTAAGGAATTTAACTTGGATTGTAATTTCGGTTGTCCAATCAGTTTTACGTTATCACTAATCAACGTAACACAGTTCGATATCGTCACTTTCATTTATGTTTGTAGCTACTATATAAGTGAAAACATCACCAATGATAATCTCATTCCAATTCCATTATCTCATACAAACTAGTATACGGGACCAAGAACTTCAAGTCTTAGGAGTAATCCGAATTAATCTCATGAGATGGAAATGATTTGAGATAGTGATCGAATATGGATTCATTTTATTTTGTGATCTTCCTCTTCTAGGGAAGTTAATCATATGAACTGAATGATTGGTCATGCTTTGGGCCAAGAACATATTGATTGGCTATCCGCGAGTGTACCGAACCATTCAACAGGGGCGACACACTCTTCAGGGATGTTGACTCGACGTCCATTAAGTACGTCTATCCTTGCAAGCATGTTTGCAGCTGGTATATGAGGAATGTGTTTGGAGCAACATTCTGAAAGCTAAAATTCATTACACTTGCTTATCACACTTATGTGGTACGAGGATTGAGATGAGACATAGTGGGCAACGTCCATGCAAATTTACGTCGTTCTATAGGAATGTTGATGTTCTTACCTCCCTCTAACAGCGGGAAGACTATCTCATCAAAGTGACAATCCGTAAATGAGTGGTAAAGAGATCGCTTGCAAGGGCTCTAATAGAGCTAGTGTGAAAGAGAATTGTAATCGACAGAGATTCACATCCTTCTCTAAGGACCCATGTTGGTATATTACGGCGGCGTAACTTGGCATATGGAATGCACACCCCAATGTGTAAATACGAAGCGTTAGGTTCGTACCCAGTAACCAACTGTAACGTAGAAAAGGTTGAGTGGCAACGGGTCTCAAAGAGGACCACATTGCTGCGTATGCGATTGCATAACCTTAGACAAAAACAGAAAGCCTAGTGCGTTCACCAAGGTCCAGACGATCATTTAAATTACGCTTTATGATCACTCTGCGAGGCTATTTTGGGGTGAACATGGGAAATTGATGTCCAATTATAAACCTAAAAGAAATGCAATACTTATCTAAGCATCTTCGATATAAACACTTAGGCATTATCCAGTTTTCTAGACTTTATGGGATAATTAGGATGATAAACCCTTAAAGACGACCATAAGGTTTAGCAACAATGTGTGTGGGCAAACATGTGATCAGTTTGTCGATTCATCAACCAAAACCATAAGTATTTATATGGTCCACATTTTGGTTAGATTAGTCCACATATTCCCTTGAATCCACAGTGAAAAGAGGGTCGTTTGGTATCTTTGCTAAGATGATTTAGAAAATCAAATTTCCTTAACGAGCAAGCTTGGCAAAGTATGCTTGTAAGCACAAGATCTTTACTTCAAGAAAGGAGATGTGTTGTGGCATCATTGTTCGACCTAAGTGTCCCAAATGGTCATGCTAAAGCAAGTAAACTGCTCAAATCACCGGGCTCTAGGCCGTCTACATATGGTTTATCCCTCGTTGGGAGGCAGCCCATTGGTCCCAAAACAAAGCTTCAGGCTCATTTTTGGAGGTGGTGCAAAGATATTCTTCTCTATTTTCCATTGATGGTTTCAATCATGATTATGGTCATCTCGAATATCCTTAAGACTCAATGATGTTCTTTTGGAACGGGGAGAATATAAAGTCTCTTAAATGGTAATTTAGTACTATTCATACAATGAGAAGTGTGCCAATGCTCTTAATCAGGTTGGATAGACCTAAAGTCGTTGCTAGAGATGTGATTTAAGTATAAAGTTAGTGTGCGTAGTCTCGCATTCTTCCAGACAACTAACTTTCCCACATTCGTACCTAATCACGTGGTTAATTGAATTCGGTCACATGTATACAAGAAATATGATTCAATTAACTCATATTTGAGGACATATCGATAAGATTATCCACAACAAAAAACAAACACCAAATGAGAATCCAAGAACATAGAAGAATGTTCACAAAGTAAACCAAAGTTACTAAGGTGATTCGGCTAACATGGCCTTTCATGCCAAAATTTTGTTATTCCAATGGTGTTCGGTGGACAAAAATTAGTCTCACATATAGATTACGAGAATGGTACTCCACAATGACATTGGTAGGGGCACGAACAGGTGCATAATCAATGATATCTTCCATCAAAATGGAAGTGAAATCTGCATGGTTGGGGTTTGAGAACAATATCCTTTATTCTTGAAGTTTTAGGTCTTAGGTGCTAAAGATCACGTTTTGGGCATGATGCCACACCTTGGGGCACACTGATTCTACCATATGTTGTAAAAACAAACTCGAAATTAGATTATGAGAGTGACAGACCCATACTTAGGTTCGATAAGCTCTAACCAAAGCTGGAGAGGTTTGTTTGGTAAGCCTCTGCCAAAGCAGAGCAATGTCGTTCGATGGGCCCCAGTCAAAACTAGGAATCAGCATTCGGTAGGCCTTGACTGAACTAGGTCGAGTTATTCGGTAAACTCCAGCCGAGCTGGGTCAATATCGTATGGTAGACTCCAGCTGAAGCTGGGTCTATACCTTTTTCTCACATTTATGGTAGTAATCAGATCTAAGAATTTGGTAAAGTTCTACTCTATACACTGCTGTTTTAGGAGCGAATTAAAAACATGGAAAGACGAGAAAAACATTCTCTAGTCAAAATTCGATCAAATTTATAAACTTCAGAATTGTACTCATTCATGGACGTAATCATGGTGTGCTTCAGACAATATCTTTCATGATTAAACGGTTCGTAGAAGCAAGCCAAAGAGCCATGGAATCCTAGTTCAGGAGGTATTTTCGTTTGTAATGTTGTTGACCCTAAAAATTAAAATTTGGGTCCAAACAAATGCTTCGAGCATAAGTCTTCGAATAAAGATCATGGCAGAGGCTTATTCAGCTCTTCCATGCCATTGTTGGCTTCAATTGTTTCTTAGCTTCTTGATAGCTAATTGGAGATTCACGTCCAGTATCCACATAAAGTGGTTTCGGTTAGAAACGTCCAAATCAGGGAAATTAAACTGGTGACGGTTCGACAATCCACTGAATGAAGGGAACAAGATTGTGAATAGTGCTATGGGAAATAAAACATCCGTAAGCATCAAAGTTAGAACATTCGGGTCCGAAGACATGGTTTGCATGAAAAACGTTGGGTTTTCATGGGTGTTTTTTAATCAAAACTTCGGGTTTCAAATGCACTGAATTCGAAACTATAGGTTCAATTTAGTTTATGAGCGTTTAGTTCATAAAAGAGTGGTTCTTGCAAGAACATATAATACAATATGCTGATTTAAGTGTAGTGGATTTGAGTTGCTTCGGTAACTCAAGTATGAGAGCTTTGGGACTACGAAAGGATGTCAACGGTTAAAAGTAGAAAAATAAATTATTGAATCGCTAATGTTCAAAAGTTATCTTGAAGTCAATAATTTTGGATTAATTCTCAGATTAATGAACTGCTAATCACTTTTAATTAATTCAACAGATTGGGACCAAACGAAGTTGATCGTGGAAGCCAAATAATGACAAATGGATCATATTAGCTTCAGTTGGTGATAGGCCAATTGATAATTAAATTAAAAAAAATTAGTATAAACCAAACTACCCAAATAAAATAGTTGGGTATGATTTATAAAGCGGGAATGTAAAAAATTGGTATTGGGTCAAAAAAATATTGCGGCCCAGCTAAAAGTGGCTGCCTGCGGTGCGGGAGCAATCCCTGCAGCAAAGCTGCAGACTGTTAGGCCTCGGGGAAGGCAGTGGGAGCATCCCAATTCTGGCTGCAGGCTATTGGGTCGGTTTTGGGGATAGCTTAGAGAAAAGGCTGCTGGTTTAGGGCCTAAACAAGACGCAAGGGCAAGCCCAGCCAAAGGCTGGCTTACGAGTTGGTGCGTTAGAAGCCTAGCCGAAGTTGGCTTTCGGGTTTGGGTCGAGTTAAGGTAAGCCCAACAATATAGAGAGCTGTTGGAAATTGGGCCGAGTGGTGGGCGAAGCCCAGTAAGCAACGAGGACTTACTGCAGGAGGGCCTAGGGCATTGGACAAAACCCAGCAACATGGGGCTGCTGGTTTTGGGCTAAGGACACGGGAGACATGTCCAAGAAGAGTTGCAAGCCTTCTTGGGTTGGGCTAGGGCTGCAGGCCCGTGGGAACCTTACTGGGCCGAGGGCCTGATGTGTCATGCGTGCACAACAAAGCCCAAATGATTGATGTCGTGTGGTCCAGATGTCAAACGATGTTGTCCTTGTGACGTGCTCGACGCGGTTGGGCTATAGGCCAGTGACGGTGCTCGGCGGTGATGATGCCAACGGCGGCGCGGCGGGAATTGCAGCTTAGGCCGCAAAAAATCCCAGAATTTTTTTTTTCAACTTTTCTAAGGTATGAAAAACCCTAAATTGCTTCGAATTTGTTGCGATGCTTTGACTCACAAATTTCACATAGCAAAATTTGCATAATGCATGAAACATATATATTGACAAATGTATGAAACATATACAATATATATGTCAGAAGGTAAATATAAATGTAGGGGGTTCATGCATCATGGGGAATGTTCATGATCGTTTCAAATATCTTCCTTTATTTTAAGTGTATTTGATTCGCATAAAATGACAAAAGCCTTTGAATTTGTAGAAGATCCTTCTCGAAAAGCTGGAATTACATCTCTAATGCGTTGTATCACGTTCATCACAAAAAAAAATAAATTGAATCAATAGCATGTAGATCAATTCAATAAAATAATCAATTAATCATAAAAAGAATGATTAAAACATAATACTCCCCTGATTAAAGAATAAACTCTCTTTAGCGTAGTGTTGAGAGCGAACTGATAACGTGTTGAAGGCATAATTTATTGAACAATTATGGAGGCAATAGAGAGAGGGGGTGCAGCACAAGAAAGAGAAGCAAAGAGATGTGTAATTGTGAGATGTGTGTTATATCACCCCATTGTGCCTTTATTTATAGTAGTAGGTAAGGTAAATTCCTTATCCCATTAAGATTACAACTCTAATAGGATAATATATAGTCTAAGAGATATTGTATAATCTCATAAGGATATCCTAGATATGATAGGATTTACACGATCACATTCCTAATATAATAGGATTGCAACAATAATAATATTCTCGCTTGTAAGTAAGCAGTTTCATTTTCGATTTTCATAGGTCATTATCAAAGGAGGAGAGAGAAGAGGTGGATTCTCTCTCCTCCTAACCTCTCTCCCCTTCCCTTGCCTTTGACTTGAATGGTTACGGTTAAGTCGTGCAACATTTTATGTTGATTTTTTATAAAGATAATTAGACAAAAAGTAAAGTGTGAGAGATGAAAGGGGATGAGAGAAGAAGATGAGAGAATCCTTTCTCATTATCAAATTATATTTGTGACACCGAAAGGTTTTTGGGCCTTTCTTTGACTTTAAGTTTGACTAGGGTTCTGTTAACGTGGAAAGTACTAGGGGTGGTTCGGTATGGGATACTGAACCAAAACTCTTGTCCTGATTCCCAAACCGAAATTTTCGGGAATCCCAATTTCAATACCGATCCCAAACCAATTTTTCGGAAATCCCGAAATAGTTTCGAGATTTCGGGACAAATCAGGAATCCTGAAATGGTTTTGGCTTTTGGACTAAATTTGACATATTATGTTTTTGGGCTAAAGTTCAACCTTTTATATTGAAAATTTGGGCTTTTGGGCAGGCTGCCAATCTGACTAAAATTTGACATACAAGTATACAACCAATCTGCCAATCTGAATCTGTGCACAATAGCATCTGTGATTTGCCTATGTAATTTCTACTAATAGCATCTGTGATTTGCCTATTCAATTTCTACTACAAATGCATGCAATTGAAGTAAACTTCCTCAAGGCAGTATAGCCTTCAGGCCTAATGTACTTCTCATCCTGAAAACATTTTGAGTCCTTGACAATCTTTCCTGCAAGAAATTTCCATGTGGCGCTGAGTAGGATGAAAGTCTCAAGAACCAACTGGATATACTTTGTTTCTTATATGTGTGTGTATAGAAAACAGAAACTTATTAAAATACCTATGGTATAAGAAAAGTGGAGTCCACAACTGAAAATACTAAATTTAAAGTATCAGCCTTAAACTAATGAAAAAATAAGACTACAAAGAAGCCTGCATATTACAGAACACTTGCTCTTTAAACATAACAAATAACAGAAAAAGATAACTATCTCGACTTGAATCTTGATGCGGTAGATAGATGCCCACAAAGAAGACTAAAATCAAATTCAATTTTATAAACAACCCAGCTCCTCAATGGAAACAACCTTGAAACACTCCTATTCTCTATAATTGTTGTTGAAGCATAACTTCAGTTCAGATGTCAATAATTAATAAAGTACCATTTATTGAACAATTTCTATAAACTACCAGATGTTAAAGAATAAAATCAAACGAAACAACCAAATATGCAAAACACACAATCTCAACATAACCAATTGCCATTTCGGTCTTTAATACAAGAACCAATAACTCACAACTCATAATTATGTCCCAATTTCTGAATTCCAAGAACTCTAAGCAATGTAAGCATACCCAATTTCCCATTAAATTCCCAGAAAGCAAACATATAAATTTACGAGTAAGAAACACGAAAGTTACGAACTTTTTTACCTGAGGTGGAGGAAGAAGAAGAAGGAGAAGAAGGATGAGGATGCCTGAGGTGGGTTGTGGAAGGAAAGGCCGAGGAAGAAGTGAACTCTGCAAACAAAATTAATTCCAAACCGTAAATTAAATTTCAAAAGGAGGACAGAAATTAGATTTCAAAACACTAAATTAAATTAATTACCCCAGAGAGAGAGATTGCGAAAGAGAGCAGTGGCGTAGTGGTGGCTGTGTGGTGAAGGAAGGCTGGAGAGTCAGGTGTGGTGGTAGGCTGGTGGTTGGCCGGAATTCGGCATAGAGAGATGAGATGAGGGCTCAATGAGGGAGGCTCAAGGGCTGCGCTTCCTTCAAGTTCGATTAGACTTCAATGGAATCAATGGAACGGAAGTGAAATGGGATTCTAACCTAAAAACAAATGAACGGCATAGATTAAATCCAAAGCAATCAACGGTTTGAATAATTCTCTTATAATTAAAATATATATATATATATATATAATATTTATTTTCGGTTTGGTATGGGAATACTGAAAAAATAAGATGCAAAACCAAATCCCGTACCAAAAATGTCGGTTTGGTTCGGGATAACATACCAAAAATTTCGGAAATTTTGGTTTGGAATCGGAATTTTTTGAGTTTGGTTTGGGATTTTTGGGATTTTTTTCCAGCCCTAGAAAGTACGCGTACGCAGGCATAGAGAAACACGTGGAGCATGTTTTGGGATATAAATATTGAGATTACATCACCCCCCTTCCTTGCTATAGATAGATAAAGAAGCCTACTGAGGCGCTGAGCTTGCGACGGTGGCATCGTGTTTTAGTGTTCATTCCATTTTTTTATACAGAGAAATCACGGTCGAGATCCAAACTCATAGAAAAGACTTTTAGTCTCTCTCTGGTCCGTACCATGTTCTCTGTATAAAGAGATGTACTGGATCCGTCTCCATATATTTTCATTGGTATTATATTAAGGGAAATATTATTGGCACTCCAAAAATCTTATTCTACACTCCTCACAAATGTAGTTTTCTTTCCTAATATAGAAAGTTTGGAGTGTAAAATGAGATTTTTAGAGTGTTAATAACAATTCCCTATATTAATTGGTCTCTGTGTTTCTATGTGAAAAGATCTATTCCTTATGATTTGATGGGAATTCTTTCAGGGTTTTGCGTGAGGCTTTAGTTTGGAAAATAATTTACTTTAATCGAAGTTTGATACATGGGTAGAAATTTTTAATTTTTATATAAGCTTTGTTTTTAGTTTTTAATTTGTGTGTATTAATACTGTTATTTGCCGGTAATGATGAAAGACGAAACCGAGCAGTGTTCGTTTAATTTAAATGATTTTTTCATTTGTCTTTGAGAAGACGAAATGTTGTGCTACCCAAATACCTAGTAGTATTAAGAGTTTTTTGATTAAATTTTGAAGTTTCAATGGATTAAAATTTTAAGCCTTTGCAGCAGTGGTTTCTAAACTTTCTTATTAATTTTTCTTTAAAGAGGAACTTAAATGCGTACAAGTTAATAAATTATTGTTGCAAGAGAAACATTAAAGAAACTCTAACAAATAGGACTACCGGCGTTGCATGTTAACATCTAGGGCTAGGAGGTGTATTATGCTTAATTTTGCATGTTAATGTGGTGTTGGCAGTGTATTATGCTTTCTGAAGGGCCGGAAGAGATGGGGTTCGGGCTAAGGTGGGCTGAAATCTGTTGGGCGAAATTTTGCATACAAAACTTGGTTTTATAACGAGCTCGCTCTTGAGACGGCGTGGTAAGTTTACATAGGGAACTGTCCCCTTATTTAATGAATTACGAATGGCTAATGGCTAGATGATCTTGAATTTGATTGATTATTTGTTATTGAATGATACATGAGTATTAATAAAATAATTTTATGATGACAAATATCTATAAAAATTTGTTAATAATAAGTGGAAAGACAAAAAAGTGTATAATTTTGTGAACACATGCATTGCCTTTTTTCCAATAGGAATTAGTAAATGATGATTATTTTTGGAAGTCATTTCTTCTTCAGTCTGAAACCTTCAACATTATATTTATTAAGACAATAATCTAGCTTGGCTTAATTGGATAAACAGTTCTTGTGGTACTAAGGTAATCGGAAGATGGCCTCCGTGGTAAATATTAGGATTTAAACCCTCGTGATGTAATCCGTTAGCAAATTTAATCCAAAAATTATTTTTCTGTTAAATATCCGTTAAATACGAGGATAAAAATGTACCTTGATGTGGGTACCGTCATTTTCCTTGTCTCTCTCCTCTCTCTATAATTGTGGGAAATTTTGGAGAATTGGAGTCGTTGAGAAGGTGGCTAAGATGAATTTGAGCACCACCCATGCAGAGCTCCGTGAGACAGTCGTCACTCGGACTAGGAGGAGGAGGAGGCGGCGGGGCGCTGTAGCGAAATTTGGGAAATTAAAGCAGCATCAAAAGTCTTAAGTTCACCACCACCGCCAGTGAAGAAGAAAGGACACACTCATTTGATTTGATGCTAAAAGTCCCTTTTTAGTTCTTTTCAAACTACTCCCGCCCTCCCCAAGAACTCTCCATTTTCCACCCACCACATCTCTATATGTATCTGTTTGTTAAAAACCCAATTGTTGTTGTCGTATCATTTTCTCCATCTTGACTCCAACTAATCAGATAATGAGATCAAAGTTTCTAACAATATTAGCCACCTTCTCAATGACTCAAATTCCCCAAAATTTGAGGGAGAGTATAGAGACGAAGAAGAAGCTGCACATTAAAGTACGTTTTTATCCTTTGTATTTAATGGAAAAATAATTTTGAACTACATTTGCTAACGGACTACACCATGAGAGTTTCAATCCTAATTTTTTTCTTTTTTTTTTTTTTTTACCACGAGGGCTTTCTTTCGATTACCTTATCACCACGATGATCATTTATTTGATTAGGTCATCTAGCTTTTAGGCCATCTCCAACCGACTCAGCCAAAGAACCATAGGGCTTAAAATAACTTGGAATGACACGAAAACTGTTTCCAATCGAGGGTTGGGCCAAAGGGCTTATGGGCCTCACCGGGCCAAAACTCCCAAACCAAGCTAGCGGGTTGGCCATTTCCAGCCAGCCCTCCAGCCCAACCTTCCAGCGTCAGAATGTCAAGATTGACTTTGTGGCAAGTGCAAGAATACCACGCTTTCTTTGTTATTGTGGCAAGTGACACTCAAAATATGTCTGAAAACCTTATTTTAATATGATAGTTTAATTTAATCAACCATATTAATTCAATTAACATAATAAATTATTGAGGGGGTTAGGCCATCTCCAACCGAAGGGTCCAGAGGGCTTGATGGCCGAAAATAACCCGAAAATCGTCTCCAACCGAGGGCTAGGCCAAAGGGCTCGTGGGTCCCACGGGACAAAAAAAAGCCAAAGGGCCAATGATGAGCACCTATTTCACAAACCACATAAAAAAACTTTATAGATTTAACGGTCATCAAATTGTCAAACTTTTTATTTAGATTAGAATTTGTGCAGCCATGGTAGACATGGTGTCAATCTCGTGCACTCCAGCACATTTGGATGGTCCTTTTTCCACCCTCCCTCCACTGTTGCAAATGAGTAGCTAATGTCTTGAAAAGTGCGGATGCCTCATCAACTGTCTTTGTCATTAGAGCTCCTCCGCTAGCAGCATCAATCATTCTCTTGTTTTCGGGAGTCAATCCTTGTTAAAATGATTGCAGCTGCAACCATTCCAGTAAGCCGTGATGATGGCACTTCATCAATAAGTCTCTGAATCTTTCCCAACTATTGTAAAAAGCTTCAGAATCAAACTGGGCAAACGTCATGATTTCATTCCGCAACTTAGAAGTCTTCGAAGGAGGAAAAAATCTTTGAAGGAATTGATTTTCCAACTCATCCCAAGTTGTTATAGAATTAGACGGTAGAAAGTTAAACCAAGACTTTCCCTTGTCCTTGAGTGAAAACGGAAACAGCCGCAATCTGATAAAATCGTTAGTAGCCCCATGGATCTTCAAAGTTTCACATATCTCGACAAAGTCACTAATATGTAAATTTGGATCTTTAGTAGTAAGACCATAAAATGATGGCAACATTTGGATGAAAGACGGCTTCAACTCAAACTGATTAGCTGTTATTTCTGGGCGCACAATACAAGACGATGTGGCTCCAACAGTAGAAGTCGAATAATCCATAAGGTACCGTTTGGTACGTGGGACGGGACGAAACAGAGTGGGACAAGGTGTTCCGTCCCACGTTTGGTGTGCCTAAAACGGGTGGAACGAGCTGTTCCACGGGACGAGTTTTGGGTGAATTTTCGTTCCACCTTACCCCCCTGGAACGACTCGTTCCACATCCATGGAACACAAAATTATAACCTCTCCATCTCCATCTTCTTCCTCCTTGTTTCCATCCGAGGGCATCTTTGCTCCCGTTTCATTCCGTTCCGTCCTGTCCCGTCTTGTCCCGTCCTATTCCGTTCTGTCCCGTCCCGTCTGCATACCAAACGATACCTAAGGGCACGAGTTTCATTTGGGTCTTGAAGTGCCATTCTTTCAATTGGTTCTTGCTTCGTTTGCTTCCTTAGTAGGTGTCAAAACGTTCTGTCAATTTCGGGATTGTATGGCACAAGCTCAAGACTTCGAGAACGACGACCATGCATAAACTTCACTAGAACACCTGAAAACGCAAGAAAACAAAAATTAAAATAAAACAAAAACACGTAGCAATCAAAATAAGAAAGAGATTGAATTAAATTTCAATTCTGGGCAGCGGCGCCAAAAACTTGTTGCGAAATCTAAACTAACCGAAATTAGTCCAGCTTAGTTCCAAATTTTATGCTCGCAAGCGTACGAATCATTCGATAGTATAGAAGGCAAGCACTTAATATCATCCCTCAGAAAATTATTTAATTCTTATCAACTAACTTAAATCCAATTGCAACGAAGTAAAATTAGCAAAGATTGATGAAAGTGGATTTGAGAATTGAAACTAATAGTAAAAACAAATGAAAACAAGAAAGTTTGATCACAATGCAAAAAGTGGCAGTCAAGTACACAAATTATAATTCAGTTGAGTAAAACGCTAGAGTATCCGACTCACCATAACTAATCAATCTTATTTTCTGCAATGAACTATTAACAAGTACTCAAGCTCATTGATAGTCAAATGTCCCTAACACATGTAATATCTACAACATCTAGACTATTACGTATATCCCAATATGCAACTATCAATGGCATCTGGAACAGTTTAACATACCGAAACTCATTACGATCAGTGGAAATTTATATAAAGACTACACAAATCCTAGAGTATGGAATCTACTACTAGGTAATTCATGGTATCTATTTGCAAGAAGCTATCACTCAAGTTGAAAACATGGCATCTGCACAACTTGCATCAAAATTTACCAAGTAAAAGTCAAGATGGTAGCTAATCACAAAGACTAAAACCAAGCATATAAGCATAGCAAACGATACTCAATGAAATTGAAAACTTGAAATAATTTACTTGAGAATATAAGCATGCATAGTCATGGCTACATCGTAGCCCTAGATAAGGAAAATTAGTTCCGAAACATAGATGAAATTGCCATTTTATTCATAATAAAAATAATAAGAAAATTGAGTTTACAAAAAACATAGAAAAATCCTTGTTCTCTGCTGCTGCTGTCTTTCGTATGTCCCTTCCGTCTGATCCGTCATTCCTCTCCTTCTTTTCCCCTTTTACGTTTTCGTAACCGAGGAAAGCTTAACCCTAATTGATTGCTGACAATAAAACAGAGGAAATGGCAGAAGTCTTCAATTATGTGCTGGCCACTCTTTGGTACATTAAAGCACCCAAATGAATTCAGAATCTGTTAGCATCAAACTTGTGCCTTTGATTGTTTACCCCTTGATTTCGATAACTTAGTAAATCCATTTAAAACATCAACGGGCAAATCTCTCTTTAATGCCTTCACCACAAGAAAGTCAAACAAATTAGGAGCGAGAAAATATGGGAATAACATTCCTCTGCTTTCCTTTTTCGTTCTCCCCCAATTGTGGAACTCGAATTTCACCTTCCAGGTCGTCTTTGCCACTTTTTGAAAATTGCCTAGACTCCAAAAATTAAGATAATCAACCCAATGCTCCAGATTCATCTTCTCGCAGAGATCCACCGATTGAAAATTTGGTGGATGAAGTACTATCTCTGGTGGTGTGTGGAATTGAACACTATCATGTTCTTTTCTTTTTCTTGAAATGGAATGGGTCGGCTACCCTTGTAGAATGCCAAGAGGTGAATGCAGCCTTCCTTTTCTTTTGGAGCAGAAAACAATAAAAACTCTTTCCCATGGAATTGGTAAGAAGACAAGAGCAAGTGAATGGTCTAGTTGACTAGTCAACTCTCCTTTTAGACTAGTAAAATAATATGATTCCTACAGAAAAATTCAACCAAATAAGCTGCTGTCTAATTTCTAAAGGAAACATTTGCATAAGATTTGGATGAGCCAAAAATGTAATTAAAAATTTCCCAACTTATGAATATCACTTAAGACCAATTTTGACTTGAAAAACAAAATGACAAATACACTTCAACTCAATCCACTTACTAAACAAAACCAAATTCCAACTACTTTACTTGAATTGAACTTAAAAGGATTGAATTCATATTTTTCTCAAAACCATGTAATAAAATGTAGCTTTCGGAGTAAAATATGCGCTCATCAACTAACCGGCTAGCCATCTTTAGCCAGCCATCCAGCCCGCTGGGTAGCCCACTTTTTTTATTTATTTATTTTTATTTTTTAATTTCTAATTTTTTCCTACACCATTTCTCACCATTACATACTATCTTACCTCATTTTATTTCAATTCTTCACATTCCATACTATAGCCCTTTGGTCATCGGTTGGAGATGATTTTTTATAAAAAGGCTAAAACGAGCCCTATGGCCCTTTGGCCCTTGTTGGAGATGGTAAGAAATATGGTCCTACATTGTTCATTAAACTATTAGTTTCTTGGAGGGCCAAAGGGCTAAAACGAGCCATTTGGCCAGCCTTCTGTTGGAGATGGCCTTATGTTTGGCCTATGGTCATTTGGCCCATTCAATTGGAGATGGGTTTTTTGTCAAAGGGCTATGTTTGGCCTATGGCCCTTTGGCCCTATCGGTTGGAGATGATATAAAATATGGTCTGACATTGTTCGTTAAAATATAATTTCTTGTAAGGCTATAGGGCTAAACATGGCCCTAAGGTAAATGCAGCTTTTCACAAACTAGAGGAGGATGTCACATAATTGAATAAAATAGGGCTATATGACTACTTTTTAATCCTTGAGATTTGGGGTGATTTTCAAAATGCTCTATGGAATTTTAATTTTCTCATTTTACACTATGAAGTATTAAAATTGTACAATTTATACTTTTGGTCGAATTTATTGTTTGATCATTCATTACATTGATGATATGATGAGTGTGAGATTATACATAGCTAACATGTAAGCTACATTTGCAGTACATTGACAAAAAAAACACTCATCAATTTTGTTTTTTTTTTTTTTTTTTTTTTTTTGAAAAAAAGAGAACCAGTTGGTGGCTTCGCCATGGTAGTCTACCCTTTCAGGGACCGAAAAGACTCACAGAGGCATTTCACCATCCCCTGACTACCATTGTGTGATTCACTAGCGTCGGGAATCGAACTTAAGATGTGTCGTGTGGAATATAGGCCTAGAATTTGTCTCCAACCACTGGACCACCTCTTGGTGGTTAAAAAAACTAATCAATTTAATCAAGGATTAAATATTCAAATAGATGTAATTTCATACAATTTCAAAATTTCAGGGTTTAATGTGATAAAATTACAACCTTGTGGTTCATTTTGTAAACCATCTCAAATTTAAAGGTGTAAAATATAATTCGCCCGACAAATTAAGAAGAGTCTATTTGGTATCCTATTTAAAAAATTTCATCATTTCTGAAAACATTTCTTAAGAACATCTCTTGACGACAATTTTCTTTAACACTAAAAACTTGTTTGGTATGAGATTCAAAATTGTATTTAAATTTTAAAACTTACAGTTTTAAAACTCTGAAAGCTCACTTTTGGTGTTTTTAGAGAATATATTATTTCTTAAGTTAGTCTTGAGTTTAGTCTTTGAAAAAAAAATCTTATCAAACGAGTTTTTAAGGCCTCGAACTTAAAAAGTGGTTTTGAATATAAAAAGTTGAGTTCAAGTAAAGTGCCAAATAGGCCATAAGAAATTTGATTTAAATCAGTAAATTATCCCTACTCTCTTCCCAATATAATTGTTCTATATATATTTTAAATTTTGTCAACAACACTTATCATCTTAGTACGCGTAGGTACTATGGTGCTAATTTGTGTATTCAACAAAAGTGACTTTCATTTTTTTTGTTGGACTGCAACAAAATTGACTTTGAATGTTTTTAAATTACAATATTCTATATATTGACCAAAATTACATTATTCCTCGTTTTGCTTCTACAAGAATATAAGCTCATCCAAATCATGCATAGAGATAGCCACAATCTTGGCAGTAAGCTTTGTTCACACGTAGCGTTTGAAAACAAATCAATTAACTTTCAGCCTGCGTAACACCCCAGAAAAAGCCAATTATGTAACAACCAATTACAATTCATTAAATGCATGGTATCACTATAAATACACCCCTCTTCCCAACCCAGATACATCACAAAGCAAACATTTCACAAAGAGAGTAAAAAAGTCTGGATAAATTCAAAGGCAATCTGCTAGGATGTCATCTGAATGTGAAGGAAAGGATTCATGGCCGGAGCTCGTCGGTGCCAAGGGGAAGGATGCGAAGGCTATAATCGAGAGCGAGAACCGTTTAGTCCATGTTGTGATTGTGAAAGAAGGATCATTTGTTACTAAGGATTATCGATGTGATAGGGTTCGGGTTTGGGTTGATAAACATGACATTGTTACTAAGATCCCTCAAAGTGGTTAATTCATCCATGCAATGTTATGTGAACATATGTATGTAATAAGGAGTTGTATCAATCTCCATGCATCAATTGTATTGAATTATAAATAATTTATTTCGCTTTCTATATCTATGTTATATATGAAGCTAAATATATAATAAGAATGGTTTGATAAAGTTGTCAGTTGGTTATTTTCTTCTTCTCTGTACTCTCGTTCTGTTCCATCCTCAAAGCAAGTGGCTACATGGCTTGCTAAGCTCCAATGTTGAGCACTTCCATTGTGGTGAGATTGGGACATTCTCCACTGTGAGTGTATGAAATAGGTTTTGTACTTGTAGTTAGTTAATTCGGGGTTTCAGAAGCAAAGGGTTTGTTGTAGTTAATTAGTTAAAAAAATAGGCTTATTTTTTTGCAATGCCTCATGAAACTCAATTTTAATCTTATTTCCTTCCACCCCAAAACTTAATTTGTATCACTTTGTCACCTGAATCTCAATTTTTTGACTTTTTCATTTTCTGTCAATTTTTGTACAAAAAAACCGTTAAGTCTCTGACCTGGCATGAATGGGCCCCCGGGCCCCCACAAAGTACTATTATTACATGAACTTTTATACACAGAGAGAGGGGACTTAACATAAGCCCACAATATGCCAATCATATTTGATAATTAGGTATTGAATTCACCATTTAATTGAATTGAACTTCAAATCTTTCACTTACAAATAAAGAGAAATGTCACTACACCGCAGTGCTAATGACAATGTCATTTCATAAAGTCAAATGTAGGGGTGTTCGTAAATTAACATGAAATTAACGAAATTGAAGATTTAAATATTTTAAAATGAAACTTTTAATTGTAAATTAACGAAATTGACCATATTGGCTAACAAAGTGAGACACAAGGACCAAATCGACCAAATTGAAAATATGAGGACTAAATTGTGTGGAGAACGACCTTGCATGAGTATCTATACTATAACATCTTGTTCTCTTTCAAATATTTTGTGTGATTTTAACCTCCATTACGTAGGTACTAAAAATCCTATTAGTTGTGTGATACCTTTAACTTATGCTCAAGTAGGAGAATCATATATTAGACTATAAGCATAAGTCTAAGGGTATTCAGGCCCACTATAAAAATTCGATTTGACATCATAATTCACTTGGATGCTTAGATACTGGCTTATGATTTTATTAAAGCAATTGGCTGAATTATTGATAAGTCATTCATTGTGTTGCAATGATTGTTAGTTACTAGAATTGTTATTGACATACATTTTGTAGAATTCACTCTATAACTTTTTTGACAATCCAACAATTTATGTATATGTTATTTTTTTTATTAGTTAAAATAGAACTAAAAGCACGCGTATATGTCGCCTATTCAAGCCTTCATTTGTTAATTGCCTCGTGCTTTTTTATGCCACTTAAATAAAATAATCTGCTCTTTCTAATACTAGTTTGAAACATATAAACTTTATTTAAGATTGTGTACTTAATTAAATTAGTTGGTATGTACACTGCAGATCTTTTAGAATATTTGGCTTCAAAAATGGAGATCTTTTAGGCGTCAGCTTTCTTAACAAAAGCATGAGCTTTTTTAAATGATCTGTTCTTTGTTAACTAATAGCATAAGGACATCAAACATTTTTATCTAGCTATTATGTTTGTTTAGATATTAAATCTAAATTTGGATGAACTGGTGATAGGAATTCATTTCTTACCTACTTCAGGTTGTACAAAAAATTACATCTAGTCATCTACGTAAGGAAAATTACTGTTACATCCAACGAGGGTTGGCAGTTGGTAAGGTCCCTACCTTGTGTGTTGCCCCACCAAGATTTGAGTCACGCGCGTTGTCAGCAATCCTCGTTGATGCACGATTTGTAAATTCATACTGGTGACACGCATAAGGCTTAGGATTATGGGTATACCTTGTGTGCGGGCAAAGATTTCTCTAGAGAAGGATCCTCGGACCTCAACACAGCTCCCCAAGGGATTGGCACTTTGGATGTGTAGTCGGGCTCTTGCTTGTTGATGTGCTACAAGAAGAGGACAAAGTTAGTTCTAAAATGTGCTTTTGTAGGGCCTTAGGTGTAGGCCTTGAGGCTCGCAATTAAAACTAAATAAGTGCTAGGTGTGCCACTGCTATCTCAGTATAGCAAATGTAGAACAAGACTGTTTTTAGTCGATTAGTTTCGCCCCAAGTTACTCAGACTTCTTGTTATCAAAGGATTATCGTGGATGGGTTAAGTCCACATTAAGTTCTTTTTCTTGCCTTGGAAACAAGGACTTTTAGCTCATAGTCTTGTATGTTCAAATGAAGGGAGTCCAGGTTGGTTCATGATTAATTTTAATCCATTAAACTAACCAGATCCAGATGCAAATGGAACTCTTAAGAGAGGAAAACTGATGGAAATGACTTACATACTGGAGAATGCATTAAGTAATAGATCTATAAATTTATAAAATAAACAAAAAGCGTCGGGCAAGATTTCACCTTGTCTGTCAAGGTTGAACCTCTTACAATCACTTCTCTTTGAATTAACAGGGGTTTATATGCTAAAAAGGGATGGATGGTAAACAAGTTTACATAAGGGAATCGATACTACGCCACTAAGGGAGATAGCAGAGCTTTAAACTGGACAAGAGATAGCTTGTCACTAAAAAGGACTGAATCTGGGTTGATTTCAGCTTTTGAATGCAAAATCTGGCTTGAGAGCAGAGTTGTATGTTTGTTTTTTTTTATTGGTTGAGTGTCTTTGTCTCTGGGGCCCCTTCTTCCTTTTATAGGCCAATTAACCCAACTGCTGTGACTTTGCTTTTGCCCAAAAGCTTGGAGGGTAGTGAGTCATCAGCTTTTTACTTGGAATGCCATTAGAAAGTGTTCTTTGGCTGGTAGTAGGTTAGTCTTCATCACTTGTCACTTCAATGGTAAGCACGTGGCTTGTATCTTGGTTGAGAAGGCTTCACTTTGCCTTTGGGCTTGGTGTTGGGCTTTGGGCAAGTCCCCTTTTAGTTGGCATTCTTGGGCTTTCCTTCATCTAGGTCCAATGTTCAAATATTAACCCAAACAGTGCCCCCTTTAATCATTTGTTGAGTCTGCAACCCAAGATGCTAATAATGATTAAATAGTCGTCGCAAGCCTTCACTCGGGACTTGCACCATTTAAAACAACTGTTGTTAACTAAACTTTTGCACTAACCCATGAATTCCATCGTTAATTAACCACTTACTATATAATCCTTACTTAAACTCATCGGCAAAGTAGCTTAGCCATTTCGAGCCTTCAAATTCCTAGAACTTCCCAGAACTCTCAAAGCCTTCATACTTTCCAGAAACTTCTTTTGTTTTTCAGTTTTTGCCCCTTAATTATGATTTTCTTCCCATCTTCTGCTCAAAATCATCCAATGGCACCCAAAGTTGCTCAAACTCAATCTCCCTGCAAAACTGGTGAATGGATTTCCACCATGCGTTGCTTGCTTAACAGCATTCATTGCCCTCAGGCAGGCTGCATACTAAATTTTTCTTCTAGCCCACCTTCAAGCAAAAATGGATGAATAACGGAACTTATGAGCTAATAATGCTCTCCAAAACCACGGTCATCGTTCAACCCAAGCTTCTCACTACAGCCATCTTCTTCTGTAACTCGGGTACTAATACCTTCGACTTTAGGATAACCCACATATCCCCGACTATCCTGGATACGGCACAGGTCTTTGGGCTCAGGCCCTCAGGCAGGGTTATAAATGTCACTCACGACTGGCCACCTTCTTCTTGCCCGACTGCTGAGAGCTCGAGTAGCTCTGGTCTCATAATTCAATTGGAGTATAACTTTGTGACTTTCAAGAGTTATGGAACCTCTTTCACGGGTTTTATCCCATTTGTGAAAAAGGAATTTGGCCCCTCATCCTCCAATGCAAACAGAGATCAGGAGCATATGTATTTTCTACTATACTCGCTCAATAAGCATGTTTTCCCCAACAAGTCCAAGGGAGTAAAAGTTAAGTGGATCCCTTTAGTGGAAGCTCTGCATAATTTTAAAATGATATGGCAACAGGCCCCTTCCTTCTTGCTCATCTTTATCATCTCTTGTATTAGATTACCAAGGGTGAAGCATTTGAAACCAACCTTAATGTTCCTACTTAGTTGATTCAGCTTTGGCTTCAATGGTATTTCCCTGATCTTTGGGCTCCCAACCTTGAATTCCCCGAGGGTATTGCTCCTGCCCAAATTCTAGTCGAAGGTTCTCTAACCAATCACTCTACATTCGCTTGTCTCTATTTCTTCATAGTCTGCAGGACTCGGGCTTACTTGGAGTGAGGAGCTTCAGTTCTTAAGAGGTCTATGGTTTTCTGACCAAGCCTTTCAAGATGCCTTTGGAGAAAATGTCAGCCCCTTCTGTAAAGAGAAATTTATCAGCTGCATCCAGTCGAAGGACCTGGCTTGGGGTGTGAGGAGCGACCGCTAGGAGCGCGGGCTAGAAGTTTATCATCCAAACTTCTGTAGCAGGCAGTTGGGCTTTAGACAAACTATTATAATCCCCTTCTTTGACTCTTTTCAATATGGCACGTCCTACCATCTCCACTCTCCTCCAGAAGTCACTTTCTGAGCTATTCGATGTAGCCTTGAGGTCATGAGCAAGGTTGCCAGAAAACCTATGACCTTCAATTTCGAATGTACTTCAAGCTTCACTTCTTGGTGGGAAGCAAAGTGGACCAAGAAGTATGGAGGAGACTTACGCGAAGCACATGACTGCCTTTTGAAGCATCTCTCCATCAAGTCATATCCTAAGCTGAGTAAGCTTGAAAATTGGAAGGAAATGATTCATCAGAAAAACCAACTTCTTTTGATAGGTACCTCTTACTTCTTTAACTTGTAATTTTATGAAATTTTATGAATCTACCTTCTTCTAACACTTTTATTGGTTTCCCTACACTTGCAGCTCAAGGCAACCCACTGAGATGGATGTCGGGCAAGATGAAGAGGCTAGGGATGCCTTTGTGCTTCAAGAAGCCGCGGCTGAAGCAGAAAGACAAGGTGCTAAAGCAAGTGGGGACGTTTCTGATTTACTTGGAGACTTTAAGGACGAGGCAGAACTTGTAGTGGAGCCTTCAGCAACACGTTGGACTCTTGTAACAGTAGTAGAGACTTCTGAGTTTGACCCGAAGAACGACCTTGAGCTCAACTCACCATCCCTGGTCCATGGGCAACCTCCACCAAGAAGAGAACAAGGGCACATACTTCAAAATCCTCCAAGTCTTCCACTTCTATAGCTGAGGCGATAGTGGATAGGAAGAAACAGAAGGCTTCTAGTAAGTGAATTTTATTTCAACCTTCCCTTCTTCCTTGCATTTTGTGTTTAAGAGCTAACAACTTCATTTTCCTCAAATCTAAGGCCTCAAGTAACCAAAAAGGTCATCATTGTTTCAAGGGAAGATCTGCTGGGGGCCGAGATGTATCAAAAGGCCAAGGATCTGCAAGATTCCACCCTTAAAGCATTAGAGGTATGGCCTGCTTCTTAAACTTATTCCCTTAACCTCTTCCTTTTCTTAACTCTTTGCCCAAACACCTGAAATAGGCCATAAGGGAAGAAATGATCTCTCCGCCTAAGGCATCTTAACCTCCAGCTTTAATAGTACAACAAATGTGTATTTCTTTTTCATTCTTCAGACTTGTGTCTTTACCAATCTTGGAGCTTTAACACTTGTCTTTCACTTTTGTAGGCTAAGGTTGGAGAGTCCGCTTCTCAGGTCAGGCACAATTCTTCTTCTATTCCTTCAACATTTCCTCCCTTAGTGGTGGCTCCCACTTCTTAATTTGACCCATCCACTGGGGAGATGTTGCACTTTGTGGAAGAGGACAGCAATCTGAGGAGTACTTCTAGTCTGAATCTTTATGTTTTAACCACCCTTTTTTATTTATACTTATTTTCTGTCTTGCTTCTCCTGGCCATCCCCCGTGCAGGAGTTCCAACCAGTATCAACAACCTTTAGGGAGCCCATAGTCCCTGAGATCCCTGTGGTCTCAGAGGTAATTAGCCCACGGGCTTCTCCTCATCCAGCAACCATTACAGAAGAGTTTCCTCCTTCTACTTAAGTCCCTGCTCAGGTATAGAAATACCTTCACTTCTATCTTCTTTTCCATAACTTAGTTACTGACATTTACTCTTTATCTTTGATATTTATAGGCCTTTGGTGAGGGCTCGGGCACAGTTCATCCCCCTCTAGTTAGTGGGAGTGATCCTCCCTAGTAACCAGGAATCACTACCCCTCATTCCAAGGCCTTGGGCTCCATTCAGGTATATTACTTCCCTCATCTTACCTTCCTTTATTCTGAATCGTAGTCCTTTTCCTAACTTTGTTTTTCTTGGTTTGCAACAGGGCCCTGGAGAGGACTCAGGCCAATCTCCTCCACACCTGGTGAGCAAAACAGAACTTCCTCGACCTTCTCTAGCTTCTGGGGCCACATGGATCTTTATCCCTAGGCCTAAGAAGAAGGTCAAAACTACTGCTACCACTTCCATTTTTGCTCCTGCTCCAGAGATCATTCCCTCTCTGCCAACTGAAGCTGCCCCTTCTGTTACTGCTGAAGGTGTTGGAGAAATGCCTCCACCTATGTCATCTACTCCTTCAGCAACGTCTTTACCTGAGCTGGTTAAGAAGTTCGGGCAGATCAAGACCAAGCTGCAATCTCCTTCACCTTCATCCGAATCTCCTCTTCTTCAAAATGCTCGTCGAATCTTCAAGGATCGGATGAAGAGAGACTTCACTGCTTCATTCAGTTTTAAGATTGTTCATGACGTTGAGAAACTCATTGAACTCTACAATGCTCAGTTACTTTCAAAGGCTCAATACGAGTTCTTTCTCAGTTTCTTTGAGAATATGCGAGCCCTGAGGGATCAGCATCAAAAGGTGGAACGGGCATCTAATAGAGTTAAATGTTTCCAAGAAAAACACACGAAGACATAAGCCACACTTCAACAGTTAGTGGAGGAAGGATTAGTGATGGAAAATAAGATCGCAGTGGTTGACGCCGAGATTCAAAGATTGGAAGAGCAACTTTCTTCACTCAAGGCCGAGAAGATGAGCCTAACCAATCATCTTTCCAAGAAAGTAGAAGACATGGAAAAAATCTGTCAATAAGCGGAGGACTTAAAGAACCAACTCGCTAATAGCAACATGTATCTTGGAAAACCAGCCAAAATTTTTATTATTATGCAAACTTACATTTCTATAATAGCTGCCCGGGCTGAGGATGCAAAGTTGTTAGGCTAGGATCTTTTGTAATCATTTTTACATGAAATGAAATGTACTTCTTCTTCATCTTTACTTATTTCAATTCTTGCTTTCTTTCTTTCCCATACACCAACGGTCTCTTAATTAAGGACCTGACTGCAACCACTTGGTCCTATCTTTTTTGTTCTGACATCACCGGTGTTGGGGGAGTTATGACAATATAGGGCCTATCCCATTCTTCCTTGGTGAGGAATAATCCTTGTTCCAGAAGGTTTTAGGCCATTACCTTAGCCGGGCGGCCGTTCTTATCAGCTCCTAAACATTGGAGAATCCCAATACTAGGATTATAAAAGCTGGCTTCTACCACATTGGCAATGGAGAGGAATGGTCGTGACTCGACCTTCACTATCTCCCAAAATCTTGGTCTCATGGCTCCTTCCTCGTGGTAAAATGCTACATGTTGGTGTAAGGTGGAAGACACAAAGAGACTTTGATGAATCCAATCTCGGCCTAGTAAAGCTCCATAGGTGGAAGTACTATCCACAACGAAAAAGGCTAGTATGATTTTCTTGGAGCCCAAGTCAACCTCCAGGGGCAATATCCCATGAGTTTTAGTGATTGCTCCAGAGAAACTGGAAATTGTTAGATCTGTGGGGATGAGATCTTCCTCACTTCTACACACCCTTTTCATCTTCTTATATGGTAACACATTGACCGCAACTCATCCATCAATCAAAACCCTCTTGAAGGGCACTCCATCTAGATAAGCAGTTACATAAATAGGCTTGAGATGGTTGGCTAGGGTCAAACTTGGCCGACTAAAGACCATTATGTCTGAGTACACTCTCTCGAGCTCTCTTTTTATGAGATCGAGCAAACCTATTATGCCCGACTCCTCTTTTCCCGCTTCTTTAACATTAACATGTGTCATCATATGTTCTGTTATCAAGTAATCACCCTCTATTGTGGCAGGTTGATCATGCTTGGGACAAAAGATGGAAGATAGAACAAATGTCATGTTTACATGGAAGTTGATAGGTTTAAGAAAGTCCTTATTCTTGCCCCCCTAATTTGGTTCATGAATTCATCTAACCAGGCATGTGCTTCTTTTGGCAACATCAGCTCAGGCAACCTTTCTTCCGAGTTATGCCAAAGTTTTGTGCCTGCACTAGGTTCTCACAGAGAGTATCAACCAGCAACGGTGGATGCATTCGTCTCTTAGGCGAGATAGTTCCAAAACATATTGGCTCCGAGCTCCATCTTGGTGATGGTATCATTACCATGTCCTCTTGAACTCTCCTTAGGATTCTGTACTTCCCAGGGTGAAGGCTTTGTGGCACATGATCTCCTTCCCCCTCAGTCTTGTTATTTGCCTTTTCTACCTCCTTTTTGCTTTTCCAATGAAGTTGATTTCTTTCAATGAAGTTGATTTCTTTCCCCATGAGGTAATTTCTCAAACTTCATATTTTCATTGATTTCTGAGGCAGTGGGGACTTTTAATGACTTAATGTGAGCTCTGTGCTGCGTCTGAATTTTCCTAATCATAGGGGCTCTTATTTCTTTGATAGTCCTCCCATCTTTTCCTACTACGTACCAATTTCACCCGAGTCGAGCAGAATCTTTCTTGGTGAATGGGGATATAATGCTTTTTGTTCTTCCCTTCATTCTGATATCATTGTAACTTGGTTGGGGGGGGCTTACTTCCACCCATTTTGGTATTTTGGCTTCTCTGTCCTCTACTTCTTCAGAGGCTTCATAATTTCTGAATACCTCTAATTAGCCCTTTGGTTGAGAATCTCCTCCCAACCTTTGGAAAACATTTCTAGAGGTCTCTTTCTCAATTGCATGCATGATACTTCTGCGGGCTTCTTGTTTTTCCTTCTCCTTTCTTCTGATCAACTTCCAATCAATAATATCTCCTGATGCTGGCACTTCTAACTCACATACATATTGGCACTTGCTACACAACACTAACCCTTTAATTATAGCTGCTTTAAGTTTCTCAGGCAGCTTGATAGTTCCTTCTGTTAGTTTGTCAACTTGCCTCATTTCTACTTTCACTTCCCAAGTAACTTTCCCTTTCCTTTTTTCCGCTCAAGTTAAGTTAATCATGTTTATTGGGGCTTTTGTGAAGGGATATATGTCAATCATCATATTGGCTTGTGGTTTTTCCAACAACAACTTTCCTTTCACTATGAGGTCTTGTATCCAATCCCTGAATTGGACATAGTTGGTTATGAAGTGATTGAAGGTACAATGCAGCTTGCAATACTTCTTTCCTCTTAGGTTTTCTGGTTTAGGCATCTTTTTGGTGCTGTTGGGCACGATCATTCTTGCCCGTACCAATACTTCATAGATCTCTGAGGCCTTGGTTAAATCAAAAGAATAACTCTGGTATTTAGGGGGCTTCATAGAGACAAATCCACCATCATTCATCACCACTTTCTGATCATTGACTAGTTGGACTAACCCTTTCACTATTAAAGGTTTGAAGGGGGTAGCCATCTCTACCGCACACATGTTCATCCCTTCTCTTCCATGGTTATCATTTTGTTCTGGCTCAGCTTCTTCAAACTCCACTTGGTGAATTGCAGCTTTATTCTTGTAAAAAGGAAGAGCCTTAGATGAGTGCTTCACTTGATGTTCCTTAAGCAACAGTTTTTCGTACTTTGTGGCAGCAATTACCAACTCTTGTAACTCATTGAATTGTACATCATAAAAATTTTTCCTCAAAGGCAGCCTCAAGACATTTTGAGCGATGAATATGAGTTGGGCATGATTATAGGGAATTGTCACCTAATTCTTGTCCTTCAAAACTTATCATGAAGTCTTCTGTAGACTCATGTTCATATTGTTTCACCTCTACTAAATCATTAATAGACATCTCAGGCTCTATCCTATATAACTGCTCATGGAAAGCCATCTCCATTTGCCCCCAGTTAGCAGTAGAATTGGGGGGCAATAGCGAATACCATTGAGATGCTAGGCCAACCAATAAGTTCCCAAACAATCTTAACTTATAATTAGGATTGTCTTCAAATGCCACGCAATGATTAGAGAACTTGAAGATGTGATCTTTAGAGGATACACTGTCATCCTCCCCACTAAAAGTAGGAGACACAGGCATCTTGAAGTTGATTGGAAAAGGATTATGCTCATCAATATACTTCGGGTATGGCTTTTGGTAAGTGATCCTGAACAGTGGACGAGCTTGGGGTTGAGCATTCTTGGCCACCATCCTTCTTAACTCACCTAACTCATCTCTCAACCGCTGGTTAGCTGTATTGTTGCATGGGGTATGTGAGGCTCCCCATTCGAGCTAATATCATTGCCCGATAAGGTTTCCTTCTTTAGGTCGGGCTGTCTCCACTTGGCATCCTCTCCCTTACTGGCCAATGGTGGGGGCCTATAACGAAGAGGCTTGTCTGCCTTGGTAGGCTCGCATTTTGCACTGGATTCTCCGATTAACTAGGGCATCCCATACTTCTTTCTTTCTTACCCGCTATGCCCCTACTACCTAGTGAAAACAATAAGGGGTCAGGCAACTCTATTTCCAAGATCTCCTCCAATACTGGCTAACTAACTCCAAATCCTTCCTTCTTTTTTCCTTTATCCCTCTTTTCCTCAAGCACAGGAAATAGGGGGATAATTGGTTCTTTCTCAGGGCTCTTTTCCCTCATCATTTCCCTGGCATAACCATTCTTTGGAGTAGAGTACTCCAGATTTAATCTTCTTTGCAGACTCCCTGTTAAGGAACAGAGTTTACTTACTTCTCCTCTGGAGTCCAAAGTGATATTCTCCATACTTTTCAGCACTAGTACCATGGCGGCTTGCAAATCTTCATCGGTCACCTTTTCTCCTCACTTCTTAGATGAAGTTGGGCTCTCTAGAATAACTGGTCCTTGCAAGGAAGAAAAATCCTCTGGATGATTTGTCATGCTCGATCTTGGTAGACACTAAGGTAGCCCATATTCTGTGTTCCCCCTGAAGGTTTTCTCCTTCCTTCTTTTTCTTGGCATACAAGACTATAAATGTCCCATTGGGTGTGCCAAAACTATGTTCGGGCAAAGATTTCTCTGGAGAATGATCCTCGGACCTCAGCACAGCTCCCTAAGGGATTGGCACTTTGGATGTGTAGTCAGACTCTTGCTTGTTAATGTGCTACAAGAAGAGGACAAAGTTAGTTCTGAAATGTGCTTTTGTAGGGCCTTAGGTGTAGGCCTTGAGGCTCACAATTAAAATTAACTAAGTGATAGGCGTGCCACTGCTATCTCAATATAGCAGATGTAGAACAAGAGTGTTTTTAGTCAATTACTTGCGCCCCAAGTTACTCGGACTTGTTGTTATCAAAGGATTGTCATGGATAGGTTAAGTCCACATTAAGTTCTTTTTCTTGCCTTGGAAATAAGGACTTTTAGTTCATAGTCTTGTATGTTCAAATGAAGTGAGTCCAGGCCCCTTTAAGTCGTTTGCTTGGTTCTTGATTGATTTTAATGATAACATATCCATTAAACTAACTAAATCCAGATGCAAATGAAATTCTTAAGATAGGAAAACTGATGGAAATGACTTAAATACATACTAGAGAATGCATTAAGTAATAGATCTACAAATTTAGAAAACAAACAAAGAGCGTCGGGCAAGATTTCACCTTGTCTGTCAAGGTTGAACCTCTTGCAATCACTTCTCCTTGAATTAACAGGGGTTTATATGCTAAAAAGTGATGGATGGTAAACAAGTTTACACAAGGGAATCGATACTATGCCACTAAGGGAGATAGCAGAGCTTTAAACTAGACAAGAGATAGCTTGTTGCTAAAAATGACTGAATCTGGGTTGATTTCAACTTTTGAATGCAAATATGGCTTGAGAGCAGAGTTTGTATGTTTGTTTGTTTGATTGGTTGAATGTCTTTGTCTCTGGGGCCTCTTCTTCATTTTATAGGCCAATTAACCCAACTGCGGTGACCTTGCTCTTACCCAAAAGCACTTGGAGGGTAGTGAGTCATCAACTTTTTATTTGGAATGCCACTAGAAAGTGTTCTTTGGCTGGTAATAGGTTAGTCTTCATCACTTGTCACTTCAATGGTAAGCACGTGGCTTGTATCTTGGCTGAGAAGGCTTCACTTTGCCTTTGTGCTTGGTGCTGGGTTTCGGGCAAGTCCCTTTTTAGTTGGCATTCTTGGGCTTTCCTTCATCTAGGTCCAATGTTCAAATATTAACCCAAACACCTTGACTCTAGTGATGAGAGTAACTAATCTCCCCCTAACTTTTATCTTATCAAAACATATTACTGCTACAAAAGTCGTAAGATGTAGATCAGCTAAATAAGTCTAGTATGCCAGTGTCCTCCATTCTCGTTTTAAAGAGGACATTTTAAAATTGTCCAGGGATCCCTAAAAAAATGTTCCAGTTTGTACCTTCTTAACATGAATGTTAATGACACTTAAACCGCGCGTCATTCATTATTAAACTCTCGCTCTCTTAATCTCTTGAATAAGAAAACTAATATCCCAGTTTCCTCTATTTATCTAATATTAAGGTAATAAGCATGTTTTGTGCTAACAAAGATTTGATCGATTATATAATTACACTAATAATTTTCAGTGGTACTTTTGGAGATTTGGTCACTAGCTGATTCTAGCTCCGGTCAAAGAAAGGCCGCCCGACAGTAAGCATGTTCAGCTTGAGACCACATTTTTCTTTCTGCCTTGCCAAACCATTTTATCTTGTTTGTTTCCCAAGGTATACTTGATCCCCAAAATTGACCCTAAACTTCGTAATTCAAACATAGTAATCAGGACGGGGCGTGTGGGAACAAGAGGAGATCATGAGTGGTTCGTAGAAGGGGGTGGTGGATGGAATCGCGGAGGTTAGGCCGCAGAGGGTGGGCCAAGTAGGTGGCATGTTTTTTATTTTTTTTTGGTCGAAGTGGTATGTTTCACTGGGCACTTTGGGTGGAATGGTAGTATTGTCTTTAATTTTTTAAGCTTATTAGGGTTTTATAAATTAATGAATTAAATGGATACCTATAACCTAGTGAATTGCGTGACAAAAATTAAAAATTGGCACACACGCATCAAGAGTATCTGGTGCAAGAGATTTGATAGAGATAGGCAGGCGGTGGCGGCCGCGGTTAGAGAGCAAGTAAACTAAATACAAACCAATCGCAAAACCATCTTAATTAAGTAGAATATTCATATAATTAGCATGGTTAATTAACAGATTAGTTAAAGGGTCTTTTCTATTACAAAGAATAAATCAACTTTTACATTTGATCGTTTGCCGAAGGCCGAAAAGTTATGTGGAAATAAAAAGAGAAATTAATTACTTATGAATATTGGCAGCAACACCAAATGGAACCATGTGACGAGGGTAAGCAGAAGCATGGTGATGATGTTGCAGACGATGGCCTGCATAGTTCTTGCCCTTGAGTGGGCAGCCCAATCCGCCGGTGCTGGGAATGTAGGTGCATTTAGAGGAGTGATCAGGAGGCAGGTCGCCTCTTTGAAGAGACTGCAGGCTGAGCTCTTGCCTGTGGGCATAGAGAATCCTGCTAGCTTCGTTGGGATGTACGTGTGCAAGACAAAGCAGCAGCAGCAGCACAGCCAAAGCATTAATGTTTACAAGTCCCATGATATTTCTTTCGTATGGTATAATATTTCGGGTTTCGAATTTGAATCGGTTGAAATGTTTAGAATATTTCGGCTTGAAATCGGTTGGAATCTGATTTTCCTCTCATCCCTAGCACTCAGATACGTCGCACGTATTTATAATAATTTCATGAGGGGAGTGTTGTGTTATTTATAGCTAAAACCATGGTGGAACTTTGTTATTATTTTATTGATTTGGAGGAATTTGACTGTTGACTGCTGGTTTTTTTTTTTTTTTTTAATCATTCTTTTAGTCTTCAAGTACAGTTCAACAAAATTGAATAGGTCATCAATCCATTTAACTAAAGAATAAGGAAGAAAACGTGAGCTTAATCCCAAGGTTTTGCTGTCCACCCTTCCTTGTCAAAGCCTCAAACTTGTACAATTAATACATTGTTTTTAAGCAGTGTTACTGTTACGGGTCTTTGATGATGTGTTTTTTCCCCTTCACGTATGCTTATCCATTGTTTTTAATAATGTTTAACTATTGAAAGAAGAAATGAGTCTTGTTGAAATGAACAAGTGCACAATCACAAATGAACACGTGCTTAAACAATTAAAGAATTAAAATTTTGAACCAACATCACCTTAATGACCTGAAAAATAAAAAACAATGGCCCGCAAAAAAATTCCCACACACAATCTCTAACAGATCCGTCCTACCCACACATCCTTCTCCAAACTCCTCACATCAACGATCATCTTCGACCTCTCATAGGAGCTGACTTGGCGTCAGCGGTCTTTGTGCATTTCGGGCGGTTTGGTGGGCACTTCAGCATCTGCAGGCACCCGACTATGTCTTGACCCCTAGTTACAAAATGATTTCTAAAAAAATTGTTAGTAGATTAAGGGCTTTGATGAGCCATCTTGTGAGTCCCGATCAGGTTAGCCTTGTGTCTAGAAAATTAGTCAGTTGGGTCAATCAGTAGAGTTGGAATTGTCCACATGAAGTCGGCCAATACAGGTACTTGCTAAGATGCTTTCTAAAGTATTATACATTGGCTCCACAAGGAGCCCCTCCCGTTCTTGGAATCCTTTTTTTTTTTTTTTTTTTTTTTTTTCTTTTTTACCCTTTTCTTGGGTAAAGTCTCCTCATCTTCCGAAATCCGGATAGAGCCTCAAAGATCGAGCTTTGGTACTTGGACTGGTCCGTTGGGATAGTGGTGTTTCTTTCTCATAGTTTTCAATTTCATTTGTTTAGAAACGTGTTAATTTTCAATTGGAGCAGTTAAGCATAATTCCATTGTTTCTTATTTTTACTTATTACTTTTGCTAATACCTTCATTCATTGGTTAATTTATGTCATATAAGAAAAATGTCAACAGTTTTTTCGTGTACTCAAAACATGACATTCTATTCCGTTTAGATTATAATATCTGGATTTAGATTAAATGATATGCATATCATTTATTCTTATAGTAACACATAAAATAATACAACATGAATTGTGTTTCCACTATTAAAAAAAAAACAAAAAAGGAACTTTAACGAAAAACTCCCAATATTGTTCACTTTAACGAAAAACCACATTTTTACACTAAAAAGTCAATCCTGGTACTATCGTTAAAACTCAAAGTTTTCAAGCTCTTTTCATTAGTTATTCTAAAAGAAAAATCCAATAAATACGTGATATATGAATATAGTCCAAATCGTTTAGTGGTATAGGAAAGTTCCTGGGACTCAACACTATTGGACATAAAACAAACTCTGGAGTCATCCATTACGATAGGTAAAAAAAATCCAATTCAAAAAGGGACTACTCTCTCGGATGGGGATAAATTAAAACATAACTGTTTCTTTCTTCAACACCTCATCACAGAACAGATTGTCAAACTTTTCACATGAAGTAATATTTAAACAGGGCAAAATCTTAAGTGTAGCCGGTTCACTATTCCCATCTCTCTCTCTCTCTCACGTGATGAAAGAAGAGAAACAACATAGGAAAATAGGTACGTGGTAGAAATCTCTCCTCAAATGAGACCTATTAATTTAATTTTGACCCGAACAAGCTTTTGTCAATAGTCCTGCCAATGGTATGCAATGTTGACTAGTAGTCAATGTTTAAACCATGTACTCTTTTCAATGGTTTGTATTTGTTCAAATCCGTTGTGGCTCTGCCGGAAATTGTGTGCCGGGAGCATGACACAACCGAGAGAACGAGGCACGTAGCGAATACGAGCTTGATACTTCGGGACAACATCACAGTAGTATAAAACTTTCACTCAACACGGTCGGACCATAAAGTGTTTAAGAGAAAAAGTATGAAGCCTGCTTCTTCAACCGAGAACCGTGAAACCCCGGGATATAAACCAAGCCTTCATTTCTAACTTAAGAAAGGGGTGGAAGAAACACTGTTTACAAAATGTTTTCTTATGGAAAAGATTACAACCTCACTCCAAATGTAATGACCCAGCAATTTCCTCGAATACATTATTACAACGGACAGTGACCCACTAGTGTGCGGGCAGGCTCCATCGTTCATTCATTCTCTTTCACTGTCCGTTAGAAGGCCGGAATACGGTGTAACCATTCGCCCCGCATGCCATATTCGAATATTCTGGATTGTAGTATGGGTAACCATCAGGTTCTGTGTTCCTCATGCCAAGTTGAGATAGATCAGAACCAGCCATTGCCCACTGGTTAGGAACTAACCCATCAAGTGGCCCATTCACATAAGGTAGCGAACCAGCTTGCGGAGTAAATTCCCTAAGTGGTTCGAAATGGCCCCCTAGTGTGTAGCCCCTCTGGTACCCATCATCTTGGTAACTCCGTGTTCTCTCAAACCTACATGAGCTGGTTGCAGATCCCATGTCATTAGATATGCCCAAATCGCCAGGGTAAGAAAACTGCCGATTTAAGTTACTTGGCCCATTACCGAAGGAGTGAAAGGCAGAGCTTCCTCTAGCTGCACCAAAGCCATGTTCATCATCAAGCAGATCATTGATGATATCAAGGTGTGGGAACTCATCTGCCGATACACCCTGGGTCTGGCGCCCAGATGTACAGGCTGGGAACTCAGTAGACAAGTGTTCCCTTTGCCCGCCATGTAAAGGATGGAAGTAGTCGAAATTTTGATCATTAAGCAAGGAGGAGGGATCATAGTTCATGCCTTTGCTCGATTCCCGTTGACAATTATCCATCCACTGGGGTCCATTATGCAACACATCCCGCGTCACCATGCCAAACGGGAAGCCTGCCTTAACTGAGCTTGGGTCCATCATATCAGAGCTCCGAGGTAAGAACATTGGAGCAGATACCAAGGCTGGTGACTGAGAGTATACTGGGGATGGGCTCACTCCCGAACTTGGGGAGTTCGTATGTGCGAGACCAGTTGAACCTGAAGCAACATGGTTACCCAGTATGGCATTTCTATACGACTGGGGAACATAACTATGAGTTGCTGGCGATGGATCAGGCCCCAACCGGCCAGCTGCACTTACTGAACGGGCAAGCTGAGGAGCAGTTTGAGCTTGAACTGTAGGCACAACAGTAGAAGTAGGCCTCGGACCAGGAACAAGAGGAGCACTGGAAGGCCTAGACATCACAGGCATTTGCTGTGCCATGGCTTTTTCAGCTGGTTTTGGAGTAGTAGGCTTCTGAGTCTGAGGTTTGGACATGCCATTATTCTGCGGTGAAGTAGTCAAAGGTACCACTCTCAGAGTCTGTTGTGCACCACTTGAGGATCCTTTTCTAAGTGGAATAGATTCTACAACAGCACTACTCTGGCTATCTGACTTCGGTGGACCATTCAGGGGCACATCTTTAGAAGGGCTTCCAGGAGAGGATGTTACTGCTGGTGTCTTGTCTTTCAAAGGTCTTTCTAAATCAACCCCATCATTGATACTCAATTTTTTCTGCAGAGATACAACTTCTTCCTCCTGTTATACACCACGTGCAAAAAAATTATGTCACTCATGGATAATAAAAAATAAAAATAAAAGAAATTGCAATTAATGCTGACAAGTTTAGGGTTTAGGGATAGCAAGGAATAATGAAAATATTCCAGATGCAGGAGGAAACATTGAGGACACTGACTTAAACAAATTATGGTGTTAAAAATACAAGTGATGGGCCAACAACAGCAACAAACTCTTCAAAACTAGGTGGACACCATAAAAATTCTACGGAAAAAAAAATAAAATAAAAATACCCACCTTCTTAACAACATGCTGCTCCGGCCATTTAATCCGATCCTGCAATGAGTGAACAGCAGGCTCTGACTCCGATTCACCCGCCTTACTACTACTTCCAGAAGCATCATTCTGATATCCTGCATCCGCTACAGGCCCAGAAGGCTGACTTTCTGTCTCGTTTGGCCAACTGTTCCCGTCACTTGTTGCCTTGGTGCGTTGGTGTTTCCCCCTGCAATTTTGAATTCAGTACATTGATTAAGAGCCTTGTATAATCAAGTTCAGAGCACGATATGTAAGCTATATATTTACCTGCTAGGAGATTTCTGGTTGTTGCAGCTAGATAATGAGTTCCCCTTATATGACCCATTCATTACCACTGATGGGACAGAATCTGTAGAACATGTTGAGGAACTATCGTCCATCACAGATTGACTCTTTCTTTCAGATACTCCGTTTTGCAAGGATGACAGTACAGTAATACCACTGCTACTAGCTTCTGTGAGAGGATGGACTTCTGATGCGTCGGTATCCCAATTTATTGGACCAGCATCTCTGTCTTCAGAATCAAGCGGAGGTACTTCAGCAACACCATCCACTGAATCAGACACATCAGATACATCTTCCAGCGTATCTGGCTTTTCAAGTACAGGTTGTTCTTCATCCCGTGTGTAGTCTTTCATTTCTTCAGTAGGGTGTTCTTGTTTCTCTTGTGCTACTACATCGGGTCTTTCCTCCCTCCCTTTGTCCTTACCCTTCCGGTTGTTCTTTTTCTGTTTAGCCTGTAGAAAAGAAGCCAAGGGAGGTGTGTGAGCAATCAATGGGAAAAATAAGGAAACACTTTTGACAAATGCAACCAATAACCCTTTCTCCTTATTGCAGTGGTTTCAATTTCAACTAAGGTTAACAAAAAAGTAGCATCATATAATAGATTATCGTTTCCACCCTAGAGTGGGAAAATAATTTTTTCAACTATCTAAAAGACCCAAATAGAAGATTAGAAGGTAAGATTAGTTAAAAATGGATCCCACATGGCAGTCTCGTCTTCAAAGTGGCAAGATATGAACAAAATGAAGCCAAAAGATAACATTGTTCATAAAGACACGCACCCTATCCAGTATCCATGGAAATAGACTTGGCCAGTATCCATGGAAATAGACTTGGCAACATTCCTAAACATATCCATTCCAATAAAGGCTACTAGAAAAACATTTAATTCCCATGAAGCTGCTTTTTCCCACATAGTAATCCTAAAAATTATTGTGCTACTAACTAACCGTTTGGTGTTTTTGAATGAGAGGAAAGGAATTAATATGTCATCAACAAATACAGCATTTCAGCTGACAACTGTTGAGGCATATGGTGTTATACTCACAACTGATTCACATTAATAGGCCGGTTCGGAATATCATAATCCTCTTAACTACTCTGAAAAGTCGCATTTACATTCTAAACAAGATATTACATAGAACAGAATCAAACCTGTTTTTTCTTTGCCTTCTTTTCCTTTTCAGTAGCTCCTCGCTTTGCCTTCTGCTCACTTTCAGCCAACCATGCTGCTTCTTCCTCACGGATGAGTTCCTCTTGCCTCTTCAATGCAACAGATTCATGATAAGCAACTTCAATTTTGTGGCTGCATGTAAATAGGACAAAGAATGACACCATCAATAAGAATAGGCAAGTAAATATGATTATCACGTGACTGTTGAAAAGAGTGATGTACAATTGGTTTTCATAGTCCAAATTCCGAAATTATCAACAATCATCCACCAAGGGAATATTCATAATCCAAAATGTAAATACTTGAATTCCACTAATAAAAAATTGCTAACTTCATTAGAACGCCAAATGCGCACTCTTAACCTGTTACAAGGTAAAATAAGCCCAAAATGAAAAAGAACTGTTATTTTCACTAGGCAAAGATTCTAACTATGAAGCCATTCCACATTACCAAAGGAGATATCATTAACTAGATAATATGCAATAATTTGCAAAAAAAATTATCAACAATGAAAATCCATATCTTACTTCTTAATGTGTACTCATAGTGCAGGATCCAAAAATCCCTTATCACACATGGGCGATGATCTAAATTACATCATTTTTAATTCCAGCCACAAGGCAGCAGCTTACTTCAAAGTACTTGAATGAATCATTCATCATAACTCTACCTATTTCAATTTGTGTAGTATACCAGGAACAACAATCCTAAAAGAAACATGGCATGCCACATCCTATGAAAGAAAATATATAAATGAAAATTTGATGATAGCACAATAATAAGGACCCATATCCATTACCAACCAAAACTTTCACTAACAGATTAAATCATAAACCATAAGTCTCCTACCATTTAGTATGAAACATACCCACAATATATATGTAGTAGAATTCGCAACTGATTTAAAATAAAGGCGGCCAAGGAACAATCTTCAAATATTACATAAACAAGAAAAGAATATATTAGGACTAATAGAACACCTGAAAATATGAGTAAGGACAAATATTTCTACAGTCCTACGACCCAATTCCGTAAGACGCCTTTCATCCCGCTCAATAGAATCTTTGTTGAAGTCCTCTCCAGAATTTCCATCCTGATGGAATAGCAGAATGATTGTTGAGAAATCATGCAGTTAAAAGAGTGGAAACTAAACATATATTACACATCCTCACCAACAGCTATAATATGTTCTCTATTTGCTACAAAACCTATTAAATTCCTATTCATATTAATTTTGCACTCCCTTGAAGGCTTGAAGTGAGACTAGAACATATTGATCTTAGCCCTTCGAATGAGTTTTGACTAGAACAACAAAAACCTTGAACAGTGAGTTAACCAGTCAGTGAACAATGAACAGCGCTGCTAGATATCAAGATATACTAGACTACTAAAATTTATACAGAGAATAATGGCTTTCAATATATCCACATTTCCGATAGCAGTGAGGAGAAGCCTAATTCTGGACAAGCATTGTGGGAATAAAGGGTATAGAGTTTCCTTTTATGGTCAGAAGGTAGAAAGAACTGTAAACCAAAAATCCTAGGTTGAGACGAACTTCTTGTTGTTAGACAAGTCTTTTCCTAACCGGATAATATTTTCCAATACCCTGAACATAAATGTAGCTGACAATATGAAATATCTACAAAAAAAAAAAAAAAAAAAAAAAAAAAAAAAAAAAAGGGAATTGAATCCTATATACCACACAACCAACAACCGAGATTTAAACGCATCAGACCAACCAACCAAACATCATTGCTTAGTATAGGATGTTAGCTACTCACTTTTGTACGATTTTGAGGACCCTTCTCATCTTTTGGAGGTAATGGTTCCAAGGCAGCCCTCTCAAGTAGCATCAGAACATCATCCACCAATACAAACATATCTTTCTCTACACGAACAATTGGCGCTCGCACTTCTTCAGTATCCAATAGTTTCACATTACTTTTCTTCGACTTAGTTTGGCCTTCAAGAGCCTTTAAACCACTATACAATGAGTCCATTACCAACGTAGATGTGACTTCTTTCTCAATAAAAAAGTGCTTAACAACTACTTTCAGGACTGCATCCATCTTCTCCCTTGACATACGACGCCTAACATTTTGTTCAATTCCCACCCAGAAGGAGCAGAAGCTGCGACCACATCAAAGGAAATGTTATCAAGAAATGAATTACATGTAACCACTAACCAAGTAACCAGTAAGTGAATAAATGTACAAACATATGCAGACATACATGCGTCCAAGAACACACATGAACCCAAGTGACCATGTTACTAAAAATCCAGCAGATAGCAAAAATTTCATTAAATTCATACCAAGTCACATTTACAAGAACCATAAAGCACAGTAAAGGTAAGCTCAAAACATTATGTCTTCCAAAATAGGGAATTGTATAGATAACTCAGTCGTGATCATTCCAAACAGTAACATGATAGAAGTTCCAAAATCAAAGACATACCTTGACCATCTAGCTTTATCCTCTATCAACTTTCCGAGTTTACTTCTTCTCTCTTCCACAAAACGACGGCAAATTTGCTCTACATTTGTCAAGTATACCCTAACAAGTTCTCTCCTATATTGACAATCAAGGCAGCGAAAGGGCCGGTCTGCTTTCTCCCTACAAAACAAGAAGCAAAGAATAGGAATGCTTACAAAGACGAATAAAGTCCATGCAAATGAAAACACCGAAAGCAACATGATAAATTGCCAAAACAATATTCAGCCACCAAAGGTCAAAGTGTGAGTTTAAATGGGGAGCTTCATCGTAAAGCTAGATTTAAAAACAAAATAGGACAACATAAGAGGATGCACTTCAATGTCAAAACAGAGGAGACAGTAACTTACAAAAAACTATAAATAAAAAGTAAAAACTAAATAAATAAAAATCCATAAGAAGTGGATTCCCTTCAATAGACAAGATATAGTGCATTCTTAGCTATAACGTGTCCTTGAATTTGCAAAACATGTGGTTATGTTGAGACCTAACTATGATACTCTTTTTCCGATTATAAGTCAAAAATACAAGATTGGTTCTTCAATAAATCAAATTAGAGCTTAAACAATCATAGAGCACCTGATGACTTGGACTTGCGCCTTTATTATAAGAGTGTCAGCATCAATAAACCCATCTAATACTTTTGACAGCTCCATGAATTTTTTCCATCCCCAGTCATGCTCTTTCTTCCAAAAGCGATGTAATGTATCTACAAAAGTTTTACGCATACTCAAACTTGGTAATGGATAAATTAAGAAGCCACTGGAACAAAAAAAAAAAAAAAAAAAAAAAAAAAAATACTGATTAACAACCAACCAGAATATTTCGACTTCTTAGGGTCTTTATTTACCACAGCTATAGTAAACTGAGCAAAATGGCTCCAACCTGGTAGACAGACAAACAAGAAATTCCATAATTATACCCCAAACAAAATTGATAATCAAGATAATTCAACAAAGGAAACAATAACACACCTGGAAGAAGTTTGTCATGATGAGCTACACAAAGAAACAAAGAGAGATGGTTGCAAACATCGCAACCCTGGGGATAGATCAAGATATACCTGCCACAACAAAAATTTCAAAACTAACTCATCTTATGATGACTGTTTGCCCAAGCCACATGCATCTATCAGCAAATATGCGCCAAACTTAAAGGGTAACTATGTCTCGTGGACATATACATTTCTCACACTGCAGCACTTATGCAACCCTTCAGAAATGAATTCGGGCTACATTCCCTTGGTGGTTACAAAAGGAATCCTGAAGATGTACCCCCAATAGGTTTGCAAAATATAAACACCCATGATTAGAGCATTACATGGTATGTCAAATACATTCACTGTTAAGCATAAGGAAGAGGAAAAGCAGTCTGTAATAGTTCCGCTAATTACTTAACTAATTATTGGTGGATCTCTTTGCATGTGTTGTCTGGAAAAAGGAGGACTCAATGATTATCAATTTGCCGGAGCCAAAAATTAAAAATACAGTACATGTTATACTAGTTACACAAATCTTTCAAACAGCCATTCTCTGTCCTACAAGCATTCAAATCACAACTTTATGGCAGCGTGTCCATGTAAGAATTTTGTTCAATGGGCATATCCTTCCCCTACATGAATAAATACTAAACAACAACAGCAACAACAAAGCCTTATCCCACCAAGTGGGGTCGGGATGATTTGGTTTTGCGCCAACAACAAAGAAAATAAAAACTAACTGATGTCTATGAAAGAATACATGTCTCACCACATACACGGTGAATATGAACAATCTAAACAAGCAAACTAAGGTGATAGCATTTTTGTATGCTCAACATGCACATAAATTAATCATATTCAGAATTCATACCACTTGTAGCCGCCAACCTCAAAAGCATTACTACGAAGTTCCCTTTTGTTAATTTGAGAAAACTTCTCTATCTTCCACGTATATTTTCCGTATAACTCTGACGGCTTTGGCCCTATAAAGTAAGAGGTTTGTGAACATTTAACAAATCATCCAAATAAAATTTGAGAGCAGAAACACTCACTAATAAATGACATGGGAAATGTAGAGTTTCTTATTGCTTACAATAGAATAAAGGAAGACTAAAGTTTCAATCCATGGCAGAGTGAAAGGGTAATTAGAAATGAAATATACCAAAAGATGAATTAAGCCTGTATATCAAATCAGAAATTTGGGAGGAAACGATATTATGAAACTGATACCATGCAGAGATGTGCAGTCAAAAGGAAAGTAAAATTATGCAAGGGCAGGTTTAACAAGATTTAAAAAAAAAAATAAAAAAAAAAAAACTGACTGAAGCCTGTGAAAGTACACTATGTTATTTCACATTTTCAAGTAAAATACATAAATGTATTTGGAAATAAAAAAATCATCTGTATAGTAGCTATAAACCATTGGTATCTAGATTTGGTATCTTTTTGATCCATTGATTCAAAATTTCCACAAGCCTGGTATTATTGAAAAAAAAGAATACACATTCTAACACACTAGGCAATTAGCATATGTAGTGCATAAAACAATACCACCATCGTCATCGTCGTCAGAGTCCCAATAAGGGGGCGAAGTAGATGGGGTTCCATTTTCCACCTGCTCAGAGGACCGCCATTCTGCTAAGGCTTCCCCAGAGAGACAACGCTGCCCACTTGAAATCCCCTCCGTAGACCTTCCTGGTCCAGACTCTTCACTAGAAATCCCAGCCATTTTCCACTCCAAAACTCCTGTCCTCACACTTTTCCAACCCTGCTCACATGATAAGAGAAAAACAACCAACAAAGAAATTTATTCACATTAGGATTTCGACCAAAATTGCACGAACAGAAGCATGTGCACACTACAAGCGACTTTTCTTTTACTCAATTACACAATAATGCTTAAAGAGCCAATAAATAAAACAACAGACATCACAACTTTTGAATTTCAGGGGAGAAATTTTAACCAAATTCAAATTTAACAAACTGAATCATCCTTTCTGTCCTGTCTGGTTGCTAGTAAATGTAACGAGAAGACCGTAAAATTTAAAATAAAAAAAAAGAAAATCAATTTAATTGGGGCCTGACAAAACAAAAATCTCAGCTCAACTGATGCCTAAGAGGATGCCACTTTTACAGCAATCAAGACTTAAGGCAACATAAACGCAATAAATATTAAACTTAGTCATAAATTTCCATGATTTTCTATGCAACAAAACAGCTTATCAGTTACCATTCCCTAAACCAAAAACCCACGTCCGAAAAACCAAAAACCAATAAACCCTAAAATCAAAACTCCAAATACTTAAAGAAACCAAACTGAATTGAAACCAAACAGATTGAAAGCATGAAATTGCTAATCAAAAACCCTAAAAAGTCAGAACCATTTTGATGAACCCAATTGCAGGAAACTCAACCCAATTAAAAACCCACAAAAATCGGAACCAATCAAACTAAGATCGTGGATAATCAATCCCCTTCGACTGCGATCAAATAGAAACCCTATGGACCCTAGAGCGACGAAATTCAAAATAAAAATTACAGAAGGAACAGAAAACGGAATCTCGGAAACGATATCCAATAGATCGAATGGTGGTACGAACCTGCAACGCAGACTAGAGCTTATTCACAATGGCCAACGGAAGCTCTGAGATTCTAGAGAGAGAGAGAGGAAGAGAGAAAAAGAGAGATGGGTCGAAGGAGCACGGGAGAGAGAGAGAGAGAGAGAGAGAGAGAGAGAATTGGGCAAGGGCGGAACCCAAAAAAGAAAATCTAATTTTATTTAATTTAGATTTTTCGATTTTTCATTTTATTGAATTTTGATTAATTATTTTTCTTTTTTTGGAAATGGAAATTTTACTTTTCTTTTTTCCCTCTGTTAATATGATTTTTTTTTTTGTTTGAGGAATTAATTTTAATTACTGAAATGTGAATAATTAAAGGAATATATAATTGAGAAAACTAAAATTGATGATGGTACAAGTAAAAAGAAGGGGATGCAGGGTTACATAAGGTCGGTGACAAATGTGGGGGAGCATAACAAAGAGTAGTTTTATTGGCCTTGCACCTTGTGGGACCCGTTTTATTCTTAAGATAACGAGGTCGTCTTAGGTTTACTTGCAACTTCGGGTTTAGGGCTGGTTTAGTATTGTTGTGCTTTGAAGAAAAAAATTATTTCTGCTGTGCTGTGAGAATAAGCTCATTTTTGCTGCTTCGAGTTTTCAGCTTTTTTTTCGCCCAAAACTGTAAAAATAAGTTGTTTTTAAGTGTTTACCAAACACATTTTTGAGCTCTGCGTTTTTAATACCCACTTTTTATAAAAGCACCTCAGTACCAAACTAGTACTTAAAAGCATGGACTTTCTAGATGGTGTCTAAGAGCTGGTTTGGTATTGTTGTGCTTTGAAAAAAAAAAAATGTTTCTGCTGTGCTGTGAGAATAAGCTCATTTTTATTGTTTCACGTTTTCAGCTTTTTTCACCCAAAATTGTGAAAATAAGTTGTTTTTAAGTGTTTACCAAACACTTTTTTGAGCTCAGCTTTTTTTTATACCCACTTTTTATAAAAGCACATCAGTACCAAACCAGTATTTACCATCATGGTTCATTTGGGATTGAATCAATTTTTTAAAAAACAACATTTAAAAAAATAGGAACTTAATTGTGTTCGGTAAATAAAAAATTATTTTTTTCTTCAAAATCATGGGTCCAAAACAGCTGAAAAGGAAGCAACTATACACATGCTTTTGAAAGAAAAAAAAAAATTATTGAAGGCAGGTCGAATACCTTTCATATTGACAATCCTATTCTTTTTTTGCTAAAAATAATTTTAGCAATATAGTTAACCAAACATTTACCTGCTTCTGTTCACAGTTGTTTATTTTCACAACACAACTGAAGCAATTTTGAAAAAAAAAAAAAACATAGCAGAAGCAGTTTTAAAAAATAAAAAATAAAAAAAATAAAAAAACACAGCAATTCCAGACTAGCCCTAAGTTTGAAAAATTCATCTCAATCACACTCCCTATCATGCTTAGGCTATCTTTAGTGGAGATATCAAATATCATTTTTACAGTTGATACGGCAAAATAACATTTTTAAAATCTTCTATTCTCACTAATCAAAAGTGTACTGCACACACATCCTTTTTTACATCCCACACGTCCTTTTTAATTTTTAGCATGAGGATCGAATGAATTGAAAAATATTAAAAAACATAGATTAACAAGGGGTTTGTGGGAAGTAAAAATGTATGTGAATAGAACCACCCTAAAATGATCAATAAGTGAAGAAAAATAAAGAAATATGTGAGCTC
The DNA here is from genome assembly GCF_963583255.1 of Pyrus communis. Classification (NCBI taxonomy): domain Eukaryota; kingdom Viridiplantae; phylum Streptophyta; class Magnoliopsida; order Rosales; family Rosaceae; genus Pyrus; species Pyrus communis. The sequence continues at coordinate 14,065,223 of NC_084806.1, forward strand.
AACATTAAATAAAACTAAAACAAAACTTGGCACTGCCTTCAAATTTGGCAGCAAAGTGGAGAATCAATCCACATAAGATTTTGACATCTCTTTTGGAACCAAAAAAATCCTTTTCTTTTTTTTTGTCAAAACAATCCACGTAGGATTTTTACATTTTCTTAGAAGATACTCTCAGGATAGCTAAATTGTTAGGAGCTCTTAAAATGTGGAAAATCACTAGTGAGTGAGGAGCTCAAATAATTAATTAATATTATTTTTATGATAATTAAAATAAATAAAAGTTGTATTTCTAATGGGTCATAATTAGGGCTGGAAAAAAATCCCAAAAATTCCAAACCAAACCGAAAAATTCCCAAAACCGAACCGAAAAATGCCTAAACCGAAATTCCCGAAAATTTCGGTACGGGAATCAGTCTCAAGTTTTTGGGATTTCGGTAATCCCATACCGAACCAAAAAATATATATATATATATATTAATTAATTTTTAAATATATATTTAGAATTTTAATAGCCATTGGATTCTGTTGAGATTTAATCTCAACCGTTGCATATAAATCAAAGTTATCAACCCGTGTCTGACTCTCTCTCTCTGTCTCGGTCTCTCGACATAGACTCACCTTACCTCAGACCTAAACGTAACCTCAGTATCTCCTCGCCGATTTGCCTCTCCTCCCATATACGTCGCCTAAATCCCGAATTTACCCACACCAGTCCACATTCCTCTCAGTCCTCACTCCTCACCTGAAGCACGCCTTCACCCACTGTCCATACCACCCGAATTTGGCTCCTGAATCGAGCTCTCGGTCTCAATCTGCACTTCTCCTCACTGCAAAAGGTAAGAAATTCCTGCAATAAACTCAACCAAAGTTCATACAAATTGTTTGATTTCAAATTCGATTAGAGATTTTGAATTTGGGTTTCTGAATTAGGAATTTATGAAATTAGGGTTTCTGAATTAGGGCTTTTGGAATTAGGGATTTTGAATCGACGGAGAGGTTACAGTCTAGAGGGAATGAGAGGTTAAAGGGGGGAGGGAGCCTGACTTAAATGTTTTCTAAAATACCTTCTACAACAATGTCTGCAAGCAGATATGAAAACCATACGTTTATCAGTAACAACAGCTTACAAAACATATTGATTGGAGGGAAGTGGATTAAAAAGTTAGTCAAAAATGTTATTATGCTACAATGATATATCAATTTTCTTTTGTTGTCCATATACAGATTCTTGAAAACATATTCCAAATGTTTCTTGTGCTAAGCTGGCAAAAATCGAATAAGTATCTAACGTAAATGTATCCTCTTACCAGCATAAAATCAGTAATTAAACGATACAACAAAGCAAAAGAGGAGCACTGCCAATTTGGGAATCCAACTTATGAGGTTAAGGTATTTTTCAGTTCCCTGTCCTGCAACAGTTTTATTGATAACTTATCTTCAATACAACATGTGAATTTCTTTTAACAGACGGTTCAAAAATAACAAATAGATCATTTTCTAATAAACCATATTCATCAAAACATACAGCAAGATATGTATGTAGACATATATATTTATATATACTAAAACCCAAACTTGGGTGGCACTGTTCTAGAGCAGTGTGCTTCCTTTTTTGCCCCTGCTTGATTTGTTTAATTGCATTTGTGCCATGTTTCACACGTGTTGGTCATCGTGCTCCCTTCTTTTTGTTTTTACTCTTCCGGACTCTTCTGGTGTATTTTAACCCTGGTGTCCAATAGAAGTGTCTCGACTTCTTCCTCAGAAATCGCAGAAATCCAAAAAGGAAAAAATTGTGCTCTTCAACCGATTAGCGATTTCGATTCTGCTTCGTGAGATCTGTTCGATCTTTGCTTCCTCATCTGTTCAATCTCTTCAACGCACCATCATGCTCCCAATTTAGCCTTTGACAGGTAATTAAATCTCACTTCTTCTCAACTACCCAAAAGCCAAATATTTGAATTTTTTTTTTTTTTTTTTTTGTGCTTTGTTACTTCTTTGTTGAAATTTGGTGGTGAAATGTCTTCCATTTTGTTCCGTCTCTTTTCCTTTTCATTTGCTCTCTCTATCTCTTCATCTGTCTCTCCATTTCGATTTCGATTCCGTCGTCTAGAAAGGCATTGTTGGATTTTTTTGGCTGTTTTCCAGAAACCAATTGCGCCATTTTAGGTGTGTTGCTTCATCCGCATCTTATTTTCTGTTTGGTTAGCAAGAAATTTTTTTTTTAATTGATTAGTGTAAAATTCAAGTCTTGCCGTTTTGTGCTGAGCGTTTTCTTAATTTTTTTCGTACTTTGTGTGTGGATGTTTGATCTGATTTCATTTTTTGTTGCAGGAAACATTGGTCTTCAAATTTTAAGGTTTTATTGTACAGGCTTGCAAGCCCTTTCTGGGTGAGGTATATAATTTATGTTTTTGTTCTTAAATCTTTTTCCAACAGAATTTTTAATTTTTTTTTGGTCCTGTTTCGTTTTTGGTGGGATGACTAATTATTGGGGTTTCCTTTGTCTGTTTGGGATTTTAGTATGGGTTGTGATTTGGTTGTTTTTTATTTCCAGGGAGAAGTGTTCATGGTTTATGAGTTTGGATTTTTAGTGTGGGTGTATGATTTGGTTGTTTTTTATTTCAGGAAACGTTACCGTTCGAATTTTATGGTTTTTGTATAGAAGTTTGCAGGCCCCTTCTGATTAAGGTATATAATTTATGTTCCTGCTCTTATATCTTTTGTTGAACAAAATTTAAAATTTTTTTGGGTCATGTTTAGTTTGCGGATCTATTTTCTGTAAAAAAAAATTGGTGATAATTAATTTTGGGGTTGTGTTGTATATGGATTTTTAGTGCGGGTATATGATTTGATTTTTTTATTTTCAGGAAGCAGTGGCCATCGTTTTTGCCGCTTTTGTATGTAGGGTTCCAGATGCTTGAGGTATAGAATCTTCAAATTGCTCACCTTAAGTAGACAGTGGCGTGCATATGTAGTTTATCACTGAATAATCAACCTCTCATCACTAAACTAACGTTTAAGTTTGTTTTTAATTTAGTTCACAAATGAATCAACCAAGTTTTCATGCCATATTGATACGAAATTATAAAGCAATTTCGACCATACTTTGTTTGTTTTTTTTTTTTATCATTCTTTTGAGATCTATTATTCATATATATCATAGATGATGAAGAATAAAAGAAATTAAATGCCTCTTTGGATGATAAGTTGATGTTGATGACAAGTACTATTGATGATACCCACCGTTTCTCATTTGTTCTAATGCTGCAGGTATGTATATTATGTAACAAGTTCTCTACAGTTTGTTAATATCCATAACCAATACAGGTTTGTATTTCAGTGAAAAAATTCTAGGAAAAACAAAAGGAGGTTGAGCCCATCTACATGGGGAGTCGAAAGAAAAATTAAACTCAACAACTAGAGAATGAGAATGCGTCTGATGAAAAATAGGAAATGAACACATATAAGGTAATGTCACAAGGTGAGATTTCAGTATGAAATTTTCATTGTCATACTGATTAATGCTTTTAAACCGATTGGTATGGATTCTATTTTTAGTTTCTTTTGCTTGATCAATTTACATTACTTTTTTGAACCAAATGCAAGTTCCAATATTGCATTGATAACAAAATAAATTAATTGAAATTGAAGCTTTCTCTGATTGAGAAATCTCTTTTTGTTTAAATGGTGTTACAAGTTTTGTCTTTATTTTTTTGCCAATAGGTGGACTTAAAAAGGATCAAGTATGCAGGGGAATGGTAGGATCAACATATCAAAGGTAGAGATTGACTCTCTCTCATGTTAAACTTATACTGTGATGTTTATTATTATTAAATTTTGGAAAAACAATTGTTTATCATAACCTTATCACAATACTAAATAACAGGGAGAGAGATGAAAAATAGAAAGCAATCTATTTTATTGTATGTTTACTTTGGAAATTTTGGATAACAGTCATGAATTATGGTCTTAGTGCATCTCTATTTTTTTTTCTTCACGTTTTTGCTTACTGTTTATAGCTAAATGATTTTTATTTGGGTCTTCCAAAATTTTAACTATTACTCTGAATCTCTGAAGAAGTTTTATTAATTTTTTATTTATTGGTTTCAAGTATGGCTGTTGACTATGTGAATTTTAAGTTTTGCACGAGTCTTAATAAGATACGACTGACTAAGAATTTGTTAATCATTTTAACACGTATGAGATAAGATATTTACTTTTTATGATACATTTCTAATTTTTGCAAATTACTTGATTTACTATTGCTATATGGTTGGCAGAATTTTATGTTAAGTGTGTCACTATATTGTTGTAATAGTTAAATTGGATGTAATATGAAGTGTTGACATAAAATTAGGCACAACTAATTATCTTTCACTTCTTGAGATACAACCATTGTTTGATTTAGCTATAACTAATAAATCTTTAATTATAATTGGTTTTTTTAGTTTACTTGGATCAAAACTGATAACCATATAAAAAGGCAGTAAAAATTAAAGTCTGCCTGTTCTGATGACAACTGATAAATATACAGGTCTGCACGTATACTGGTTGATGAAAAGGTGAGCAATCATTACTTAATGATCTTAAGTAATAAATACTTAGTATTGCTCATTGAAAATTTGTTAATTGTTTCAATGCATATGATCTAATGTTTCTGCTTTCTGTAATAAACTATCTAGGATCTTTATTTTTTGGGTCAAAAACACTATTTGGGATCTTTTTGTCATCTTTAGACATTGCTTGATTTTGTATTGTCAAATGATATATATTTTCATAATCTTTGTGTTTGTATATTATATGGATTTATTTTTTATAATATTCAGTGTTCTATTCTTTGTATTAGATCTTTTTATACTTAAACAACCTTTTTAAAGTGTTAATGAAAATGGTTAATTGATAGTTAGTGTTTGCCTATGCATATTATTGCGTAGTATTTACTATGCACATGCATATTCATGTTATGCTATATGTAATGTTCACTGTTATTCATTTATTCACATGATATTTAACAATATTTTTTTCTTGCATTTTTTCCCATGCTGAATTGTCAAGCGACAATCAATATAAACATATGGATTTTGTTTCTTCATTGTTAATCTACTGATGCTAGGGATAATTTAAGCTTCTACATTCTTAACATTTTTCATATTTGACTTACAGGATTAGTGTCAATGTACACCTTTCCGCAACTGTTTGTTTTGTCTTTTTGCCTCACTCTGTATAATTTTAGTCAAATTGAACTACTTTTTAAAACTTGAGATTTAACTGAAGTGCTAAGAACTTAGTTTAATGAAAGTTTACTTTGGTTTGATGACATTAGGTCCACAATCATTGGATGCATTATCTTTTACATTTTTTAATCATAATTTGTCGTAAAATTTTCAATCCCGCAGCAACACGCAGGTGACACTTCCCGCAGCAACGCGCGGGTCACACTTTCTAGTTTCTTCTATAAATCTAATGACTAACTGGAAACATCCTCTCTCTCTCTCTCTCTCTTTCTCTCTCATAATGCATGTACATGAAGTAGTTAATATCTGGAAACATCTACGATGTGGTGATGAAATGTAGAGATCATAGAGTTGTAGCTCATTTCCTCTTTATGAATATATATGAATTCTCTTTAATTGTTTCCTCTCACTTTGCACATATTGAATATGTTAATGTTATTGCATTTGAATTGGATATGTGATTTATTGATTGGAATTTGGATATATGTTGAACTGTGGTTATGATATATTAATATGCATTGTTATTTTATTTGTTAGGATGGAAGGGTCTAGTAGCCAATCTAGTACACTTATGGTCTCGGTATTAGGAAAACGAAAACAAACCCAACCTAGTGGTACCCTTCAATTAGGCACTCCCTCTCCTCAAGATTATTTGCATAATGATTATTATGAAGATTGTTGGGATGATGATTCGGATGTGGAGGAGGATATTGCATTAGAACAAATAGAAGAAGAAGGGGAAGAGGGAGAAGAGAGGGAAGAGGAAGTAGAAAAAGTAGTGAGATAATGGGATGGTCCTCTTCGGAAAAAGGGCAATAGGAGAAAAGGTCCAAGTCCGACGTGGAACGATGGTAAGAGGGTAACGATCACCGATAATAATGGGGAGAGATTGTTCATGGCCGAATGCAAGCATTGCAAACTCTTAGTACCGACACACCCTAGAACTCATGGGACAGCGGGAATTCTTAAACACTTGAGAAAATGCCCGGGTTCTCGTCTCTTTGAGAATATGGATTCGAACCAACCTACATTGACACGAGCGAGGATGGGAGGTCCAGTTGTCACTCACACTTTCAATCAAAAAAGACATGATAGGAGTTGTGTGAGGTGAATTATAATAGCGGAGATGCCTTTTAGGGTGGTTGATCAAGAGGACTTTCGAGCTTTTATTCGTGACTTGAATCCAAAGTACAAACTTGCTAATAGGCATAAGGTGGCAGCGGCGGTTTTGGAGTTGTATTTTGAAAAGAAGGCAAAAATAAAAAGTGTGATTGAGGGATTGAGAATGAGTATCACAACCGATACTTGAACCTTGATTCCAATGATAAACTACATGGTCATCACGGCCCATTTTTTGGACGCTAATTGGGGATTACATAAGAGGATCCTAAACTTTGTCCAAGTTACTTCTCACAAAGGTGATGATATTGGAAGATGTCTAGAGGTTTGCTTGAATGATTGAGGCATAGATAAGGTGTTTAGCATTACTGTTGACAATGCTAGTGCAAATGACACCGTTATTGCATACATGAAAAGAAGACTCAAGTCAAATGGTACTCTTTTACTTAACGGGGCTCACTTGCACATGAGGTGCGCTTGTTACATCCTCAATTTGATAGTTAAGGATGGAATGGCAGAGCCTAGTAGGGAGATTGATGCCATAAGAGATTGTGTGAAGTTTATACATTCATCCCCGACAAGGTTGAAGTCTTTTAGGGAATATTGTGTCTTGTTGAGATTTGATAGTATGTCAAGTATCCCTTTTGATGTTGTCACAAGATGGAATGCCACGTGTCAAATGCTTAATAGTGCTTTCAAGTTTAAAGAAGTGTTCTCTAAGATGGCATTTGAGTGTGATTCTTTTATTGCTCACTTTAAAGAGGAGGTCTCGAAAGACGTTGATGGGGTGACAACAAAGGCCAAGCGGGTGGGTCTTCCGGAGGTGGATGATTGGGAAAGGTCGGTGAGTTTTGCTCACTTTCTCAAAAAAATTTATGATGCCACTTTGACATTGAGTGCAACCCTTACTCCAATGTCACACTTAATACTTAGCACTGTGATTGCCTTGCAAATGGAGATAGAAGAACAAATTTTAAACGCTTCTAATGCCACTTTGCAAAGTGTGGCTACCTTAATGAAGCTCAAGTTTGACAAATATTGGGCTGACATTGAAAAGGTGAATCCTGTTCTCTTTGTGGCCCAATCACTTGACCCGAGGTACAAATTTGATATGTTAAGAGACAAATCTAGAAGAGCTCGGCTATGGATGTGACAAAATAAGGGAGGAGAAAGTAAGGGTTAAAGGCTATGTAACCGAGTTGTATAATGCATATAAGGAGGGAGTGGTCTTTAGTGGTAGTAGTGCTACCTCAAATGTGGAGCAAAGATCAAATGTTGTACTAGATGATGGGACCGGGGGGGGGGGGGGGGGGGGGTATGATAGTAGATATTGATGTTGCTTCAAGGATGACAAAGAAGATCCAAAGAAAGAGAACGGAGGCACAACAAAATGAGATAGCCAATGAAGTGAATATGTACTTCAATGATCCACATCAAAGCCTAACATATGAGGGTTTCAATCTTTTGAATTGGCGGAAAGGAAATTGTGGTCAATATCCAACTCTTAGTAAAGTTGCTAAAGATGTATTGGCCCTTCTTAGATGCACCATTGCTAGTGAAAATGCCTTTAGTCTTGGTGGGAGAGTTGTTGATCCTTTTAGAGCTTCCTTAACACCTAAAAACGTTGAGGCTTTAGTGTGTACTAGTGATTAGCTTAGAGGAAAAGAATTTTTTTTCTACAAGGAGCCTACACTTGACGAATTATATTTCTACGAGGAGCTTGAATGCTTAGAAAAAAGTAAGCAAACAATTTAATTTCCTCTTTTATTTTCTTAGTATTTATTATCTATTACTATTAGACTATAATTCAATCTAAATGATTTGTGGTTTATTGTTTTAGGCATGGCTAATTTGGGAGGTGAGGAGAATACAACACAAGAAAATGAAATGCCACATCCACCTCTTCGACCATCTCAAGTTGAGGTTCAACGTCAAAATCAAATTAATTAATCACTACCTCCACAACCACCCATTTTAAGGAGAAGGGCTCAACCATCAATATCAAGGGGAATGGCTCAACCAAGGGGAAGAGTACAAGTACCAACACGAAGGGAGCAACCACAAGCATCAACAATATCAAAGGGCCGAAGAGGCCAAAGAGGCCAACAATCTTCATAAACGTTAAGCTTTGCTTTTTTGCTTTTGGTTTGTAACTTAATTATTTTGAAACTTTGGCTCGTAACTAATTTTTTTCTTTTGTTACTTTATTTATTTTAAAACCTTGGCTTGTAACTAATTTTTTTTGCTTTTGGATTTGTTACTTAATTTATTTTTATTGCATGCATGTCAAGTGTAGTAGAAATTGAATAGGCAGATCACATATGCTATTGTACACAGATTGTGCATAGATTCAAATTATAGTCCAACAACAGATTGGGCAGTAGATTGGCAGCCTGCCCAAAAGCCCAAATTTTCAATATAAAAGGTTGAATTTTAGCCCAAAAGCATAATATATCAAATGTAGTCCAAAAGCCCAAAACCATTTCGAGATTCCCGAAAATTTGGTTTGGGATCGATATTGAATTTGGGATTCCAGAAAATTTTGGTTTGGGAATCGGGACAAGGGTTTCGGTATGGGATCCCATACCGAACCACCCCTAGTCATAATCATCATAAGAATATTGAACATTAGACGTAATATGAGCACTCTTTTTGCGATGGCGCTAGGCTCCTCCTTCCTCGACGAAATTCGAGGAATAGATTACGATGACAGCCTTGAGCCACCATTCATTTACGCCTGACTTCGCAAATTATTACAACATCTCGACTCTATCACATGAAACCTAGATTTACAACGAAATCCATACATTCCAAAATGGTCATAGGCCATAATGGCTCTAAAAAGTTAAATTTAACTTGAAATGGAGAACATGATTAGAGATGCTCTAATGATTCAGGATTAGAATACGTTTAAAACATGATTTCAATGTAAAAAAATAGTGGTTGGATATTTTTTGCCAAATATTTCCTTATGAGTATTATGACAAAAGTATGAGGTCTCTCAATTCATGAAGGTTTTTGTCTTTATGACAAGCCTTCTAAGCCAAAATGGTCCCTAAGATTTCATAACACATCACTTTGGTCCATGAGATTGAAAATCAATAGAAATGGTCCCTGATATTGTCCACCATCTATTATTTTGGTCCTTCCGTTAAAAACTTTGTTAAGTGTCCTGGAGCTCTTGGCCAAAAGTTAGGACAATTTTCAAAACTTCGTAACTCAATCGTTTCTTAACTAAATTCGACCCATAATATATCAAAATGAAGATAGGAAAGTGTAGAACAAGATTATACCAATTTAGAAGCCCAATGGTTGCCGGAGATGGCCGGAAAATAGCCTCAAATGTGACTGGTCCGCGGGAAAATTGGAAAACTTGTCGGAAACTGGGTAAAATTTAAACGTTCATAACCTCTTCAATACTCAACGAAATTGAGTGATTCAAAAACAAAAATCATACTTCTCAACGAGACGAAGAGAATGGTACCTTTCTTGGCGGCTAAATCGTCGTGGTTTGGCCGAAAAATAGCTCGAAAATGGCTATCTTGGTCTCGAGTTAGCCACTTTCATGCCGTTTTCCAGCCAACCCACGGTGATTTAGCCGTCAAGAAAAATACCATTCTCTTCGTCTCATCGATCAATATGATTTTCGTTTTTGAATCACTCGATTTCATTGAGTATTGAAGAAGTTATGAACGTTTAAAGTTTACCCAGTTTCCGACAAGTTTTCCAGTTTCCCGTGGACCAGTCACATTTCAGGCTATCTTCTGGCCATCTCCAGCAACCATTGGGCTTCTAAATTGGTATAGTCTTGTTCTACACTTTCCTATCTTCATTTTGATCTATTATGGGTCGAATTTGGTTAAGAAACGATTGAGTTACGAAGCTTTGAAAATTGTCCTAACTTCCGGCCAAGAGCTCTAGGACACTTAACGGAGTTTTTAACGGAATGACCAAAATAATAGATGGTGGACAATCTCAGGGACCATTTATATTGATTTTCAATCTCAGGGACCAAAGTGACGTGTTATGCAAATCTCAGGGACCATTTTGGCTAAAAAGTCTTATGACAATAATTAAGCCTCTTTAATACAATAATATTAGAGTAATTGTTACAGAGATGGCCCATAGGTCTGCCAATGCCACAAATTTTCCTAGAAATAGTTAGACTTTATTGGAGTACATGTATCATGTACATTGAACTGAGTACATCCTGTACATTGAACTAATTAATTTACCTAGTTGTATTCCTATATATTGTAACCTTTGATATCAATCAAAGGCCTCCAGTAAATCATCTTCAGTTTTATTCTCTCCAAAGTCTTTTACATGGTTTCATTGCCTCCTAAATCTTCCATTGAAGTCTTCAATCTTCTTAGTTTTCCATGGTCCATGGCCTTATCAACTTCTGCCTCCTCTTCCCCTTCCCTCCCACACATTCACAGTACTAATACTGTCCATTTTGAAAAACTTGACCACACTAACTACTTGCTTTAGCTTCGTCAGATGAAGTTGTTCCTCATCAGACATGGCTTATGGAAATTTGTGACTGGCATTTATCTTCCCCTTATTTCCCTTTTTAATGTTCCTGTTGATAAGGATTAACTCATCACCAAAGTTGTGAATCTCATTCATGAACTTTGGGTTCAATAGAACCAGCTCACTATTTCCTAACTCACCACCATCTTTACCAAGGAAATCTTCTCCCTCATTATCAGTTGCGAAACTATTGAAAACATCTGGTAGGCTCTCACAATCCATTTTGCCCATAAATCATTTACTAATGAAGCTCACATTCGAATCCAACTCCAACGTTATTCCAATTCATCTCCATTTTTGTGAACCTATTCCTCAAGCAAGGCAGCCGATAAGTCATGGAAGGGTTTGTGTGAATAATGGAATGGTAAGCATTACTCATTTTAAAGTGTCCCACAATATGCACAAGGGGCACCAAACTATTGATAAGTTTCTCCACATTGCAAAGTCGTTCAAATATTGGTGAACCTATCTCATTCTCTAACAAATATTTGGTCCTACTAGTCATTCAAGGTCTTGGTTGGGAATACATCATGTTACACACATCGATCCTCAACACTCATCATCTCCTTTACTTATCAGAACTTCACATTCTTACCTTCAAGTCCATATTCCCTCATTTTCAACTCTCCTCCAACCTACTATCATCTCAAAGTTTTTTTGTATTTTTGCTTTCCTCGTCTCGGGCTTACGCATAACACAAACTAATGAGTCGTTCTATTCCTTGTGTCTTCATAGGTTATAACTTCTTCCATAAGGCTATCGTTGTCTTGATACATCTATTGGTTATGTCTATGTCTCGTGTCATGTTTACTTAATGAAAATTATATTCCTTATAGTGATTTGCATGTACATGCTTCTTCATCGATAGTCCCATTTAACATCACTTATTTATCTCCTGCATCGGCCCCCTAGGGCCTTTATCTGCGTATGTTCTGGCCCAAGCCCATTCAGGAACAATCCTGGCTCTGACTCACGCCAGCCGGCCAAACTCTATAGCCTCATCTTTTACCACCTCAGTTGCTGTAGCAGCATATCTCAACGTCTACATCACACTGAATTATGTCCCTCCTAACTTTAGATCCATCTTTTCTGCCTATTTGCCTCTGCCTCTCAAATTAGGCCAGCACAATCATTGGATCAACCCTCTATAACACATGCTTCTCCATAACTATCACCACTCACCTAATGGTCACACGCACTTAGGAAGGCATCACTCAACTGAAAATTTATTTTGATGGCACCGTGTAGTACCCTCTTCCTCATGCTCTTCTTACCATACTTGATTTTGTTGAACCAACATGTTTTTCACAAGTCTCCAAGCATCTTGAATGATGCACTGCTATGACAGAAGAGATCAATGCCCTTCTTAAAATAGACATTTATAGTCTTGTTCCTCTATCCCGGTCAGAATACAGTTGGTTGTAAATGGTTTTTCGTTTTAAAAGAAAATATGACGACTCCATTGACTGCTACAAAGCTCGCATTGTTGCTAAAAGTTTCCATCAATGCCATGGTATATTATGGTGAAACATTTAGCCTGGTTGTCAAATTGACCACCTTTTGCACCGTCCCCTATCTGTTGTCTCGCTACCTCTCATGGTTAGTTTCTTCATCAAATTGATATGAAGAATACCTTCTTTCATGGCTACTTACAGAAAGATGTTTTTATGACTCAGCCTCAAAGGTTCATTGATTCGACTCAGCATATATGCATCATTTACGCAAGTCCCTCTATGTTCTTAAGCAAACTCATCGTGCATGGTTCACTCGTATTAGCTTATTTCTCTTATCCGTTAGATTCCTTCAAAGCCAGGCCGATAATTCCCTATTTATTTTTTGACATGGCTCATAGTTGATTTATTTACTACTTTATATAGATGACATTCTTATACTGGAATCTTCCTTACTTTTAACATTCATCAACATTTTGGGCAACATATTTGACATTAAGTACCTAGGACCACTCAGGTATATCTTTTGATTACAAGTGATTTGTGACTCTAACTGTCTATGTATAAAACAAGATAGATATGATCATGACTTTCTTGTTAAGCAGAACATGATTGACTACAAGCCTGAGTCAAGTCCTCTTACGGACAAAGTTGCCTTAATAGCCCATGACGATTCCTTATTGGCCTCCCCCATTACTTATTGTGAAATTGTCGGCTTCTTTAGTACCTCACTCTCACTAAGCCAGATTTGTCCTTGGCTATCAACATTATTTCACAATTCATGAGCGCTCCTCGTACTTCTCACATAATAGCTATCGAGTGTATTCTTTAGTATATCAAGGGCACCATCGATTATAAACCAACATTCCATCTTGATTCGGTTTCTCTCAGTCTCTCTGCTACTCTGATGTTGAGTTCGTTAAGTGTTTAGTCAGTCGTCACTCTACAAGTGGCTACCTTATTTTCTTGGGTATAAACCTTGTACCTTGTTTTCATACTCGTCATAATGAACTGAATTATCATTTTGTTCCCGAAAAGATTGTTGTGGGTACTCACTATGTCTATTATAATATTTATGTTGATCAACATGCTGTTTGCTCGCGAAAGCCTTCATAAACCATGGCTTGATCTCCTCTGTTCCAAACTTGTCTGCTCAAGTCCGTCCAGTTTTCCAGGGACGGGAAAAGTTTGAGAGACGCCCATAACCCAACCAATGTTGTAGATCCTTCTAGAAATAGTTAGACTTTATCGGAGTACATGTATTGTAGCATGTTCATTGAATTAAGTACATCCTTATACATTGAACTATATTAATTTACCTACTTAAATTAGGCTCTTGTATTCCTATATATTGTAACCTTTGATATCAATCAAAGGCATCCAGTAAAGTATCTCAAGTCTTATTCTTTCCAAAGTCTTCTAGGTTTATTTCCTTAAAGTTATCATAAGTCACACAATGAATCAATAATAATATCAACAACAAAGAAATCAACTATAATTTGATATCTGTATAAGAATAGAATTCTACATCGGGCATATGAAAAAAAAATATATATAGTATTAACATATGAGAGATTTTACTTTATAAAGTATATTTTGATTTATAACTTTCTCCTAGCATCATTGAGACCTTTTATGATAAAACTTAACACCTTGTAATAGGTCGTTAAGTTGGGACATATCGGTGATGTTTAGTGATGTGGTTTTGTTAAACTTGTAAGGCCTAGCATGGTTCACCACCAACATCATTGATATTGTCCCACCATCAAAGTGAATATGTATGTAGCAAATTTCTTGGTTATAAATCCTAATTATCGAAGGTTCAAAGTGAAATTTGAGTTTAAAAGCTAAAACATGAAAGAAATAAAGAGAATCCACGATGAAGTTGAGAACTTATGAGAAAGGATTTGGAAAAATAAAGTCAAGGTTGGGCTATTCAAAGGGGAGTGCCAAGAAATCTCACCATCGAATTTGAAGAGTCTTGCCTAGAGATTAGTGTGTTCAAAAATCGAAGTCACTTGGTGATGCAAAAAGACCACTTCTTGTTAAATGTACACAAGCAACATGACCTCCCTTATCATTGCCAGCTACGCGCTATGATTCTCGAGGCTGCGTGTTTGAATATGAAACGTCAAAAGTTTATGAGGCTCAAAGCCAAAATGCCTCGCGTCAGAAGAGTTAAAGCGATACGTATTACGACTTACACCGAAAGGCATGGTCGTTGGATAACTATCCATCTTTAAGGGGACACAAGTCATTTCAGAGACATAGTTAGGGTCATTTGTATGACCATGATTGTCCATAGTCAGAGTAAGGCGGATCGGAATACGAATACCTCAGAAGTCCGATTATGGACTCAACAACTTTTGCTGCGGAGCTGAATAAAAAGAGCAGAGATGCCACCATCATCCTGTTTCGAAATTAGTGGGCAAAGTCCGAGGACTTTCCTGAGATTAACCACACGTGTTCCGCAAGATACAGAAACCTAATCCTATAAGGAACCAACATATTTCCTATAATCTTGGAGTCCTTACAATCTAAGGATTTATGCGCGTCACAAGTAATCACACTCCTAAGAGATTGCAATATCTACTTCCTAGAGCAACTCCAAAGGAGATGCTAAATTTTAAACATAAAATTTGAAATTGACAGCTTACGTGGCACTTTGACATTTTTTAAAGTTTTGCTCTCCACCTGATATATCAAATTAAATTATTATTTTATTACACTATTTTATTTTCATAACTTCTATTATATATTTTAAATTTTACATATATAAATAATTGATAATGACCTTCACCGAATTATATCTACCATGATGCCCTTAGAGATAAACCGAAAACAAAAATAAAACATTGATAAGGATCCTCCCCTTCTCTCTCTCTCATCCCGCCACTTTTTCAGTCTTCTGCAACCAAGTCTCTGATGTTAAACTCACTTCACAATCTGAGCTTCCATCAACTGCACTCATATCCACTGGAGCTCCACCTCTCAATCGAATCACAGTCGTCAATTTCTCCCATGTTACTTCCTCACTCTTCTCTATCTAACTCTCACTCTCTCTAGATTTCATAGATTGCGAACTCAAATTTATGAATTATTGATTTTCTAATGACTAATGGAGAGATGGTTGTCGAGGCTGAGATCGTGACGTTCGAGTGAGAGAGGTTGGTTTTTGGGTTTGGTTCTAAGAAAAGGGAAAAAGAAGTCAGGTTTGAGTGAGATAGGAGATTTGCATATTTGATAAAAAAAAAAATAATAATACAAAAGCATTTGATAATTAATTAAAAAAAATATTTGAAGCTACTGTCAAATTTAACACAAGAGGAGAGATGTTATTTCATGTCATGCCACATCGATTTGACTTCTCGGTTGGAAAACATTGCTTCTGTTTTTTCTTACCGTTATTACTAATGTGGATTTTTTGACATCTCCTTTAGAGATTGTCCTAGATATTATTTAAGATTCTCCTTGTTTAATAAGGATTCCACTATCCTAGAAGGTCACATTCTCGACTGGTATAGATCACCATTCTAGAGTTCATCTCTAACAACGCAATTATGACATACTTATTCTCTTGTCTACCACTTGACTCTTATATTGCTTACTAACTTGCCTGTCAAAGTCTTTGACCAACATAGCCTTTGTCTTTGGCTAGCTCATAGTTGTTTGTTCTTTTATAGGTTACTTGGATTTATGCATCTCCACCTCCTATGACGGTTGACGAATTTGGTTCCAAACATAGGCCTTTGAGCTTGAGAATGTGATAGTTAGGAAGACCTTGGACTTTGTAAAAGTGAAACTGATGGATGAGAAGCCGTTGAACCTTGTGAACTAGAAGTTTGAGATTGCCTTGAAGCTTCTTGTTGTGGTTGTGGATTAAGGGTCATTGTGGGATTACTCTATGTTTTTAAAAACTGCTTCTGATGTGCTTTAAGAATAATCAGTTGCAAAATATAGTTGTTGAGTGTTTGATAAACTGTATTTCTATTAAAGTTATGAGTATGAAAATCAATATAAAAGCGTTTGGTAAATTTTAATGTAGAAGTGATATAATTGTATATAATGATGAACATGGACATGATTTTGTGGGCAATTATAACAACAACGATGGTGATGACAATGGTTGTGATGATGGTGGTGGTGGTGACAATAAAAGAGTATGTTGGTTAGGCTACAAAGATGACAATATTGGTAATGCGACGACACCGGCGACATTGGCAGTTGTGGTTGTGGTTGTAGTAGCAATCGTGGTGGTTATGTTTATGGTGGTGAGGTGGTGGCGGCAACGAGAACAAATTGATTTATTATATATATATATATATATATATATGTGAATTATGAATGATTGATGACGTTAGACTACATTATATGTGATGAAGGCACAAAAAATGTCTTGCCCTTGAATTGGGTTAAAAAAAAAAAAAAAAAAAAAGGTTTTGACTTAAAAAGGTGGTCCTGGCAGGCAATTAGTATTACTAGACCATGCCAACTGAATTATTTGGCATACTAAAACTTATTATATCTAAAGTTTGATACGGTAATGGTAATAGATTTTGCTAAACTAAAAATTTGGCACGGTAATTGGTATGGGGGAGTTTGGTAACCATATTGAAACCCAACCCTAAATTAAATGTGTTTAGAAGGATAAATAATGTTATTTTTTTTAAAAAATTAACGAGTTAAAGATAGTCATTAAAAGCTCAGCCTTGTTTTTAAAGTATCTTTTAAAAACAACCACATGCTACTTTTAAAAACTATTATTTGGAGACCATTACTTTTATTTTTACTAAACATTTTTTTTGTTGTTTAACTTGAAAGTGAAACAATTTTTGATAAAAAAAGAAGTACCAACGTGGGCCTACAAGTATTAAATTAAATTTTTTTATATTATGTGGTACGGTTCGGCTTCAGAGATAATATGTTGAAACCAAATCGTTTTTTTGAACTTGCAGTTTGGTTCAAACCGAAACCTTTTCAGAATTGCAAAATTAAACTGTTTAGTGCGGTCCAATTTAGTCCATACTAGATATTGCTTCCCGTGCAATGTTACGGGATTAAAAATTGTAAGAGATTATGTTTGAAAAATCTAAAAAATTGAGTCATAGAAGTTTAACATGATTTACATTGAAATCATTAGGAAGATTTTTTTTCATACAAAAGATTTAATCAATACAGTAAAATCGTAGAACTCTTGGCTTATCTACATTACAAAAAACAAAAAAAAAAGATCTAGACCTTCCAGTTGATTATGGTTTTTGATCGATAGCAGAACTTATATACAAAAGATTACGAAACGTTGGGTTATTTACATGCAAAAAATATTTGGGAATGTTGTTTCATTTACCTTGAGAAAATATGACCGAAATTGTTCACTGGAGCACCAAAAGTTTCCCTCCAGTACTCTTGATTGTCAAGCAGCCTAGGCAAAGAAATAAAATGAAATTACATGCAATTATTTTATACTAACAGATTTAATAGGCTCTTATTTAGATCAGTGCAATCTAATATTTAGTTAGTAGACGATGTTAAATATTTTGGAGGTGTGAATATTGAGATCTACGTTATTACTGAACAAACAATCTGAAAACCAAGTTAACACCCATGGATTTATCCACTGTATTCTCAAGAGTACCTAATTCACTTCTTCATTCTACCTTACATGTATAACACTTTACACTTCACATGGAGCCTAAAACAATAGAACAATATAAGAAGTGGTAGATTGAAGCCTAACGAGGTTGAGAGTGAAGCTTGTTATGTGCAAAAAGTCATAGAAGGTACGACTCTAAACACTCGAGTTAGAAGGGATCTCTATGAACAATGAGTAGGTAAGGAAAACACTGGCAGAAACGCTTAAAAGAATTAATCTAGTATCATTTACATGAAAGGGAAAATAATTGAAAAAGCTTACTGCTTTTCTCATCCAAACTAAAGGCATAGCAAGATTGCATTCTTCCAGTGATGTTAGTTTTTAGCTCCAATAGAAATGAAACTTTGAATACAATTGGATGATTAAAATTGTTTTTCTAACCTTCTTCATAGCCCTGAAATTATACAACTATTATTCTTTTCCCTAATAGTTCTCATTTACACCTTTCCTGGAATTATACAACTAATGTTTTTTTCCCTAATAGTCCTCATTTGTAACTTGGGCATATCAATTAGAGTAGTTAAAATTATCCATATGCCAAACATACGAAGATAAAGAGCTCATTTTACAGTAATATAAGTGTACCAACATCAACAAAAACACTATAAAACAATAGTGGAGCATAATTGAGATTTCGCTTGCCAAAACAAAAGAAAAAGAAAACAAACTTACAATAATTCAGTCTTCAATCCTGAGGTCCTACTGCTAAAAGAACCAAATCTCAATGTAAGGTTTCTGCAATTTCGTAAAAAATACAAACAAAATGTCAAAACCCCAGTCAGAAAAGTAACCGAGCTGTGAGATTTCTAAGAAACTCAGATGACAAAATCAACATGATACTAGATAATACATTGCACTGGTTATAAAGCTTCATTATCACAGTTAATACCAATAACGATGATTAAAATATGATATTGAGAAACATAATACAAAAATGAAATCTGATATTTAAATTGATTGGCCTATCTGATGTTTATTCAATTCAAGTATCAATTCAAATATCAAATAGTAATTTGTGAACAGAGAAGTTAAGAAAATACCATTTGAAGGTTCTGCCTTGTAAAATGTTAGTACTTCACTTCAATTTTGCTAGGTGCATCCGCGTGTGTGCCTGCAA
The DNA here is from genome assembly GCF_963583255.1 of Pyrus communis. Classification (NCBI taxonomy): domain Eukaryota; kingdom Viridiplantae; phylum Streptophyta; class Magnoliopsida; order Rosales; family Rosaceae; genus Pyrus; species Pyrus communis. The sequence continues at coordinate 14,084,333 of NC_084806.1, forward strand.
TTTTGAAATTGGCCTGCTTATGCAGAAGTGCCCAAAATTCAGGGGTTATGATAACAGAAATTCTTAACTATAATAACGATGAAATGACAATATGCATAGGTTCATATTAGATAATTTGAACATATTAAAAGATGATTCAAGCTAAAATCTGCAACATAACTATTTGTTTAATTAGAACATGAATCAAAGCTAATTGTTGCGATTCATGTTTGGATATAATCTTTTGTGATAAGATAATAATATAATCTTTATAGGAATTATATTCAATTCAAATGATCTATGAATTTGCAAAAACATAACAAAAGATGATAACATTTAATATCTTATTATGCTTATTAAATTAACTAAATAATAGTATGAACTCTATTGATTTACTTGGTAACCATTTGGTTCTCACATGCAAAATAAAACAGGCAACATGGCCAATCATGGTTTAGATATTAACTCAAAGCTTAGAATAATATGGACTATATATAGAACACAAAAAAGATATATATATATATATATATATGTGTGTGTGTGTGTGTGTGTGTGTGTCACACACACATATAGGGAAAAAAGAGATGAAAATATACATATCTTTAGCAATCTTTGAAGAAGCTATAAGTTTTGCCCACATCTTTAGGTCGATCCTTGATTTAGAAGAACAAAGTCGATGTCAATCTTATGTAGGCTAGGAGGAAGGGCTAGCACCCAAATTTTAAAGGAGATATAGCTATTCCACTTTGTAGCCGGTTAGGTTTTTTCAATTTATCTTTGCTTTAATAAAGCCTCTAAAAGTATGTTTAAGGATTGTAGTTCACCCTGTAATCTTAATTGGGGGATGGAATCGAAAGTGTTGAGAGTGGTAGAGGGGTTTAGGTGTCCGATTTGAAGCCAAAGCAAGAAAAATGGAAGCAAACAATGAGCATGCGGAAGCAAACTTCCTGCAATTCAAAAAACCCAGATGAAAAACTGAAAACAGTTTGCATGGGACATTCAGAGTTGAATCCATACCTTGAGTACTTGATGATGAGTCGTACATGGTCCGAGAAAGGAGCAGTGCTAGCAGAGATCTTTGGTGAAAAAATTGAAGATGGACCATATCATTGAACAAAGAAAACCCACATTTAAAAAAATTAAAATCACAAAAATTTGAACAAAGAAAAGAGAACCCAAAAACCAAACCCGAAACAAATATGTCAAACAAGCATTCATGCTGTTTGGGTCCAAAATAATATTATTGGGCCGAGCAGCAGGTTGTGCTCGGTCCAGGGTTGTCAAATGCTATGGGCCGAGTGATAAATCTCGGGCCAGTTGGCAGGGTCGATCGAGTCCTAAAAGGTAGCCCAGATAAACAGAAAGGGCCGAGAAAGTCCTGGTGCGAGCAGGATTCCCGGCCGGCAGAGAATAAAGCCTCGAAAAAGGGGAAGATTCAAAGTCCTAGTGGAAGTAGGTTTGTTCGAGGTAGAGTTGAAACGGGACAAGGACTCCCACGCCAGATAAAGATGCAATTCGGTTTCAAGGAATGAGGTGCTATAAATACAAGAAATCATGCAACAAAGAAGGCCCCTTCAATTCAGCATACAATTGCCCTGCGCAAAAAACCTCTCAAATACCTTGACATTTTTTCCTTTTCTTTTCCTGCCAACACACCTTCAGTTTGGATAAACAACACTATGGAGGCACTCGGCGAGCACTTTCAGTTTGGATAAACAGCATTGTTGCCGCAGAATCAGCCGACCGAGAAGTACCTTCAGTTTGGACAAACAGCACTGCGTTGAGGCCGACTGGTTACCTATCTAAGTCTCGGCCGAGAAGGGTTTTCGAACCCTTGTTGGTAGAGGTCACCTTGCTAGCCTTCTCGGCGTAGTCAGGTGTTACGAATTGCGTTACTCGGCGTACTGGACGCCGAGTGATTTTATGATTGGATACTCGCAAGTAAGTTTCAGAGTTCAGCACTCCGACGGCCGAACCACATTTACTATCAAGACATACATCACATTTGAGTACCTGTGTCCATATAGTTTGGTCTCGATTCGACGTGCTTATACTCTTACGAATATAATCACAGTAACCGAATCGGGCTCTGACGATTTGTGAACTTCGCAGAATTAGTAGCCTTGTCTTCAGGCTATAGAACCCAGAGACCGAGAGTGTTCCTTTCTCGGTCGCAATCGCAAGATAGAGAAGTCAACAACGCGCTCAACGCGACATCAACGAATTTTACTACTCGACCGACGAGTTGGCACGCCCCGCACTCAACCGAAGGACGTAGTTAGCTTATTAGTTACTCGGCCTGCGCGCCACGTAGGTTTTTTGTAATTTTTAGAGTCAACACATGCAAAGGCAATTTGATCACAAATTAAAAAAAAAAAAAAAAAGTGTGAGAGAGAGATGACCCTTTTGCGGAGGCCAGGGGGTTTGGGTCTTGAGAGACTTCTTGCCTTCCACGATGAGCAACACGTGTGTAGGAGGGGCAAATAAGTAAATCTACTGTTCAATACACGTTAAAAAGCTCAGAATGAGTACCAAATAAAGGGCAAAATCGTCAAACAACTGTTTATAAACAGTGAAAAACAGTACTAAGCAAACTTCAAGTTGGGCCCCCCCCCCTCCAAAAGTATAGATACGAAAATAATCGTTTTGGTAAATGGTAGTAAACAAACGAAGAGACGACGCCGTATCGACTGAATAGAAAAATAGGGTTGCAGGCGGCTGGTCTTCTCCCTCGGCGAGGCACGCGCCTCTGCAACTCCTTGCGCAGAGCTCAGTGAAATACAGGTCAGATTTCTCCAGAAATTCAGGCCTTTTCACTACGATTTTTCCGATATTTCAGGTTATTGGCGACATTAGGTTTGATATTTCAGACTATCGGCGAAGGAGGGTGAAGAAATAGGCTTCACCTCCTTTCCATGTCGATCCCTCAAATTCTCGATTATCGCCGAAATTGCCCATTTTTAGTACTACCGTAGTGAATCGTTCACTATTATGTTCGAATCATTGTGCATTTTCCTTTTCGCCAAAAAATTTGCATGCAAGTCAGAAATGTTCATGTCGCAGGTATATTGTTTTTGACGGATCATCATGGGCATGAATCGCCTACCTTTTGAAGCTGGCCAAGAGGTTGAATGCAGGTCGTTTATCCCGGGTTATCGCGGTGCGTGGTTCCGATGTAAGGTAACGATCACAGTTAATAGTACTGGCAAATATCCATTGGTGATCAACTTTGTTTTGCTCCAAGCGTGTTTTGAACTCGAAGATTTTACTTCTTACAATTATGATTACTAGTTTTCGGTTTCTAGTATTCGTCTCTTCTTTTTCAGTGTTGATAGTCGTAAAATAATATTAGGAAGTGGGAATGCTAAGAAGTTAATTAGGAGTATGGAAAGAGTCATCCATGTTTTTTCGGAAACATTAAGTAGATTGTAACGGGACAAAACTGCAGTTTTGAAGATTGAATTTTGACAAGTTATGGCCTTTTACCAAAGTATTGGTTGTTGTATTAGTATATCACGCCTTTTCAGATTCGGAGTTAAAAAATCTTGGTACTATTTGTCAACTAGATAAGATCGTTGGTAGGCAAGGGAACCAACACAAACATATGACCAACATGTTCTAGATAGATTCCTGCAACGACAACTATTGGCAGAGATTTCAAGAACCGCAATTTAAGGTGGAGATACCAGAATTTAGTGGAGAATAACTAGGGGAAGTTGATTGGTTAAATAAACATGAGGGAAATTTTAAATACATTGTTCTTCCATGTCATGCGAATGAGAAGTTGGTAGCATTTTAGTTGAAAGGGTATGCTTCTCGTTGGTGGCAGCAAGTCCAAATGACTAAGACCCAAGTAGGAAACTAGCAAATATATACGTGGTCTAAGATGTATAGGGTTCCATAAGAATTATTGTTTTTTTGGGTTAAGTATATTGAATCTTTTCTTGATTTATCCTTAAGATCAAAGCTCGAACAACATAGGAAGTCTGATTAGTTCTCAACTATATATGAGAGGGGCTCGTTTATTTTCTGTTTAACATCATACACGGAGAAGTTGCTGACCATTTAGGTAATTAAAGGCCTCATTCTTTGCTTAGGCATTTGCTTTCTCATTAGAAAAGATTCTGATGTTGGAAAGTTTTATTAAACAAGGATTATTCCTTATGAATGAGTGCTGAATGTGTTGCAAGCAAATGAATGTGTGACTGGTCGTTTTCTACACTATACGTTTTCATACGCTTGTTGGCCTCCTGCTTTCTTTCTCTGTGAACTCTTGAGTGTTGCATGCTCTGTGGCCTAGAATCTGGTGGGATGGCATGGTATTTTTTTCAAGAAGGCTAGCAGAGCAGCTGGGGGAAACTACTCGTATTTTATGGTCTATATTTTGGATAAATCCAGGGTATCCCCCGCACGTAGGCGAGGACTAATCCCTCGAGCAGGGTTGGATCCCATTCGGGGGGCAAGCTCTCCCAATGCTGGCTTCTCCATTCACAAGGCTCGAACCTGAGACCTTGCTCAAGGGAAACAAGCTCCTTACCACTTGAACCACCAAGCATTGGTATTTTATGGTCTATATTCATTATCAGAGAGAAATGGTAGTTTATTTGAGGGGCAGGTACAAATTGGGATAATAGGGAGGAGGATTAGTTGAGTTCACTGCAGTATAGATTTGTATTCTTTGCTCACTTTGGGCTTTACTCTATAAAGATTTTAATGTTGTACCTTAGTCAGATCTATCTGGATTGATTTGCTACTTGCTAAGTGTTGTCAAGGATAGTTAAGATTTGGGTGTGTGTTTGTTTTTTAGCTGTAATACTGTTGATGGAAGTTGAATCCATCTTGTTATGTATTTCTTTCTTCTTCAATAAAAGTGGTGTTTATTATAACTTTGTAAGTTGAAGAGAATTATTATGGTGGGTATTTTTTCCCCGTTTCTTTAAGATTTTTTTTTCTTTTTATGTAGATTTTGTGTTGTTTTTACTTAAGCCTTCTATGCTTCCTTGCATATTTTTATTTTCATGAAATCTGTACGTCTTCCAGTAATGAAGAACTGATTACTTTGCAATGTTAGGTAGCATTTCTGCAATTACAACTAAGCCTTTAGATCTATGTGTTGCATGATTTACTTTTCTCAACCTTGAATTATTCTACGTATACAGAGTTAGGTTTTACCAATACTACCATCAATCTTCTCTTACTTCTCATACCATTAGATGCTCTGCTGAAACAATTGGGTGTATGATGTAACTTCCAATGACTTATGGTTTTAGGTGTCCATCTGCTTTTATAAAGCCCATATTTGCATTTGTATGATGTTTTCAGCTTGAGATTGTTTCCATACATTTGGTTGAGGTTGGTTCCATTGTTTATGCTTGGTATAAAAATCTTTGAGAAAATGATACCATGCTCTCTGATAATATTTTTATTATATTCCAGATAAAGGAATACGGCTTGAGACAAGCTCGGTTGTCGTCTAGCATGGAGTATATTGACTTTCCTGATGAAAGTAAGTGATATCTGTGGGTATGTTTCCTGTATGAGCATTTTTTTGGGGCTTAAGTTTGAAGGAACCGTAAAACCAATTGGCAACAGGGGGAGTGACCCTACTCCTTATAAACACATGCAAGGTCCGTTAACTTTCTGATGTGGGACAACACTTCACATACTTACACGCGCCTTCACGTGTGTCAACACTTAAGCCAAACACATGTATGAGGGGCTTAAGTTTGAAGGAACCCTAAAACCAATTGGCAACAGGGGGAGTGACACAACTCCTTGTAAACACATGCAAGGTCCGTTAGCTTTCTGATGTGGGACAACACTTCACACTCACACGTGCCTTCACGTGTGGCAACACTCAAGCCAAACACATGGATAACACATATTGGGTGATGTGGAGCATGTGCAGCCTTTGAGCTTTATGCGGATATGTGGACCTATCTGCTTCAATACCATGAATGAGAAATCAGAAAACCTTCATTGTAGAAAGCACGAGCAAGCAACAACAAGAATCAGAATTTCATTACTAGTAAAATGATTACATAAAGCATCTCCGTACTGTAGTGATTATATTTATACTCAATGATTTATACAGCTGACTTAATCTTCAACTAAATGGACTATTTAATCATTAGCTTAATTACAACTTAGTAATTAATCCTGGACAGCTCAAATAGAGCCCTCGATCACATCAAAGACCATAGACCACATCAACATATTAATGCTAAATGGGGCAATATCATCAGCTAGCTCCGGTATTAAAGTTCACTATGTTTTGGGTTGTGGTGTCTCAAACAGTTTTGGTTGGCAGTATAAATAACACTCTTATTCGCTTTTGTTCTATGTTTGTTGTGTTTATTAATCGACCTGTTCTTTTCTAAAGAAAAAAGTATTAATAGACCTGTACATTATCAAGTGCACTTTGATTGTAGGGCATGTAAGAATTGCACATTGACCAATTCTTTTAAAAAAAGTATTTTAAAGTAATTACTATGTAACAATGCTCATACCAAAACAACATGGTATGTGAAATGCATGTATGATTCCTCGTTACGAGAGTGTGCTACTTTTATTGTTACTTGTTTTGAATGGAAAACAAAGAGAGAATATTACCAAGAGCACTGGTAGTCATTGCCTAGTTTCTATATATATCTCTGAAGAATTATTTTCCTCTTGGTTATCAAGTTTAATAAATATTTTAGTGAGACTGATGTTTTGTATTTCTGCATATTGTTGCTCTTATCTGCAGAAGTGAAGTGGACAAGAGTATATCAAAAAATCCCTGGTGTTAATAAGAAGTCAAAGTCATTAAAAGTGCAATTGATGTTGCGTCCTCAGTTTCCTCCCATCTATAATAGAAGTACAATACCTGATGCCAATACCAGAGCAGAAGTGGTGGTTATTGTCAACGATGATTGGAAAGTGGGAGATTTAGTTGATTGGTGGAAGGATGGTTGTTATTGGTCTGGAAGAATAACAGAAATATTGGGGAATGACAGCTTTAAGGTGGGTTTTGTATCTCTCAACATATTAATGCTTACTCTAGTATGCTTGTTCTCAATGTGTTCATTGTATGAGGCGTTAAGCATTCCCCCCCCTTCAAATTGCTCACTGTTTATAAATGTTATAACTCCAATAATCACAAACCCTATTTTATGACCTCTCATTCTTCATAACAAATCCATATACACGATGTTACTTGAGCTCCTGAGTTAACTTACATATAACACTCTTGCATCAGGAGAAAGCAATATGTTTGTTTAGTGCAACTGAGATGTAGCTGCATTTTCTTGCTTCAATTATAGTTACTTTGATGTGAAAGAGAGCTTTTATTTACTAATTGGTATTCTCTATGTTTTTCCAGTTTGATTTGCCACCTCCTCCAGATGGTGAAGGATATTCCTATGAAGTTTCTTCCAAGGAATTGCGCCCATCCTTGGATTGGTCTCCAGAGAATGGTTGGACAGTACCCACACCCATGGTACCTGCAGCCCATTCATATTTCTGCATCTTTATTTTTCCCGTTTAAGAGGAATTATCAGATATTACTGCCAAACTTTAAATTGATTAATAACTGAGTTGAGCTCAATTAGTTGGCTTGCTTAAGCAAGAAATTTGCTGCTTAAGCAGTCATTCCAGCTTCTCCATTTGTTTCAAATACTACCTTCGATCAGCTTGAACTGTCAGAAACTGACAAGGAGCATCCACATTCCCATCACCTGATGATGATGACGTGTCACTTCGGGAAATTGGCATTTAAAAAATGAATGCCATGCATGAAATCAATTGTGAAGTTACAAAACTCTTTTCTTTTTGCTGACAACTCTCTCATTGTTAATTTGGTGTTGCACTTTGGGTATTAACCTTCAAGCATTCTTTTGTTGAAAAAAATACGTCAAATTTTTGTTATATTTCTTCTTCATTGGGGTTGAAACAATACCTCATGTCTTCCTGAAAATGAATGCCAGGCCATCATCCTGATTCACGATAAATGCTGCAATCCTTTGGCTAAAAAAGATTCCATTTTGTCACTGATGTTAGTAGTGTTGGGGCAATTTTGTATTGATATTTTAAAGCTACTTCTACCTTGTGTTTAGGTGGTTCTTCTACCATGCAGGTTTTGATGCTTTCTGTCCTAATAAGAAATGAAATTCTGTCCTAATAAGAAATGAAAAACAATTCTTTTATCCTTCAATTTCTGATTTTTTTTGAAATGCCTTTTTGGTTGCAGGAGGGTGAACATGTGCATCCTTGTGCTCGAGTAATGAAGCCTGGTAATCAATTACGAATACATATTTTCTCAACAACCTATATACATGCATGCATGTTATTATTTTCTATTAGCCTTCTGACCTCAACATCTAGGGCTTGTGACAATTGACTGAGATAAAATAAAATTGGAGCCATTGGAGATGGATACTTGTACATCATGTTATTGAATTTTTTTTCTTTGATAGGACTGTTGGAGGCAATGGTCCATTTCTTTTGCTCCTAATAGATGGATCCTAAGGGAAATGATATTTTCCATAGGACTATGAGGTGGTGATTTGATCTTAGTTATTAACTTATAGCTGGCCAGTTTATAACCTGGTAAATAATTAAACTCCAATTGACGAAGAAAGATTCAAATCAGATAGTACAGCTGGAAACAATTTTGTAATTCGATGGAATACGGTTGCTTCTGGAAACTTCAGAGTTTGCTACAGTCATACATCTTCTCAAGCCTTGTTGGTTTTTGGGATTGTCAATCCTGCTTGAAGGGTTTCAGATGCAACTCAATACGCTCAAATTGGCAAAAACAGAGCTCCTTTTTGGATGAGCAATAAGAAGTTGATTAGTAAAATAGTAAAGACTGTTTTGAGAGTTATGACTGCGAAATATATATCCTCAGTATCAAGAAAATAAAGTTGAAAGGATGAGTTGGTAAGGGACTTCATACATATTAAGATTTTGACCTTTTAGTTATCCAAGAGGTAGAACCCATACAGAAATTGTAGTGAAAGCTGTAAGCCATACCAGTCTACCCACAATCGTGGTGTTGTCTTTTTAAGTTACTTGGCCAGCTGTAGTTGAACACTGGATTTGTGCTGTATTAATGTTGTTGTAGGTTTATGTAATGTTTTTTCTTTTGACGGTATATGCAATGTTGAACACAAATTATGGGTTCTAAGTATCCAAGGAACGAACATTATATGTTTCTCGGTCCCATTCCCCCACAGTTAAGGCTGATGTGGAGAGGTGAAGTCAGATCTAAGTATGAAGCGTTTGAATAACCAATAAAATGGTGCCATATCAAGTAGTTGTAGAAGAAAAGCAGATCAAGGGCTATAAGAATGTTCTAGTGAAATTTTGGTTAGTTATCCATGATTTTGAAGAAGATGAAGGGTACATATAATGTTACCCTAACTTCCTCTCTTGAATCTTGTCTTTCATTTCTCTGTCCAGCAGGATGGATCTGATTGAGAGGGGATTATTGTTGTTGCAGGGGAAGTTCCAAGCTGTACAGCCCATGCTGTGGGTGATGAAAGTAGGTGTCTCCAAGCTTTTGCTACAGCATCACATCGTTCACCTTCTTCTCACGTGTCTGCTAGCTCATTGCAACCTCCTAAAGGATTAGAGGAAATGGCAAAGCAACCTCTAGGCACTATAAAAACTACGGAGAAACCAGTACCAGATGTGAATGTTGGATCCGATATGGCAGATAGTGGGATTGCGAAGGCAAGTTGCTCAGATAGTGTTTCAAGTTCGCATGTTAAAAGTGAGCCAAAGGGGATTCAAAGAAGTGCAACCGGAGAAGATAGAGTTGACAACAATGTGTCGTTGAAGAAAATGAAAACGGATGGGAACATAGTTTTAAATTCGACGAAGTCTGATACATTAGAAGCTGCAATTCTGGACTTGGAGGAACTTGTAAGCCGGGTTAAATGGATGAAGGGCGTCTTAGAGATTGGAATGCCTTTGACAAGTGCCACTCGCCCCACTTGGAAGTTTCTGTGACATCATCCTTGTCCTCACCAAAACGAGAGGTTTCACTCCCAGTAAGTGTACCTATCGTGAAATTTTTTTAGTGGCGTTTAAATTGTTACCAACTCATGCTCATCTGTTTTGACTGTTTTCTTTTTACAAACTTCTTTTGGGGTGAATGTGAAGCACATATTGAAAGGAATGAACTTTATGCATAACTTTCCGTTCAAAACAAACACGTCTTGTAGTGACTGTACATAATCTTCTTACAAGAATGGCTTTGTGAATTTCCGATTTTGAATTGGGAGAGCGGCAGAAGCAGATTGAGATGGGGTGGAGGTTTTTGTGGGCCTACAAGCGGGATTCCGGCTCAATGGTTTGGCCTAACTAGCTTGTTGTCGTGACCATAGAAAATTTCTACACATCCAGCGTCTGCTAGACCTCTTAACAAAGTCATCAAAATTTAACTTCCAACTGCCGTTGTCCGGTGGTTACCACAAACCTTTTTTTTTTTTTTTTTGGCTTATTTTTAGCCACACCCATAGAACTTGATTTGGATCATACTTTGGCTCTACAATTGAAAAGACTCATCACTGTACTTCCTGAAACTTAAAATTCGTTTACTATGACTTGTGGATTCTATTCTTCTTGAAATTCAAAAATCGCCAAACATGTGTGACCCACCACCTAATAAGGTTATGCTACATGTGCTAATAAATTTGATTATAAATCTCTACCATGCGTTAACATTTAACAATAAAAAAATATTAAGTTTAAAATAATAAAATAAGAATGTGGACATTATTTTGGTTGCTGTGCTTGAATCGCAAAGATGGAAAAAAAATAGAAAAAAAATTGATTAGTCTGTTACTTTCAAATCCAACTCACAAAATAGAATTAAAGCAATGTAGAGCAAATTTTGAGTTTTATAGAGTAAATTATGATTTTTGAGTTTCAGAGGTAAAATGAGATCAAAATTGAGTTTCAAGATACAAAGTGAAACAAATTTTGAGTTTCAAAAAGTGAAGTTTCAACTTTTGAATTTGGCAAAGTAAGATCCAAATTCTATATATACTAAAGCTCAGCGGATTGGCACTGTTCATTAACAGTGCCCATCCGGTTTTGTCCCTCACTTGCTGAGCAATTTTTTGCCCTTTTCTGGAATTGTGCAGTGAGTTGGCCATTTTGCCCTTTGCGCTTTCTGGTGCCGTTCTCCATCATCTGCGGTTCTTTGCTTTTCAAAACCCAAACACATTTTTTAATCATTTTTTCCCTAGAACAATTATTTTTATAATTTTTTTCCTTTTTTGCGCCACAAACTATGTGGTTGGATTTAACTACTGACAACTATAATCATTTGTTTTGTCCTGCAAGTCTATTTGTTTATCATTTTTTTGTCCAAAAACCAATGTGTTTATCCATGGGGTAAAACAATTGATGATTGTTTTGTTTATTATATATATAATTGTTTTTCTCAAGAACTCCCTCACTAGCTGTTGCAGCTCTCTCTGAAAGTGGGTTTTCCTTTTTATGCATGTTATTATTTTATTTCTCTCTCACTGTTTCTTATATCTACCTGTCCATTATCCGTGCTTTTTCCTCCTATCACTCTCGAGTCCAGTATTTAAAGCCTTTTCTGGGTGCTTTTGGTTTACATTATACCACGTGTTGATCATTCCTTTCCATTTGAGAGAGAGGCAGAGGAAAAGGGGGATGCCGTTGCCATTGCCTGGTGGTAGTAACGAAGGCCCATTCCTCAAAACAGAGATAATAAATGCAGAGTGGTAGAAATATATATATATATATATATATATATATATATGTATTATCTATATACTAAAACCCGGTGGAAATTACTGTTCATTAACAGTGCTCCACCGGTTTTGCCCCTCTTTCTCTTCATGTTTTTTCAGCTTTAGTGGGGTTGAATGGTGAATTGGCCATTTTGCCCCTCTCTCATTTTTCTTTCCGTCCGTGCGTGCGTGTTGTGTTTTCTAAGGTTCCAGCTTCTTCCACTTTTATCTGCTGCTGCGTGTTAGTTCCACGTGTTGGTCATCGGGATCATTTGGCCCGTAGTGTCAGGATTTCTATTTGCTTCCAGTGGCTTCCAATTGCTTTCATTTGCTTCATCTCTCCTGAAATGAAAAAAAAAACCCTGCGTTCATCCAACCTTAGAATCCCGAAACCAAAATTCATCCAGATCGTTCCAATCTCCAACGGCATATCGAAATATCAAGTCGCTTGATTCTCTATCTAAAATACCCACTCATCGTTGCCTTATCTCTGATGATTCAATTGGCCGGCGACGGCTTCTAGGATTCTAGCTCGACTTCTCTTTCAAAACTCAGCTCGAGTGCTCGGGTATTTGTTTTTGGGTGGCTTTTGCTCCGCAAATACAACTTATGTTTAAATTTTGGTTTTTGGTTTTTTTTTTATTTTTAATTTTGACTGTTTTGTTTATGTGTTCAGATGCTCAATTTTCCTGCATGGCGATTTCTGCTGATGACCAGAGAACTAGACCTTGCTACTATAGGATTCCTGAGTAAATTTGGTTTTCGTTTGTTTGGAGATTTTGTTTCCAGTATCCATTTTTCAACTGGTTGTGCATCTTTGTAAAGCTAGATCTGTAAACGTTTTTTCTGTTGTTTTGCATGGAACCAGAGCCTTTCCGTGCTCGAGCTCCACAGGTATGGCACCGCCCTTTTACATGTTTTTGCTTTGATTCCAGTTTTTTCCAAGGCTGACATGGCGATTCTCTGCGAGGATTGCAATGGGAGAAGGTGGCTGCTCTGTGATTTTTGCAAAGGGCAGAAAATGAATGTGAAATCCTAGACCGATCGAATCTACGGCCGATGCCCATCTTGCAGAATTGTGAGTTTTGAACTCCTCACAAGAGAAAGCCCAATAACTTTTTGTTTCTGAGGTTTGATTTTTATGGAATTTGAAGTGAAACATTTGGTGCTTAATTTTTAGGTTTTTTTAACATAAATTAATGTGTTATAGGCTATGTCAGAATAATGAAGGACCTAAGAGAGCTTTATTTGGAAGTAGAAGTCAAGGTAATTGTTTGCTCCCAATCCTCATCCTCTCTTCACGTTGTTTCTTTTTAAAGTAATTTTCCACCCCTTAAGCATGTAAAATTTTATTTTCTTCTTTTCTTGATGGATATGCTTTTGTTTGTAGGTTGATCCTGTTGTTTCATTTTGTGAAGCAGTGTAGCCTTTGTCAATAAAATGCTTTGCTGAAACATCCAATAAGAAGAATAAAATAACTATGGTAAGAAGCAACCTAATTTCAGAAATTTTATGTGATTCAGTTTTTAAATTATAATCTTCTAAAAACCTTTTGTAGATTGCTGAGCCATTGGAGAGAGGACTTGCTGAGGACATTGAGAATGTATATAAGCTACAATGTTCCTTTCTGCAATGTAGGTTGAGTATGATTTCCTAGATTTGATTTATGCCATCCATTGTGTTAAGTTGGTTAAATGTACTATTTGGCTTTTGGGGTTGAATAATGCGATCTGAATCTTGGGTTTAAATTTTGTAGCCTTGAGTTGATCTTGATCCAGAGCTAATGCAAATGGATTTTTATTATTCCTGTATATAAATGATGGCTCTTGAATTTTTTTTTTTCATTTATTGATATCATAGTTTGCCATCGTCTGTCCAATTCATTCATGTAAAGTATTACTGCTAATTAATTACAACTGTATTAAAATTTTGTTTCAGTTGTAACCTTTTTTTTTTTTTTTTTCCCTGATGATCCAAATTGTTTTATATGCAGTGACTGCTTCAAGGAAAATGTGCTCTTATGGGATATTCTATGTTCAAGTAACTGTCAATGAGGAATACTAGACTAGCCATTTTTGTATATGAATGACAAGGCATTTCACAATGTCTTTTCTGTAAGTTACATAAACTTAGACAGCTTTGTAAAAATATTTGCTCCATTTTCTACTTAATATTTATCTTAGTCTTTGGTTATTTATATGTTAAAAATATAGTCTATAGTTATATTTTCGCTTCCGCAACAACGTGCGGGTAAAATTTACTAGTTGAATTCTAGAACGTAGCTATGAATTTTGTTACATTTATATCTATGTTGTGAGGACAAAAATGGAATTTAGCTTTGGATCATAAATTTAAGGAAGAGAGAAAGAAAAACCTCAAAATATTTTAAAGCATTTCTGCGTGCCCGTATTTCACTCTAAAAAGCATTTCAAAACTCAAAACTTTTCCCTCCTTTCTTCTCTGCCAGAAATGGAGCCTTCAGCTCTCAAACTGGTAATGGTTCAAGGTCCGCGGAAGGGCGAAACCCTAGAATTCGTACCCGGATCCAAGGTCCGAATCGGCCGCGTTGTTCGGGGCAACAACCTCCCGATCAAAGACTCCGGCATTTCCTCCAAGCACCTCTCCATCGAATCTGAATCAGGCAAATGGGTTCTCCGAGACCTCGACTCCTCAAACGGCACGGTTTTGAATGGGTCGGATATCCCCCCAAATACGCCCGTGGATCTCACCGACGGAGACGAAATCAAAATCGGTGAGTACACTTCCGTCGAGGTGAAGATCGCCGGCTACGAAGAGACACGGCTGAGACGGAACCCTAGGCGTGCGGCGGCCGCAGCGGAAGCTACTGTGGTGCCGGTTTCGGAGAGTCGGGGACGGAGAGGTAGGGTTGCGAAGGAGGGCGAGGAGAAAACGGAGGTGGAGAGAGCGAATGTTGAGGAAATTGAGGTCGCAGGGAAACGAGGGAGGGGCCGACCGCCCAGAGCTAGGGTTTTGAAGAGTGAAGCTGCGGAGGAGAAGCCTGCGGAGGAAAACTTGGCACGGCAGGTGAGTACGAGGCAAACTCGGAGCTCCAGGATTGAGGAATTGGGGAAGATTCCAGAGAACTCTGGTGTAGATAGTGAAGGAGTGAACGTTGAGCCGAAAAGGACCCATGTCGGTGCAAGGAGGACGAAAAATGTACCGGAGGAGGTATCAGTGTGTGATCAGCTTGATGTTAAGGAGGAAGAGGCTTCGAATGGGCTGAATTTGGAGGAAGAGAGACATGAAGAGGCAGATAGAGAGTTTAATGTTAGAGGAGAGAGTGGCGAAAAGGGTAAATATGGAAGTGGGAGTGGTGAAAAGGGTGAGAAAGGAAGTGGAAGTGGTGAAATCGGTGTCAATGGAAGTGGGAGTGGCGTTAAGGGCGACAACGGTAGTGGGAGTGGTTCAGGTGTAAATGAGAGCTGTGACTCGGAGAAGATGACGCTTGGGGAGTGGTTTGATTTTTTGGAGAGGAATTTTCCACAACAGATCATTGATGAGACGGAGGAGGCAATTGCGGAAATGGCAGAGAAAGCTAAGCGAATTCAGGAGTACATTGTGCAGGAGAAGGAGAAGGCGAAAGTGCTTGTGGGCTACAAGGGGGGAGCTGGGACTTGTGTTTTCTGGTAATTTGCAGCTCAATTCTTCTTCTTTTTTTTTGTAAATTACGTGGCGTATCAAATTTGTGTTGTTTTGTTTTGTTTTATTGTGTTTACGTGATCTCTTACTGTGATAAAGTTACCTGGTCTTCAATTTGAAGTGTTGGCTGTGAAATTGAAGTTGAATCCATTGAATCTTTAATATGGGACGAGATGAAACTATGTTTATTTCTGTTGTGAGCATCGTTCATATTGAGAGGGCTGGAATAGCATTAGCACTTTCATCGAGTGTTTTGCATACCACATTATATATTGATAGCAAAATCAACAATTTTCATGTTTTGGGTACGTTGGTTGTGTGTTGAACTCGTCTGCTTGATGTCAGCTTTTGCAAATCGTGTGTTACTGACAGGGAGTTCATAGATGTTACTATATCAAAGCAGTTGCTTCTGTTAACTTATCCGAAGAAAAAGGCGAGACTGTATATGATGCGCTTCATTCTCTGTCAATTGCTTGTGTGTCTATGTTCATCGTGTGAGGAAAGAA
Source organism: Pyrus communis (assembly GCF_963583255.1). NCBI lineage: Eukaryota > Viridiplantae > Streptophyta > Magnoliopsida > Rosales > Rosaceae > Pyrus > Pyrus communis. The sequence continues at coordinate 14,100,234 of NC_084806.1, forward strand.
ATAACTGGGTTCCATATCCCCAGAGAACTCTCTCTAAGTAGGGCCTTTAGCCATGTAAGGGAGGTGATGAGGTCTCAAACATCTCTCCCCGGTCCCTCCCATTGAGTTTAGCTGTTTAGCTTGGCAAGGCAACCAATTTATGCACTTCTCCTTTAGCGGCCTGCTTCTACATGTTTTGTTATAAATTCGTAGCTTTCAAAACAATGAGTCTTGGCTGACTGGTAGCTATGGAGAAATACGTACAAGAGGCTGTGGATACACTTCTTGATAATGGAATCTGTGGACGACTATGAGGGACGCTCATAAATCATAGTAAGGATTTGTGAGACTGCTTGATAATGGGATTCGCGGACAAGTCGTTTTCAGATGTAATTGAAGGTTTTGTGAGATTGCTTGATTATACTGGGCGTACTGTCATTGGTGTAGGTCCCTCATTGTCGTATATATCTATGGAGGTGAGTTGTCTGCCCTTCCATTCCCATACTCTTCCCATGCCCTTCTGTGATGTGTGGTCACGGTTAAGCCATTATGTTCTAGTGAAATGTATTCTTCGATATGTCCAAGGTACTATCAATTGTGGTCTTACATATTCTACATCCTTAGATCAGTCTATTACTGCATTCTCTGATTTAGACTGGGCAGCCGATCCTAACACTAGAAAAGTTAAGTTTTAAAGAGTTGTCTTGTGAAAGGTTCAATGGTGAGGCAGTGAGAGCGACTTTAGGACGAGGCATGTGATTGTCTTCTGCTCTCTGTTTTTTTAGGGTTTTCCTATTGCAGTTAGGGGTAATTTTTTTACTTAAGCATAATTAGGATTAGGTTGTAAACACAAAAATTCTATAACGCATGAAACGAGAACACGTGTACAAAATAGATTTGTATTGATGAATTTGTAGGGTTACAATCTTTGTTTACAATTTTCCTCTGATTTAGTCTTTAAATTTGATGTAGATGCATAGGTTGTTGATCCAAGGGTCGTGATGACTTGATCTTGGATGAACGATTGAACAATTGCTTCAAGTTTTGAGCTTGAAACAATGCGTAGATAGTCTTCACCTCAAAGTTGGGGCAAAGGTAATGTTGATGTAGGATTTCGTTGGCTCAAGGGTCTTGACGACTTGATCTTGAATCGAACGTCATTACAAGTTTTAAGCATGCAACAAAGTCTTGAAGGAATTGGTGCTTGTTGATTCTTCAAGGGAATGCTTTGGTTTTGGTCGAAAGAAAGCTTCGACTTTGGTTGTGCGTTCTTTGAAGAGAGCTTTGGCAGTATATTAGTCTTCAAAGTTTTGGCAGAGGTTCTTCTCAATGTGAGAATTTCGGCCTTGGAATATAAAAATTGTTGACCTTATGCTTGTCTTGGGACCTTGTATTTATAGACTTCCAAAGCCATGCCTTTGGGTGGATTTGCCTTTGATTTGTGTCTTGATTTGTCCATGGGAGAATTTAGTCATGTTTTGTGTCTTGTTTTCAGCCACTTTCCCTTGCTTGGCCGAAATCTATAGGGCTTTCTTGCCTATTTTGCTAGCAATCTTCAATTCTTGCTTGTTTTGTGAAGATATTTTAGCTTTCTTTCCGGTTTTGGGAGCAATTTGGACCTCTTGCCAATTTTAAGGGGTATTTCCCCCTTTTGGCCGAATTTTGGGAATGTTTTTGAGCTTCCTTTGCTCGACTTGTGTCACATGTCATTGTTGACTTGTTCATTTGTGATGAGTCATATGCCACATGAAGCTTTATGATGCATCATTTGCATGCAACAAAATTTACATGTCTACATGGGTATTGTTTGTTAAGATAATACGGTTGGTCTGTTTAGTAGTTTGCCATCTCAGCAGTTTCTTGGGAACAAAGGCATTTGATAATCTTAACAATTTTCTTTTTCTATTTGAACCAAAAAAAAAAAAAAAAAAAAAAAATTCTATTTCTCAAAAACAATCTTGACCATAATTTATTTTGTGATGCAAATCCTTGGAGTGTTGGATACTAAGGCATCAAGAGTAGAGTCTTAGCATCATTGGGTGAGCTAATCAAAGTTGTGATTAAATTTTGTTTCACCCATATTTTAAGTTTGATCTCACATTTTTCAATAATAAAAAAATTATATTGGAGCTGGTATAAAGTACCTTGAAAAGTGAGTAGTGGTAAAAAGTATTACTATGAATTAGTGGTGGATGCACGTTGGGACCAAGGTGGTCCCAAGACCACCTAGAGTCCGAAAAATATACATGGGAAGGTTTTCCGAGAACTCTTCGAATGTTTGGTATGGGTCCCTTTTGTGCCCAACAAGTATTTGATGTAATGCATGCTAAGCATATCTCGGCAACACTTAGTAGGTTGCATCAAATGCACTCGACAAATTCTCTCGATAGCACTCATTAGATTGCTTTGGCGTATGTCGATATATGTTGATATGTGTGCAACATGGTTCAGCTGACAACAATTGTTCGAAGAAATGCCTTAGTGAATAGATTGAAATTTTTTGCGTGGTTCAAATCCTAAATCCGCCATTGTTATGAATTTGAACACCAAGAGAGGTAATGCATCACTAGATTATGAAGACAATGACTAAAACTTAAAACATGTTATCTTCTCTTGCTATATTGAGCATTCAACTTGTTTAAGAAACAAGCAAAGCTTGACTTAGACATGCCCAAATCATAAAGCACGTGAGTAGCTCGTTAATAAGAAGCTTGAAAATGTTATACAAGCAGACCCTCTCATTGTTGTAAATTAGCTCGTGTTTGACTTTTATTTTTTACTCCGCTTGAGATCGGCTCAAAAATAAACAAGCCAACCAAGTTGAGCTCTTATAAAATTTTAACAAACCCAACTTAAACATGATGAAATTCACAACATTTATATCCCTAGTTAAATTTGGAGAGGTGATTTTCACACATTCTTTTTATTTTTTTCACACACCCACTTTATTTATGATCGTCAGATTGCATAAATTAAATGGAAACAAAAAATAAGACTAAACATAGGTGCAAAAGAAGTTAAAAAGAATTTAATTACTAGTTCTTTAAACTTACTAGGGCATCAGGGTGGTTTAGAAAAAGTAGCTCAACATGAGAGGTCCAGAACTATTGTGGACTTGGACTATGGAGATACATGTTCTTACTTATCAATGTTGCAGCCGACAGTTATTGGGCTTAATTTATGGTGAATTTAATGGTGGCATTTCTTTCTTCCAAATTATGCCTCCACTCATGCATTAACAAATAATATTACACTAATGAAAAATGGATGAACTTAATCTCGTAATGAGCTAACAATAATTTAATTCAAATTCTCCTTTGAGAATCGAACCTAAGACCTCTTACTTACAAGTAAAGAGAAATACCACTAAACCGTAGCATTAAATGGCAAGTAGTAGAATTCTTAGACAAGAAAAAACGGAGTACATCTTTTAGACACCCCTACATTTAATAGTAAAAATGTATGTATATAACGGACACATATATAGGCCATGGCCTTGCTACATGAAATAATAGAACCAAAAAAATAGAAAATTAGGGAAACTAAGGCGGATAGTAGGGTAACAGATAGTGGAATGCTTCCTTTGTCTTTCCTTATAAGCATTCCTTCAATGATAGGGTAGTTCATTACTATGACATAGAAGGGTATGAAAACTTGTATGACCATCTTGTCCAACTCCCCCACAAAGATCCCTCTAGCAATCCCCACAGCAAACGATGCCATGTTCAAGATGACTAGGGCAACCATTGGAGCAAGAAATAGTAGTGATGTTTGGAAATCAAATACTCCCATATTGTAACGCTTGAGTTGTTCGACGTCGTCGACTTTATTCTTTGGAAAAAAACTGGCTTCTCTCATACCAAGTTTCTCCATGAAAGCATCCACACTACCAAGTACGTGGGATGTGACTGACTTCATCATCCATATCCTCTGCTCATTTACCCAATGTCGAAATGTTGACCCCGTTGCGAGCACCTCGTATAAATGTTTCGAATGGGATGATAGGAATATGAACGAAAATACAATGAAATAAGTATTTGAGACCTGCAAAGAACAAGACCAACATACTGTCATGTCAAAATCATACTACTAAAGTTGTATAACAACTAATTAAGAGGGTAATGCTTTCTTACATACCATACAAATACTTATATCGACAGACTGTGAGTTTGAAATTTTAACCACACATGTGTTCATAATCAGTAAATGGTTCAATTTCAGTCTTAAGAACATAAGGCAAGTGAACATTTCCCTTGATAGTGAAAGTAATCATATATTTTGAATAATTTATACAAAAGAATTTTTAAAGAAACTTGTGAAAAAATATAGGTATAATGAGAGAAAATTACCTGAGGGTATAAAGGAATGCCATTGAGTAGGCAAAGTTGAGGAATGGTAACAAAGCCCCAGAGCGACAAGAAATAGAAAATGGGGAAAAGGGCAAGTTCTGCATAACACATGCTGTGAAGAAAAGTGGGCGTTTTGAAAGGGCCATATATAAGAGGACTAAACTTGGAGATAGCAACATCAACCAAGCCAGAGGACCACCTTGTCCCTTGGACCAAAAACTCATCCAAATTGGTGGTGCCACTGCCCAAGAATTGTGGCCTTTTTGGATCACAATACACTGAAATCCAACCTTTGCAATGCAATTGAAACCCTGTGAAGTAATCTTCCACCACTGAACCGTATAAGGAACCAACCTGCATGCCACAAATAAAAGAAGATCACCATTAGCATAAAGTTGGAGGAATGCTAGGCTCGGTCACCTCCCGAGCGGGTTACTATGAGTGCTTGATACATTGTACCACTAACACGTATTAACTCCTCACAATTGACTAAGCTTGCCATAGTTCCTTATTTCGGAATAAGTAAGGTTTCAATAGATTAATTTTACTCGCCTCTTTACCCCATTTGGTGCCATCTTCATAAGCACAAGAGGCTAGTAGTTGGGTTTCATTTGGCTGTGCAGTATTTCTGTGGATGAGCATATGATCAGGGTTGTTGATTTGGCGGAGGGATTTGATGAACTCATTGGATGGACCAAAACATTGTCTAAGTTTCATTGCATCCTGATCATTCAATAGTGAAACTAACTTACTGACCTAAAAAACGTATGAACGCATATATTACAGACAAGTTCATAATTTTAACATATATGCTTCTTAAACCAAATTAAGGTATTTCATTAAGTGAATTTGTATTTGCCTTCACTAATGGAACTTTCACATAAGGGCACCCTCTTTATGTAGTAGCCAGTACCACACACGCATGGCCCTCCAAGCCCATCATAACCTTTACATAGCACCTATTTATATACAAGTTGTCAAGACCAATTCTAGTAAAAGATTATTATATGCATTTGTACATGTGACATATAATTGATTAAAGTAAAGTTTGGTCCTTGAGTTCTTATGTACCTTAAGTGTTGATCTTATCTGACTGTCATAGATATCGTTGTTATTGATGTTGTGAAATTTTTGAGGAAATTGAACAAATGCTAGAGAGGGTGATATCTTGGGGTCAAGGTGGAAACACATTGCTTGCCGAGCCGAACTTGCATCATTGCAATGCATGTCACAATCTAAACCTAATATGTAAGGTGAATTGCTTATGACTCCCAACACACGTAGCTGATCAAAACAACGTCAACGTTACTTATCAAATAGTATACTATGTAGGTAATTATGTCAAACTATCAACCTGAGTTATCAATTAATTGAGCGAACTATTTTTTAAGACATAGTAGTTAATTGACAACTAGCTTGACAATATATAAGTAAGTAATACACATATATGGTAAGAGAATATTACTTAACATTGATCGACACATAAATAAAGGAAAATTTACAAAAAGAGAGAGATGCATGCATACAAGAACATTGAGCGCTCCGGCCTTGAAATGATGAGGTTTAGAAGGTATTTTTTCCCGAGAAACATAAATAAGAAGAGGCATATTTTTGGCTTCATTTGCTTGAATTGCATCAGCATCATCACTGGACGTTTCTTGTATTACCTGCCAAAATTCCAGATATGGCTCTTAGGATGAATTTGTATATAATTAAAACAATATTTGTCTTTCCTTACAAGAATATGAGGTTCTTTTGTGGTTGAATTCTTATAGCAAGCCTGATGTTGACAAAGTTAATGATATGAATTGTGTGGAGACCAGTTTTTTCCCATTTGTTGGATGTATTTGGCAAAATAGAAAATAATTTGGAAATTAAGTAGGCATGTCAGTTGTGAGGCACAGCTTATCAACGTTTCTATCACTAGGAAAATACAAAGTACATTTTAATATGTAATGAAATCATTAATTTTAACACTGACAAATGAAAACTTCATATGACATATCGGTTCAATAATACAATGTCTTGTGATGATAAATTTACACATAATATTATATTATTAGACTATAACGCCATTGTTGCAGTAAACTCTTTCTATGTCAGTACTTTTCGTCATTGAGCCTGGCTTATTTGATTGGTATTAAATAAATCTGTCTTTTGCATTGATGAGAATTACCAAAGCTATGGCACTAATCAACGGATTTGGATCCTCTCCTGAGCTAATGGAGAGGATCCTCTTGACCAATCATCGTGGGCCGTTGAATTTTCATTCAACGGCTACAATCATTATAACTTTAAAGGGACCCCCTGTTTGTAGTCATTGGATAAAAATCCAACGGCCCACGATGATTGGTCAGAAGAATCCTCTTCATTAGCTCATGAGAGGATCCAAATCTCTAATCTACAAACAATGTCCTATGTAGGGGGACAACATTAATACCTCGATGACCGTAGAGTGATCTCGCCGACTGTTGCTCCTAGTGTCCCCAATCCTTGCATTTTCTGTTACACTTTTCTTAAACACCTATCAATGCTAAAATTATGATTTCATTACATATTAACATGTAATTAATATTTTCCTAGTGATATATAGTAAAGTTGATTAGCCTTACCTCATCATCAGGCTTGCTATAAGAATTCAACCACAAAAGAACATAATATTGTAAGGAAAGACAAATATTGTTTAGATATATATACAAATTCATCTTTAGATCCATATCTGGAATTTTGGCAGGTAATACAAGAAACGTCCAGTGATGATGAGGATGCAATTCAAGCAAATGAAGCCAAAAATATGCCTCTTCTTATTTATGTTTCTCGTGAAAAAATACCTTCTAAACCTCATCATTTCGAGGCCGGGGCGCTCAATGTTCTTGTATGCATGCATCTCTCTCTTTTTGTAAATTTTCCTTTATTTATGTGTCGATCAATGTTAAGTAATATTCTCTTACCATATATGTGTATTACTTACTTATATATTGTCAAGCTAGTTGTCAATTAACTACTATGTCTTAAAAAATAGTTCGCTCAATTAATTGATAACCCAGGTTGATAGTTTGACATAATTACCTACATAGTATACTATTTGATAATTAACTACTATGTACCACTTCTTATTTATGTTTCTCGTGAAAAAAGACCTTCTCAACCTCACCATTTCAAGGTCGGAGCGCTCAATGTTTTTATATGCATGCATTTCTTCTTTTTGTAAACTTTCCTCAATTTATGTGTCGATTTTAAGAAAGTTTCTAAAATACGTTAGACGGTAGTCGGGCAGTAGGTTGGGACACAACTAGGTGGAACCTAGGCGGATGTAAGTAAATTTATTAGATATTGTGTAAATAAGTGCCTATTTATACTTAAACAAACACAAAATTTTATTAGGATACATAAATTATAAAATAAAATGGTATATAAATTATGAAGTATTAGAACATATTGAAAACATGGGGAACAAGCATATAATGATGTTCATCTAAGTAATCAACAAGTCTCTTACATTTTATTGAAAAAACAAAATGGAAATGAAAGTTAACAATTTTCTGTCTAAGTGAGAGTCACAACTTAGACGGATGCCTAGTCGGGGGGCATCTAGGCGGGCTAGCTAGATGCCTAAGTTGGTCTAGACGTACTTTCTTAATTTTCAAACGCCTAGAAACTAATCAGAATGGTGAGCAACCGCCTAGCGCCTAGACGGGAATATTTTGAATAGTGATTTTAAGTAATATTCTCTTACCATATATGTGTATAACTTACTTATATATTGTCAAGTTAGCTGTCAATTAACTACTATGTCCTAAAAAATAGCTCGTTCAATTAATTGATAGTTCAGATTGATAGTTTGACATAATTACCTACATAGTAGACTATTTGATAAGTAACGTTGATATTGTTTTGATCAGCTACGTGTGTTGGGAGTTATAAGCAATTCACCTTACATATTAGGTTTAGATTTTTACATGCATTGCAATGATGCAAGTTCGGCTCGGCAAGCAATGTGTTTCCATCTTGACACGAAGATATCATCCTCTCTAGCATTGGTTCAATTCCCTCAAAATTTTTGCAACATCAGTAACAACGATATCTATAACAGTCAGTTGAGATCAACATTTAAGGTACGTAAGAACTCAAGGACCAAATTTTACATTAATTAATTATATGTCATAATTACAAATGCATATAATAATCTTTGACTATAATTGATATTGACAACGTGTATATATATAGGTGCTATGGAAAGGTTATGATGGGCTTGGAGGGCCATGTGTGTCTGGCACTGGCTACTACATCAAGAGGGTGTCGTTATGTGGAAGTTCCATTAGTGAAGGTAAATATAAATTCACTTAATTACATCACCTTAATTTGGTTTAATAACCATATGTATTAGAATTATGAACTTGTCTGTATTATATGCTTTCTTACGTTTTTTAGGTCACTAATTAGTTTCAATTATTGAATGATCAGCCGGGGATGCAATGAAACTTAGACAATGTTTTGGTCCATCCAATGAGTTCATCAAATCCCTCCGCCAAATCAACAAGCCTGATCCTATATTCATGCAGAGAAATAATGCACAGCCAAATGAAACTATTGAAACGTTACTTATTTCGAAAAAACAATTATGCCAAGCTTAGTCAATTGTGAGGAGTTGATACGTGTTAGTGGTACAATGTATCAAGCGCTCATAGTAAACCCGCTAGAGAGGTGACTGAGCCTAGCATTCCTCCAACTTTATGGTAATGGTGATCTTCTTTTATTTGTGGCATGCAGGTTGGTTTCTTATACGGTTCAGTGGTGGAAGATTACTTCACAGGGTTTCATTTGCATTGCAAATGTTGGATTTCAGTGTATTGTGATCCAAAAAGGCCACAATACTTGGGCAGTGGCACCACCAATTTGGATGAGTTTTTGGTCCAAGGGACAAGATGGTCCTCTGGTTTGGTTGATGTTGCTATCTCCAAGTTTAGTCCTCTTATATATGGCGCTTTCTATTTCTTGTCGCTCTGGGGCTTTGCTACCATTCCTCAACTCTGCCTACTCACTCTGGGGCTTTGCTACCATTCCTCAACTCTGCCTACTCAATGGCATTCCTTTATACCCTCAGATAATTTTCCCTCATTATACCTATATTTTTTTACAAGTTTCTTTAAAAATTCTTTTGTATAAATGATTCAAAATATATAATTACTTTCACTATCAAGGGAAATGTTCACTTGCTTTATGTTGTTAAGACTGAAACTGAACCATTTACTATGGTTGATTATGAACACATTTGTGGTTAAAAATTCAAACTCACAGTCTGTCGATATAAGTATTTGTATAGTATATAAGAAAGCATTACCATCTTAATTAGTTGTTATACAACTTTAGTAGTATGATTTTGACATGATAGTATGACGATCTTGTTCTTTGCAGGTGTCAAATACTTATTTCATTGTATTTTTGTTCATATTCCCATCAATCCATTCTAAACATTTATACAAGGTGCTCGCAACGGGGTCAACATTTCGACATTGGGTAATGAGCAGAGGATATGGATGATGAAGTCAGTCACATCTCACTTCTATGGTAGTGTGGATGCTTTCATGAAGAAACTTGGTATGAGAGAAGCCAGTTTTTTTTCCAACGAATAAAGTCGACGACGTTGAACAACTCAAGCGTTACAATATGGGAGTATTTGATTTCCAAACATCACTACTATTTCTTGCTCCAATGGTTGCCCTAGTCATCTTGAACATGGCATCGTTTGCTGTGGGGATTGCTAGAGGGATCTTTGTGGGGGAGTTGGACAAGATGCTGATACAAGTTTTCATACCCTTCTATGTCATAGTAATGAACTACCCTATCATTGAAGGAATGCTTATAAGGAAAGACAAAGGAAGCATTCCACTATCTGTTACCCTACTATCTGCCTTAGTTTCCCTCGTTTCTATTTTTTTGGTTCTATTATTTTCATGTAGCAAGGACATGGACTATATATTTATCCATGATATAGGTACATTTTTACTATTAAATGTAGGGGTGTCTAAAAGATGTACTTTTATTACGGTCTAGTGGTATTCCTCTTCACTTGTAAGTAAGAGATCTTCGATTCAATTCTGACCAAAGATGAATTTGAATGAAATTGTTGCTAACTCATTGTGAGGCTAAGTCTACCCATACTCATTTAGTGCAGATAATATTGTTTGTTAAAAAAAAAAAAATCTTCTACTTCACCCTCCAAAAGAATAGGAATGCACGAGTGGAGCCACAATTTGGAAGAAAGAAATGTCACCATTAAATTCTTTGATAGTGATCAAAGCAAAGTTACCATAAACTAAGCCCAATAAGTTTCGGCTGCAACATTAATGAGTAAGAACATGTACCTCCATAGTCCAAGTCCACAATAGTTCCGGACCTCTCATGTTGAGCTACTTTTTCCAAATCACCATGATGCTCTAGTAAGTTTAAAGAAAGAATAATCAGACACTCTTTTTAGCTTCTTTAACACCTATGTTTATGCTTCATTTTTTTTTTAAATTTATGCAATTTGACGATCATAAATAAAGTGGGTGTGTGAAAAAATAAAAAAGATGTGTGAAATCACTTTTCTAAATTTAACTAGGGCTATAAATGTTGCGAATTTCATCATGTTTAAGTTGACTTTGTTACAATTTTATAAGAGCTCAACTTGGTTGCCTCATTTATTTTTGAGCCGATCTCAAGTGGGGTAAAAAAGAAAAGTCAAACACAAGCTAATTTACTACATTGAGATGGTCTTCTTGTATAACATTTTCATCTAGCTTCTCATTAACGAGCTACTCACATGCTTTACGAGTTGCATGTCTAAGTCAAGCTTGGCTTGTTTCTTAAACAAGTTGAAGGCTAAATATAGAAAGAAAAGTTAACGTGTTCAAGTTTTAATCATTGTCTTCATAATCTATTATGCATTACCTCTCTTGATGTTCAAATCATAACAGTTGCACATCCAAGATTTGAAGATTGGTGGTTGCAGTGTTAAAGATCTAAGTCTTTTATTAGAAATAGAGCTCGAAGCACGAAAAAAAATTTCAATCTATTCGTTAAGGAATTTCACTGAACAATTGTCGTCAGCGGAACTATTTTGTGCACATGTCAAAAAATATCAACATATGCCACAACAATCTGATGAGTGCTATTGAGATAATTTGTCAAGTGCTCTTGACACAACCTTTTGAGTGCCACTAAAATATGCCTAGAATGCATTACTTCAAACACTTGTTGGGCACAAAAAGACCGCATTCGAAAAGTTCTTGAAAGACCTTCACATGTGTATTATCAGGACTCTAGGTGGTCTTAAGACCACCTTGGTTCCAATGTGCATCTGCCACTGATTCATAGTAATACTTTTTACCACTAATCACTTTTCTAGTTGTACTTCTTTCTACCGACTCCAAAAATAATTTTTTTACTACTGAAAAATCTATGAGATTGAACTTAGAATATGGGTGACACAAAATTTAATCACAACTTTAATCAACTCACTAATTGACGCTAAAACTCCACTCTTCATGCCCTAGTATCCAACACTTCAAAGATTTGCATCACAAAATAAAGGTCAAGATTGATTTTCAGAAGAAGAAAATTGTTAAGATTTTCAATTGCCTTTGTTCCCACGAAAATGTTGAGATGGCAAACTACTAAACGGACCAATCCTAAGTACCATAAACCCCTCTAACAACAGAATCAAGATTATATTTAAGTAACAAAATCATATATGACGACCCGTCCCAAATTGTTGTATATATTTCCTCCCTTAAAGTGTAAAGTGACGATAATGCCCTCGAGGCTTAGTGACATGGATGTATGCATATAGTTTTAAATTATTTTTCTCGCAGGCGTAATTAAATTATACGCGTCGTCACGAGTGTATTAACGCGAGTTAGGACCGAATCAGGTTTGTAACCAAAATGTTATGGATGAATAAGTGAGATTGGGTTGGCTTTATTCCTATTTGGACTTTTTTGTGTAAGCCCTAAATTCTATAGCCCATTTAGGGCTTGAGACCATTTTAAATTGGCCAACCCATGACCACACACACACACACACACACGTATAACCCTCACCCTCTCCTTTCTTCTTGAACTTTCTCTCTCTTTTATCCGTACGACCTGAGCCCTTTAACCTTCAAACACCATCAGATTTCACTGATCAAACTTGAGGTTTCTATAATCATACGTCTCTTGAGCTCTAGAATCTTGTGGTACCATTTGTTAACTGAGTTGATCTCGAAAACCTCGGATTTCAGAAACTTTGGCGAATAGGTAAAATAGCTTCGACATGATCGTGGGTGATCCACATGGTTTTGAGGCTTAGTAAGGTACTCACTCAACCTCCCTAGAATTTTAGACTAGTTTTGGAGAAGTTTGGACATCAGAATAAACATGATGGTGGAATTGCAGAGTTAGTTGGTTTTTCCAAGAATTTTTCCGGCCGTTTTCTGTCGGTTTTAGGACTTCGAATAGGTATGGTTGTGTTCTAGACTTCAAGAGCTTCAAATCTATATAAAATTTGTGAATTTTGGTTGAGAATTGCGAGAGATATTCAGGTTTTAAGATTTCCAGAATCCAGCGTTGCAGACAGTGGCTCCGACAAAGACCATTGGAGAAGACATAGAATATTCCGTCAAATTTGACAGAATATACTAACGGCGTCAGGTAAATATAATGAAATATTCTTTGATTTAACGGAATATTCCCTAACGCCATTAGGGTTTTCGTCTAGCGTGCCTGGCACATGCCTGCGCGTGGCCGACACGTGAGACATGAGAAAAGTTTTCTAAAAATATGGTAAGTTATTACATGGTTTTTGTTATGTACTTTCGAATTAACGTTAAATTAGTTGTTTCACATATAGGTGAAACATTTCTGGAGGACGAGCGTAGCCAAGCGAGACTCGAGGGTTACGACCCTGCTACATACCAGTGAGTGGGCTTTTGGTTTTCTATATATATGTATATATGTTTTACATTGCCCAGAAACTAATCTAAATGGAATTATGTTTTTAAGTGCCATGTCCTACTTGCATTTCATTTTTATATATGCATTAGTATGGGTATGCATAATATTGAATGACGCTGCGGAGGCCTAGGTAAGCTTCATGTGAGTATTGTATGATGGTAGTGGTTGCATTATGTATGGTTATACGTAGATGCATTTAGAGTTCATTATCCTGCACCCTAGTGTTAGTGCTCCCGCCTGAGGCCAGGGCGCATCCTTCACGTAATCGTTCACTTCTCGCACCATACGCTCACCATGGATCCAAGTTTGGTGGCAACCTGTTGTACAGATCACATTAGGTGGTTCCGACTCGTAGGTGACCCGCGATTCATTGCACAACCTTCACGTGATCGTAGCACTTGAGCGTACTTATTTACACCCAGCCTATCATACATACCACATTAGGTGGTTCTGACTCATGTGCAGGAATTGTTTTATGAGCTATGGGTTCAGCCGTTCAGGTTATGTTAGGTGACTCCGGTTGACATATCATTTTATATTGATTCACAACATCTGGCTTACATACTTATTACTGAGATACTTGACATGGCATATACTTGGTTTCATTGCTCTCGAGCATGATTTCTACATACGTATGTATGATTATTTTTTGGGAAATTATACGAGTTTTATGGTGAGGGATTATTATTTTTAGAAAGACAAATGGTTTCAAAAAGCTTTGTTTTTGCCCACTCACATTTTCTGTTTTGCGCCCTTCCATGTTCTAGTTAGACATTCGTGTTTGTGGTATACAAGGACTTACGGCAGTTCTGACAGACTCCAAATAATGTAGGAATTTCTTTCGTGTCTTGTATAATTAATATTTAGCTGGCTGGACTGCATCTAGGTTACCTATGCTCTGACTATGTGTATGTATACTTTAAACACCTTTACTCGCACTTGCGTATGTATCTAGTGTAAACTAGCTAGTTTGGTTTTTATATACCAACAATTTCATATCACTATCACTTCCACACTGTGCACATGGCTACGTCATCCTCATGTGACCATGATTACGCTTCGATTTAGGTCGGGGTGTGTCAGTTTGGTATCAGAGATTAGGTTTGGCAGTCCTGCATATTTTGTGGGTATTCTAATCATTTTGATGTTTTATGTCAGAACCATGCCTCTTCGTAGAAAGCCACATACTTATTCTGAGTCTAATTTTCCAGATATTAGACAACTTGGTGAAGCTATTGCTAATGTTATTCAGTCCTTACTCCGTCCTCCCCAGAAGACCCCCTTGGAGACTGTATATAACTTAAAGTTGAATAATTTCGACGATACTGAGGGGTCCGAGGAAGCTGAGCGTTGGATCAATCATGTTAAGAAAACCTTTCGAGTGATATAGTGATAGGGAAATCTTCCTGATGACAGATGGGTTGAGACAGCCACTTAGTTTTTGGATGAGGAGGTTGCATCATGGTGGAGACAGGAATCATTCCAGTTGTCAGCGGAAGATGCTGCAAATTGGGAGATTTTTAAGCATCTATTTCATAAGAGATTTATACCTCCGGAGTATTTGTATTGTAAGAGGGAAGAATTCTCGCGTTTGAAACAAGGGAAAATGTTAGCTACTGAGTATCATTGGAGATTCACTGATTTGTCCCGATATTGTCCAAAGATTGCTGCAAATCCTGCTGACATGCTTCAACGTTTTAAGTGGGGTACTTAAAAAGTTACGTTTTACGGCGACTTCAACTCCTTGTTCTACATATCAAGAGTTCTTTGAACTTTTACTTTGGGTTGAGGACATAGAAAATGCTCCAAATGACAGTGACGAGGAGGAAGAAAAAGATAATAACCAGAAGAAAAGTAATAATAAAGATAAATGGCAGTCATCGCATAGTTCTCACAAGACACAAAGTTTTAAACGAAGTGGTACTAGTTCTGGCTCACCCAGTAGGGGTTCAAATTCTACTTCACCGCGGAGGGGCATCAAGTCCTCTGGAGGTTCCCGTTTTCAGAGACAGAGAGATTTTAATAGTTCTGGTGCCCTATTCTGTCGTAGGTGTAATAGACGACATTTTGGAGAGTGTAAACAAGGCAATAGACGATGTTTTGTTTATGGTTAGACAAGACATCAGGCTTATCAGTGCCCACAGAGCCAGCAGAAACCCCAGTATGCATTACCACTAGTTGTTCCTTTACAGTAGGTCCCAGGGCCTTATGGTTATACCCCGAAGGGTTATGATGGAGCATACCATTATCAAGGAGATATAGCTCTATATTCTGGAGGACTGTATCAGTACCCACACGATCTGTATCATCAGGGTGGTTACGCTTAGTATCCAGGAGGTTATAAGCCATATCTGCCATATCCAGGTGGTAGATCACAATGGTATCCTGGAGGACAATCCTAGAACGTTGAGGTTGCTTTTAGTACTGCTGATTCGACTAGGAAGCCTAACCAGCTTGGTCAGGGATAAGGTATGCAGGGACATGGAAACCAAGGTAATAGGGGTCATGAAGGCCGATAGCAGGCATAAGGCCGTGTTCATCATATCATTATGCAAGATGCTCAGATTAACCCTAATCTGATTATGGGTACCTTGAATATTATTGGCCATTTTTCTAAAGTATTAATTTTTTCATGTGCCACATATTCTGTTATTTCTCATACGTTTGTTCAAACGACGTAACCCTACCTCACACCTCTTGGTTACGAGTTAGAGTTTCTGATGCCTAAAGGTGAGACATGTTTCGTTAGCTGGGTATGCCAAGGATGTCCTGTTCTGGTGGAGGACATCGTCATGCCAGCTAATCTTGTTCTATTAGATATCGTTGATTTTGATGTTATTTTGGGCATGGATTGGTTACATTACAATCTTGCCAAGTTGGATTGTTACGAGAAGATAGTAACTTTCCATTGGCCGAGCTTGCCTATGGTTACCTTTGTGAGTGTGCTTAGTGGATTGAAACACAATGTTATTTTTTCCGTGAGGGCTAAGCGGTTATTGAGGAAAGGTTGTCAATATTATTTGGCTCACGTGGTATTGAATGAGGATACTTCTACCCATGTGGAGGATGTACGTGTAGTCAGATGTTTTCCTGATGTTTTCCCTTATGATTTACCTGGATTACCACCAGCTCGAGAAGTAAAGTTCACCATTGATTTACTTCCAGGTACAGATCCTATTTCCTTAACCCCTTATCGAATGGCTTCTGCTGAGTTGAGGGAATTGAAAACCCAGTTGTAGGAATTGATTGATAAGGGTTTCATTCAGCCTAGTATTTCACCTTGGGGAGCTCCAGTTTTATTTGTACGGAAGAAATACGGGACTTTGAGGCTATTTATTGATTATCGACCGCTGAATCGGGTAACGATTAAAAATCGTTATCTATTATCTCATATAGATGATTTGTTTGACCAACTTCAAGGTGCTTGTGTGTTTTCCAAGATGGATTTGAGGTCTGGGTATTATCAATTGAAAATTAGGAGTAAAGATGTCTTTAAGATAGCTTTTAGGACTAGATATGGTCATTACTGGTTTCTTGTGATGCAGTTCGAGTTAACGAATGCACCAGCAGCTTTTATGGACCTGATGAATCGAGTATTTAAGCCGTATCTCGACAGGTTTATTATTGTCTTTATTGATTATATTTTGGTATATTCTAAGTCTAAGGTAGAACACACTTGACATTTCACTCTGGTTTTGAAGAAATTGAGGGAACTTCAGTTGTACGCTAAGTTTAGTAAATACCAATTCCGTTTGGATCAAGTGTTGTTTTTGGGACATGTGATATCAGCCCAGGGTATTTTGGTAGATCATTAGAAAGTAGCTGTAGTGAGGAATTGGGAACAGCCATGGACCGTTATAGAAGTACAGAGTTTCCTCGGCTTAGCAGGTTACTATCGCCGTTTGGTTAAAGATTTTTTGACCATAGCTTTATCACTAACGAGGTTGACTAGAAAAATATTAAATTTGAGTGCGATGATGATTGTGAGCGGAGTTTCCAGCAGCTAAAGTATTGTCTTACTTACGCACCTGTTTTGGCGCTTCCAAACGACAGTGGTAATTTTGAGATTTACAGTGATGCTTTATTGAATGGTTTGGGCGGTGTGTTAATGCAGCATGGCAGGGTAATCACATATGCCTCGTGACAGTTGAAACCTCACGAGATGAATTACCCCGCACACGATCTTGAGCTAGCAGCTATTATTTTTTCCTTGAAGATTTAGAGGCATTATTTGTATGGGGAAAAGTGCAAGTTTTTCATAGATCATAAAAGCCTCAAGTACATTTTCACCCAGAATGATCTTAACCTTCGATAATGGAGGTGGATAGAATTGCTCAGCGACTCTGATTGCATGATTGAGTATCACCCTGGTCGTGAGAACACAGTGGCAGACGCACTTAGTGGGAAATCACTTGGCCGCCTTAATGCCTTATATGCTTTCCATATTCCCCTCCTCACATAATTGAGATCCACCGGAGTGAAATTAGAGGTGGAAGATCGGGAAGAAGGTTTACTTGCTAGTTTCTAGGTTAGACCGATTTTGATAGATCACGTGCCTGAGACTCAAGCAGAGGATTCAGAGTCTTAGGAATTAATAGAGGTAGTGTCACGAGGGAAAAAGAAAGGTCTCAGGATCCGAAAACCTAATGGCATGCTTATGCAGGGAGATCGAATGTATATGTCGAATATTGCAGAACTAAAGAAAGAGATACTCGATGAAGCACATATTTCGGCTTATGCGATGCATCCTGGGAGTACCAAGATGTATCACACCATTCGACCTTTCTACTACTGGCCTGGTATGAAGAGAGAAATTGTTGAATATGTGAGTCGATGTGCAATTTGTCAGCAAGTCAAAGCTGAGAGGAAGAAACCTTTTGGATTAATGCATACATTTCCCGTTCCTCAGTGGAAATGGGAAGATATTACCTTGGACTTCATGTATAAACTTCCTCGTATGCGAAATGTTTATGCTGACATTTGGGTGATAGTGGTTCAGCTTACCAAGTTAGCACACTTTATACCAATTCGAGAGAAATATTCTTTAAGCCGATTAGCTGAGCTATTTATATCAGAGATTGTTAAATACCACGGGGTTTTGGTTAGTATTATTTCTGATCGAGATCCTAGGTTCACTTCTAAGTTTCAGGTGGCTTTAGGAAGCTCTTGGTTCGAGATTGCTTTATAGTACGGCGTATCATCCACAAACTGACGAGCAATCTGAGAGAGCTATCTAGATGCTAGAAGATATGCTGAGATCTTTAGTACTGCAGTTTGGCGAAGCTTGGCATAAGCGTTTGGATTTGATTGAGTTTGCCTACAATAATAGTTACCATTCTAGCATTGGTATGTCACCGTTCGAGGCACTCTATGGTAAGCCCTGTCATACTTCTCTATGTTGGTCAGAAGTTGGCGAGAGGGTGTTAGTGGGCCTTGAGATTGTTGATGAGACTACCCAAAATATTCAGGTAATTAAAGCTAAGTTGAAAGGGGCCTAAGATTGACAAAAGAGCCTTGCCGATAAATACGCAATTGATAGAGTGTATAAAGTTGGAGATTGGGTATTTCTAAAGCTATCTCCGTGGAAGGGTGTAGTACGGTTCGGTAAGAAAGGTAAATTAAGTCCTTGCTACATTGGACCTTACCAAATCACTAAACGAATCGGTAAAGTCGCCTACAAACTCGAGTTACCTCCAGAGCTATCAAAGGTGCATGACGTTTTTCACGTCTCTATTCTTCGTCATTATGTCTTTGATCCATCACACATAATACCTCCTCAGCCACTATAAATTAATCCAGACTTGACATATGACGAGAAGCCAATGACGATCTTAGATTGGAAGGATAAAGTTTTTAGGAACAAAACTATGCGCATGGTGAAAGTTTTGTGGAGGAACCATTCAGTGGAGGAGGCCATTTGGGAGACAGAGGATTGTATGTGAGATTTATATCCATGCCTATTTTATTGATATTGATATGTTATTGTGCTAGTGTGCTGAAATTTCGGGGACGAAATTTTCTTGGGGGGGGGGGTAGGTTGTGACGACCCGTCCAAAATTATTGTATATATTTCCTCCCTAAGAGTGTAAGGTGATGATAATGCCCTAGAAGCTTAGTGATGTGGATGTATGCATATAGTTTTAAATTATTTTTCTCGCTGACATAATTAAATTGTATGCGTCGTGTCAAGTGTGTTGACGTGAGTTAGGGCCGAATTGGGTTCGTAATGAAAATGTTACGGATCAATAAGTGAGATTGGGTTGGTTTTATTCCTATTTGGACTCTTTTGTGTAAGCCCTAAATTCTATAGACCAATTACGGCGTGAGACCATTTTAAATTGGCTAACTCGTGACCACACACACACACACACACACACGTGCAACCCTCACGTTCTCCTTTCTTCTTTCTCTCTCTCTTTCTCGTTCGTATGACCTGAGGCCTCCAACCTTCAAACACCATCAGATTTTACAGATCAAACTCAAGGTTTCTATAACCATACTTCTCTCGAGCTCTAGAATCTTGTGGTTCCATTTGTTAAGTGCGTTGATCTCGAAAACCCTAGAATTTAGAAACTCCAGCGAAGAGCTAAAATAGCTTCGACGTGAGGGTGATCCACTTGGTTTTGAGGCTTAGTAAGGCACTCACTCAACTTCCCTAGCATTTTAGACTAGTTTTGGAGAAGTTTGGGCGTCGGAATAAGCACGATCATGGAATTGCAGAGTTAGCCGGTTTTTCCAAGAATTTTTCTGGCCGTTTTCCATCAGTTTTAGGACTTCAAATAGGTGTGGTTGTGTTCTAGACTTCAAGAGCTTCAAATCTATATAAAATTCGTGAATTTTGGTTGAGAATTGAGGGAGATATTAAGGTTTTAAGATTTTCCAGAATTGGGCATTGTAGATGGCGGCTCTGGCGAAGACCGCCGGAGAAGACATAGAATATTCCATCAACTTTGACAGAATATACTAACGGCATCAGGTAAATCTAACATAATATGCTTTTATTTAACAGAATATTCCCTAACGCCATTATGGTTTCCGTTTAACATGCCTGAGCGTGGCTGACGCGTGAGACATCAGAAAATTTTTCTAAAAATATGGGGATGCTTGTGGTGTTGAGCAGGCAACAGTGGTATATTCAAACACCCCAATTGAGCAGCGTATGAGAAGTTATTACACGGTTTTGGTTATGTACTTTCGAATTAATGTTAAATTAGTTGTTTCACATATAGGTAAGACTTTTTTGGAGGATGAGCGTAGCCAAACGAGACTCGGGGATTACGACCCTGCTACATACCAGTGATGGGCTTTTGGTTTTCTATATATACGTATATATGTTTTACATTGCCTAGAAACTCATCTAAATGGAATTATGTTTTTAAGTGCCATGTCATACTTGCATTTCATTTTAGTATGTGCATTAGTATGGGTATGCATAATATTGAATAACGCTGCGGAGGCCTATGTATGCTTCAGGTGAATATTGTATGATGGTAGTGGTTGCATTGTGTATGGTTATACGTAGATGCATTTAGAGCTCATTATCCTGCACCCCGGTGTTAGTGCTCCCGCTCGAGGCTAGGGCACAGCCTTCACGTGATTGTTCACCTCCCACACCATACGCTCACCTTGGATCCAAGTTTGGTGCCAGCTTGTCGTACAAACCACATTAGGTGGTTCCGACTCGTAGGTGACCCACGATTCATCGCACAACCTTCATGTGATCGTAGCACTTGAGCGTACTTATTTACACCTAGCCTGTCTACCAGACCACATTAGGTGGTTCTGACTTGTGTGCAATAATTGTTTTATGAGCTATGGGTTCAGCCATATAGGTCACGTTAGGTGACTCCGGCTGACATATCTTTTTATATTGATTCACATCACCTGATTACATATTTATTACTAAGATACTTGACATGGCATATACTTGGTTTCATTTCTCTCGAGCATGATTTTACATACGTATGTATTATTATTTTCTGGGAAATTATACAGGTTTATGGTGAGGCGTTATTATTTTTGGAAAGAGAAATGGTTTCAAAAAGCTTTGTTTTTGCCCACTCACGTTTTTTGTTTTGCGCCCCTCCAGGTTCTAGTTAAACGTTCGTGTTGGTGGTTTACAAGGACCTACGGCGGTTCTGATAGACTCCAAATAATGTAGGAATTTCTTTCTTGTCTTTTATAATTAATATTTAGCTAGCTAGACTGCATCTACCTATGTTCTGACTATGTGTATCTATACTTTAAACACTTCTACTCGCACTTGTGTATGTATCTAGTGTAAACTAGCTAGTTTGGTTTTTATTTACCCACATTTTCATATCTCTATCACTTTCGCATTGCGCACATGGCTACGTCATCCTCACGTGATGGCCAACACGCTTTGATTCAGGTCAGGGTGTGTCATCATAGGGCGATTTGATAATTTCATCCCCAATTGCAATAGGAAAGCCCCAAAAAAGCAAATAGCAGTAGACGCTTACATGCATCATCCTAAAGCTACACTCACCATCAAACCTTTCACAAGATTACTCCTTAAAACCCAACTTTTCTTTCTTCTTCAGAATACATTCATCTTCTCCATCAAAACCCACTTCCTAGAAATCCCAAAAACTCATTTTCGATCCTTTAAGATTTCATTGTTTTCATCTTCAATGGCAACTTCCTCTTCTTCCCGCTAAGAAAACCCAAAGACCAAAAGGGTCCAATTTCTGTTGGACCCCACCTCCTACTAACAGATGTAGAAATAGAAACAACTTTCAAAACGAAGGGGACTAAACAGGAACAAGAGGGATCCACCGAAGAAGATCCTTCCCCTTCCCTTTTTTTCGGAAGAAAATGAGGATACGGATAAAATCGATGGAACGAAAGAGATCTGAGTGAATGGAAAGGAAAAAACAAAGGATCAATTCCACTTTAAAGAAACACAGTATAAAAGGACCTGTTTATGAAACTTATTATCTGAATAGGAATCAAGAACAAGAAAATTCAAAGTTAGAAATATTAAAAAAAAAAAAAGATATCTTCTGGTTTGAAAAACCTATTGTGACTATTCTTTTCGACTATAAACGTTGGAACCGTCCGTTACGATATATAAAAAACAGTTGATTTGAAAAGTCTGTAAGAAATGAAATGTCACAATATTTTTTTTCTACATGTCAAAATGATGGAAAAGAAAGAAGATCTTTTACGTACCCACCCAGTTTAGCAACTTTTTTTGAAATGATACAAAGAAAGATGTCTCTATTCACAAAAGAAACATTCCCCTCTAATGAATTTTATAATCATTGGAGTTATACCAACGAATATAAAAAGAAAAACCTAAGGAAGCCCTTGTTATGAATGTACTCGAAAAAAGAACTAGATTGTGTACTGATAAGACTAAAAACGAATACTTACCAAAAATATATGATCCTTTTGTCAATGGCCCCTACCGCGGACGAATCAAAAAATTGTTTACACTCTCAAGCATAAATGAAGCTTCTGTAAAAAATTACAAGATTCGGATAAATAAATTTCATGGTATCCTTCTTATTATTAATTACTTAGAATTTGAACAAAAATAAAATTCATTTGATAGAAAATCATTAACAACATAAATTTTTTATTTATTAAATTTAATCAATGAATTGGTTGTAAAATACACATCAAATTTTAATTTTAAAAGACTTTTTTTTAGTTATAGAACATGAACAAGTAAGAATTGATTCAGAGGATCGATTCAAAATTTTAAAATTATTATTTGATGCAATTAGAACTGTTCCCAATAATAAAATGATTAAAAAAAATCTATTGGAATAAAAGAAATTAATAAAAAAAGTTCCTCGATGGTCATACAAATTAACCAATGATTTTGAACAACAAGAGAGGGAAACCAAAGAAACTGTGGTAGCGGATCATCAGATTCGTTCAAGAAAATCCAAATGTGTAGTGATTTTAACTGATAACCAACAAAATACTGATGCTTATACTAATACCAAAGAAACTAATAATACTGATCAAACAAGCAAAGTTGCTTTGATAAGTTATTCCCAACAATCTGATTTTCGTCGAGACATAATCAAAGGCTCCATGCGTGCTCAAAGACGTAAAAGAGTTACTTAGAAACTCTTTGAAGCAAATGCGCATTCCCCTCTTTTTTTGGACCGAATAGACATTTTTTTTTATTTTTTATTTTTTTTGATATTTCTGAACGGATGAAATTTTTTTTAGAAATTGGATGTGGAAAAACACAGAATTCACAAAAAAGAAGAACACAAAGAAAGAAGAAAGTGCGTAAACAAATAGCGGAATC
Organism: Pyrus communis; assembly: GCF_963583255.1. NCBI lineage: Eukaryota > Viridiplantae > Streptophyta > Magnoliopsida > Rosales > Rosaceae > Pyrus > Pyrus communis. Next base: position 14,123,834 of record NC_084806.1, read on the forward strand.
GTCAGATAGTATTTTACTTGCTCAAGTAATGAGAGGTTTTTTATTAGTAACCCAATCAATTCTTAGAAAATATATTATATTACCTTCATTGATAATAGCTAAAAATATCGTCTGTATACTATTATTTCAATTTCCAGAATGGTATGAGGACTTAAAGGATTGGAATAGAGAAATGCATGTTAAATGTGCCTATAACGGTGTTCAATTATCAAAAAAAGAATTTCCAAAAAACTGGTTAACTGACGACATTCAGATCAAGATCCTATTTCCTTTTCGTCTTAAACCTTGGCACAGAAAAAGCAAGGTCAAAAAAATGATTTTTTTTTTTTTTAACAATTTTTGGAATTGTAGCTGAACTACCTTTTGGTTCTCCCAAAAAAAAAAACTTTCATTTTTTGAACCGATTTTAAACGAACTCAAAAACAAAAAGAAATAAAAAATAAAAAATTGCAAAGGAAATGCTTTATAATTCTAGGAATTTTTAAAGAACAAACAAAATTGTTTCTAAATGTCTCAAAAAAACCAAAAAAATGGATCATTAAAAACATTCTATTTATAAAAGAAATAATAAAAGAACTCTAAAAATAAACACAATTATATTATTTGGATTGAGAGAAATAGAAGTATATGAATTGAGTGAAATCAAAAAAGATTCACTAATTAGATCTCAGGATTGGACAAATTATTTATTAACAGAAAAAAAAATGCAAGATCTGATTGATAGAATAAACACAATCATAAATCAAATAGAAAAAATTACAAAAGACAAGAAAAAGGGATTTATAACTTCAGATAGAAATTTGAGTTCTAACAAAATAAGTTATGATGATAAAAGATTGGAATCACAAAAAAATATTTGGCAGATATTAAAAAGAAGAACTGCTTGATTAATCCGTAAATCCCATTATTTTATAATATTTTTCATTGAAAAGATATACATAGATATCTTTCTATCTATGTATATCTTTCCAATGAATACAGGAAATATTATTGAAATTATTGACCAACTCCTTATCAATTTCGATTCATTTCAATATGAATTGAACAACAATTCAACCGATTCAATTGACTATAATAAAAAAAAAGTACGGAACAAAGGCATATTTTCTATTGTTAATAGAATGGATTGAATAATTTCTATTTTAGACATAAACAATCTTTAATTAAAGGGAAATAAATGTAATGTAATAAAACCGAACAGAGTTTAATGTGCATTGCTAATTCTATAAATTTTTTACTGTCGCACCATGACAATTGCACCTATCAAAGCGGCTAAAAGAATCTAAATGAATTCAAATGGAAGAAAAAAAATATGTTGATAAATGAATTCCAATTTGTTGACTATTACTTATCAAATCTTGCTCTATAATCTGGTTTGATCTTGTAGTCCAAATAATTCCGTACCATGACGTATCCGTAATAATAATCATGAGTAAAACAAAAATACTTGTACAAACTAGCAAAGTAACCACATCCCCAATGATCCAAAGATTCAAATCTTTGTAATATTGTGAACCATTCATGAACATCATAGCAAATACAATTAAAACATTTATAACTCCCACATAAATAAGGAGTTGTGCAACAACTACAAAATAAGAGTTTAATAGAATATAAAATAAGGATATACAAACAAGAACCAGTCCTAATGAAAAGGCAGAATAAATGGGGTTGGTAAATAATACCACCCCCATACCTCCTAGTATAAGAACTGATCCTAGAAATACTAAAAGAAAATCATGTATTGGTCCGGGCAAATCCATTATATGTAAAATAAGAGATAAATAAATAGAAATGTTTTTCATGACCTTATTGATGAGACCCGACCAGAAATATTTTTTTATTTTTTATTTTTTTATTTTTATGATTTTTGAGCAATTCCTAATTTAATCCTAAGTAAATAAATACTAAGGGATATGAATAAATGTGAGTACTATTATTGGACTAATTTCATTCTTTATCTGAAAGAGTCGTTCTAATTCTAAACGATATATTTTTCAACAACTATGGATATATTAATTAATGGATTTTCAATCCAAATTAAGAAGCGTTTCTTACCAACCAATCAATAGTTGGTATTTGTAGTTATTGACCAAACAACACGAAAGAAACCTAAATTGTAGTATCCCACATCGCCCGTGAGGGCGTGGTCTTTGGGCCTTATATGTCCATGCCTGCATGTACCTTTCAGTGAGGCCTTTTGGAGCTGCGGCTTGCAAAGACAAAACCGTGCAGTAGCCCTGCTGTCTGCGACCTAGTCCAGGGCAGGGAATGTCAAAGCGGACAATATCACTGCGAGGGAAGGCGGGATGTGACATAAATTCCTTCTATATTAGTTATTAGTAAAGTAATTATAAATTATTCGTTAATAAGAGATTTACTTATTTATTTGAGGCGAATTCAAAATTGTTCGAATTGTATAATCGTCAATTACTGACATTGGTAAACAACCCAAAGCAATTTGATTATAATTCAATTCGTGACAATCATAAGTAGAAAGTTCATTATAAACAATTTGTTGGACAATACTCAACGTAATTACCACAAAATATACAGACTTCGAAATCAATACTGTAATTAAGCAGTCGTTTCTTGTGAATATCAGTTTCCAATTTCCAATCAACAACGGGTAGATCTATAAGACATACACGAACGCATACTTCACAAGCAATACATTTATCAAATTCAAAATGGATTCGACCGCGGAAATGCTCTGCGGTGATTGATTTTTCATAAGGATATTGAATAGTTATGGGTAAACGATTTGCGTGGGATAAAGTAATCATGAAACATTGACCAATGTACCTTGCAACTCGTACTGTTTGTTGACCATAATTCATGAACCCAGTTACCATAGAGAACATATCGTTAATATATATATGAATAGTTTTATGTTTGTTTATTTCTCTTGTTTGAGACACGTTGTTAATAATAGATTACCGAGAGAAATAGGTAAAAGAAATTTCCATCCAAGATTCAATAGTTGGTCCATTCTTAGCCTCGGTAAAGTCCATCTTGTTGTGATAGGAATGAACAAGAACAAATAAGTTTTAGCTAATGTAATAAAGATACCAATTATCGCTCCAAAAACTCCACATATTTTATTTATTTCAAAAAGCTCAGAAACATATATGTCCGGAATAGATATATTCCAACCTCCCAAGTAAAGATCTGTTACAAATAATGAAGAAACCAATAGGGTTAGCTAGGAAGCAACATAAAATAATGCAAATTTTATACCCAAAGTATTCGGTTTGATAACCTGCTACTAACTCTTCTTCTGTTTCTGGTAAATCAAAAGGTAATCTCTCACATTCTGCTAGGGAAGAAATAATAAAAATGATAAACCCTATAGGCCGATGCCACAAATTCAATCCCCAAAAACCATATTTTGATTGCGCCTCAACAATATCAATTGTACTTGAACTGTTAGATAATTATAGTCGGTGATACCATCACTGTTACCATCGCTATTATAGAACAGTACATGAGATTTTCACCTCATACAGCTCCTTGAAGGCTAGAAATAAATATAGGGATTGCGTCATATTCTTTTTTGAATCTTGATATGTTTGTAGGATGGATAACTATTTGACGGTCCCAAATTAGACCAGTGAATTCTGTCTGTTATAATTATTTTAATTCAAAATTAAATAAAAAAAAAGTACTTCTGAATTGATCTCATCCTTTCTTTAATTTAATAATTTCAGTAATAACTTCAATTCCTCTTTGTTCAGTAATAACTTAACTGTTTAATAAAATACTTCTTGTAAAAATATCATTGTTGAAATTGGATACGGAAACAGCTTTGTCGTCCACAAGGCCGTCTCCACCGCCATGAATTCTACTATCGTCGCCATCAAGTCCATCTCGACCAATCCTGGGCCCATTTTGCTTGCACTAAGACTCTGTTTCTTCTTTCCCACCCCAAAATTCTTTCTATGCATTGATCATTCACCATCGACCACCGTCTTTGGATGGTTAAGCCGTTCATGTCCGCTAGTTCTCTGCAATCCATAATCTTCTCTGCTTTACCAGAAAGATTGCTAGAGCCCTGCATTGCTATCGTTCTCAAAGAGACGTTAAACGTCATGTCGTATCTTCACAATCAGGGCCTCCTCCACAGAGACATCAAGACCGAAAATATATTGATTGATTCTGATGGGTCCGTCTAGCTCGCCGATTTCGGGGTCTCTTCTTCTGTCTACGAGGTCAATTCAGCTGCGGAGTCGTCTACTTGGCTAACTGACATCGCTAGAACACTGTACTGGATGGAACCTGAGGTGATATATTCGCACAACAATGCCGATATTTGGTCGTTTGGGATCACGGCGCTGGAATTGGCTCGTGGCGGCCTTCTGCCGTCAAAGTCTCTGCTTCTGAAGATAACTAAAATGTTATGGTTTTCAGATTACGAAACCCAGAACAAAGCTTTCAAGAACAAGAAGTTCTCTAAGGCCTTCAAAGACTTGGTGGGTTCTTGCCTCGATCAAGACCAGGGGAAGAGACCGATGGCAGAGAGGCTGCTGAGGCACTCATTTTTCAAGAATTGCAGGGGAGGAGATTCTTTGATGATGAATGTGCTTCTGGGTTTGCCGAGCGTTGAAGAGAGGTTCAAGAGGAAGAGGAAGATGATGAAGGGGAGTTGGTGAGGCAGAGGGCTAGGGATATGAGATTTAGCCGCGGGAAATTCAATGAGGATGAGTTTGATATCGACCCGATTTTTCCAACTCAATCTTCTTGCAGCGATTTGGTTTTTTCGACTGAGTCATTCAATGATTCAGTTGTGAAAATGGTAAGATTTGGTGGGGAAACCGGCCGTCACTCAACCGAGTTCACCAAGTGGAGCTTGAGAGGACGAGGGCTATATGGGTGCTAATAGTCAGAGAGGAGCAAATAAGGCAGGAGATTGAAAGGCTGAGGACAGAGGCGGACAATGAGAGGGAAAAGAATTTCCGGTTGGAAATGGAATTGGGATTTGTCAGGATTCAAATTTCTGCTGAAAACAATGATGTCACTGCTACTGAAAATTGTTCTTTTTGCACATGGATTAGAAATTGCTTCATGCTCAAGAATGTTTTCTTAAAAAATAGGGAAGTATTAGTAATATGTTCTTGAAATGAAATATATGCTGCATAAGTCATGATTTTCATAATTGGTTTAAGGCTTGGTGTTATTTCTTAAATTCTGTTTTGTTTTGCAAGATATGATTATTTAATATTTTAGAAAATTTGGTTTAGGTAAATAAATAATTTCATATTCGGGCATAGGTCGATGAAAACGTGTGTTTTGCTGTGTTTAGGAATTGAGTTTTAATTAGCACAAGTGAAACTAGCTTTGGGTTGAAGCTTGGATCCTCTGTTTTCTCCTTGTTATTACTTTAGGTTGTTAAATGAAACAGCTTTGTTTTTTGGCCTTCTAGTGGAACTAACGGAAGAAAAAAGGAGAAGAAAAATGCCAAATGGATCGATTGGCTGGGTTGGGGCCATGAGTGAGCCTTTTGCCACTCAATGACTTTTGTCTATATGACTATGAACCTCATATGCAATTGAGCCAGTCGAAAAGAAAACTCTAAGTCGATTTATTTTCTCAACAAGAACATGATAAAATATTTAACTTTATAGCCACAACAATTTTTCTTACAAACTTTTGTTTTGTTTTCTTGTCAAGCATCCAATCTTAAACAAATAGGCTCTAAAAAGCCCAAGATTTCACTATTTGACGTGAAATACACACAAGAATCTTACTTATATTATGTGTGACATTTTTTTGCAAGTAAAACATGAAATTTTTTTGTTAGAAACAGAGGAGACAAAGCATGATATCATGCTCTTAGAGCAATTTCACTAGGGGTGGGCAAACGGGTCTAGGACCTACAGCGCGGGGCGGGTATAGCCGGTTTGGGGTAGGTCCGAATTTAGTAGAAGAGAAACAGGACCGGGGGGGGGGGGGGGGCATAGGTATTTACGAGGCGGGGTAGGTCCAAAATTTTACTATCCTGAAGCCCCAGACCGACCCGTTTATAACATACCAAAAGCATATTTGAGCTTCGGCATCCACCATTTCTCTCAATCCCTCCTTTATTTCTACAACTTTCTCCTTCCTTCAAACTTTCTCACACATGCCACAGACCTCTGCACTCACGACCCTCAAATTTCTCTTGGACCCGACACCCAAAGGTAAATTTTAGTCTCATCCTTCTTTGATTTTGTTTCTAATGTTTAGATTAAGGAAAAATTGAAGGACAATGTCCCTTGCATGTTGTTATATGTGTAGGGATCTTGTAATCAAAGGGTATAAACTCAGATCCCTTTTGTTGATTTTGAAAAGGAACTAGAGACAAAGTGGAACCCATTGATTTTGAGTCTAATATTGAAATGGTATAAACCTAGATCCCTTTGTTGATTTTGGATAAATGGTGCCATGATTTTATATGTATGGATCCACGGGTCCAGAAATTTGTTGTCTCAAAAAATTTGTTGAATCAAATGATGCCTGAATCATTTTGGTCCCCAAAAACTTTGTTCTTTGTCTTATTTGTGAGTCCATGATTTTATGTGCATGCATCCATAACTCTGTAGATCTATTGATATGCCTTGCAGGAGCAGCGAGCTGCGTTGTGGTGGTTTGCCTCGATGCTTTAGTGCAGTGAAGCAAAGAGAGGGTGGTCGAGAAAGTTCAGATTTTGGCCTTGTTTATGGTCCAACAAATGAGTGGTGGTGGATGGATGGTGTTGAACCTTGTGCGGGGATGGTAAAAATTCAGGATTTTTTTTTTTCCCAAAAAAAAAAAAAAAAAAAAAAAAAGATCCGTGGAACCGGTCCGTTTCAAACAAGCTGGGTTAGGTCCGGTTCCCGTATTAAAATTTGTTGCACCCGTCCGGATCGGGTCATTTTCTTTTAAAATCAGGTCCGATCTGGTCCTTTTAAATTTGAGCCCGGCTCAATCCATGCCCAGCCCTAATTTCACCCCTTGCCAAATGACAAGGGCAAGGGATTCTCAATTTCCCTTTAACCTAAAAACCTCCTCAAGTGACCTAAATGTGTGAGGGCAAATGGTGGCCAAGCCAAGTGTGACCCAATGCTCGTGCAAGAATTGTCCAGCCTTCTGCTTGCTTGCAAGAATTGCCCGACCCAATGACCTTAGCCATGTTTGCTATTTTTTGGTATCTAGTGCGCGTCTTACACACGCAATAGAGAGAGAGTAGGCCATCATTTCGTTGTCATCGGCCCCAACTTGTAAAAGAAACCTAGTCCCCCTAACGGCTATGCACGTGACATTCTATGGGCCATTGAATTTGAAATGTTTACAAGATTAATTAAATCGAGTTAAAATTTAAAAAAAAAAAAAAAAAGTGAATAAAAGTTTAAAAAAATCGGAAAAAATAAAGAGAATTCAGAAGAAAAAAAATTCAAAAGCATATTTCTAAAAGCATAAAAAAATGCTTTGCAATTTCACAGTTTATTTGACGTTCATTGAAAAGAGTTTACAAAATTTATTAAATAACTTTTAGGGTTGTAATACATTTAATTATGCATTAAAAATAAAAAATTATTTTTTGATTAGTGATCATCCTTGTTCTTACCCAACACATGGAGTTGCACAAAAACAATTACTTTTCAGAGTGACTAACAAAGGCAACCAATGTCATTGCCCTTACCCTTGCCCTTTCCCTTACCCTTGCCCTTTCCAAACTGGTGTAATTGCTCTAATAGCATGCTAGCTAAAATGTGAAAATCCAAGCCAAACCAATTACCAAGCAATTGATGGTACTGCAACCTAGTAGTATTCATCTTCACTTGTAAGTGAGAGGTTTTATGTTCGATTCTCGTCAAATAAGAATTTGAATTACATTATTGCTAGCCCATTGTGAGGCTAAGCCCACCAGCCATCCGTCTCAGTGTAGATAATATCGATTGTTCAAAAAAAAAAAAAAAAAAAAAAAAAGCCAAATCACTTTGCAACGGGTGTAGATGCCCATAATCTTTAAAGCTCTTGTGCCAAACTTCCATTTTTTGACATAAGATACTAATCACGCTGGACTTCTATGTGGAAAACTCTCGAGACATAATAACACTACTACATTCTGAAAAAAAAAAAATTAAAACAAGGCACTCTTTACCGGTTTATCCCAGCTTTAAATTGTAGGATAGGAAGGCTTTCCTCCCTTCTATAAAACGTCCTCGCCTCCATTAAAAATGATTAATCTTTTACGACCATTTTACCTTAAGCTAAAGCTTTGTAAAATGTGGTTTCCGTTGGTTATCGGAAAAGTATGCACAACCGAATTGAAAATTATTCTTAACAAAGTTCAAATTAACTAAGCAATAAATGTATGATTTACTTGTGTTAATTGGGAACCATGGTTCATCAATTTTCTTGTTCATTTAACTTATTTTCCTAGATATATCAGAGTTTTGACACACACACATGAGAAATTTTTCAGTGTGACTGTTACATGGGATGGTACAACATATGTTACTATACAAATAGTGGGATATGTTTGTTAAAAAGTTGATAACTTAAAAATAAAAATTTTCACCACTTATAAAAACACGTGATATACCCCGTGTTCCAGTCACAATGAAAATTTTCTCCACACAGAGATCGTGTGATGGGAGGTTTTCTTTTTCCTGGTTTTTCTTGGCTTTATTGAGACAAGAGAGGCCGGTCCAAGGATTTCAACTTTGACGAGACAGCATGGAGAACCCTGTAATTTTGATGACTGACAAATATATCATTAAGCTCCAATAGGCCTCTATATATATAGTCATCGTTTCGTCTGTTTCTCATTGTCCCTAATGCATAAACATGGTAATTATCAAAACAAAATCCCCATTAGTTATTGCAGCAGTCGAATATTTCATCGGCTATGCTGCTTACATGGTACAAATATTAATATATCTGTACTGTTTCAAGAAAAAAATAAAACTATGAGTGGAACAGACGGCACCAGTTTGCACACTGCGGGTAAACCCTGCCACTCAGGCTCTAGAACCTTAGAACAATCACAAACCGTGTTTAGCATTCCATGGACTCACCTAATTGGCCAATGGGTCTTTTACTAAATCTCTGAAGTTTTGGTAGGATCTTTTGGCTGTGTGGGTTTTCTGATGAAACTTTCACTCCTTTTTTACCACAAAATGCAAAGAAGCAATCTGCGTACACTCAGATTTCTTTTCTTTTGAGATATTGAGAGTGTGTAAACCAATGCATTCACTTATCTTTGAATATATATATATATATATACACATGTATATATTATACTTAAAAGTATCTGGTAACAACATGTAAAGCAGTTTAGCAACTCGACCTACTACTTATCAGCCAGCCTATATGCAATGTAACATGCGCGCGTAATTGGAAAATAAAACAAGAGGTCAAGAAAATATGGAAGGTATATATATAGAAGCGGAAAGAAACCTTAATTTATTTTCCGATTGAAAGAAATTTTATCTGGCACTATTAATATGATGAACTAATGATATTCTTGTGTAGTTGTAAGTGAGATGTTTAAGACTAGACTCAGCTGAAGGTGAATTTGATACAAGATTATTATGACTGACTAATTGTGTATCTTCTTAACAGTACCAAGATTATACAGAATATGTAGAAGATCTCAAAGAAGAAGAAAAATATATACGAAGAAAACTTAGATAAGAAGAAAGAGAATTATGTATATTCCATTCATGAATGGTTGATTTGTTACAAAATGAGCTCAATCCACTCTTTTGTACGAGCATAACTGCCTCTCTTACACTCTGCGCCAAACTAACCAATTTTATCCAATACTAGTAATGACATCGCAATCTTATCTTAATACAATCTCACCTATACTAATGATGACATGGCACTCCTTATCAGTCAATGTAGGTCAACATTAGCCAAAATTTCCCGTCCCTTGGTGTAGAATATTATTACATATATGTTTTTTTACGAAAAAAATTTACAAATTCTTCTCAAGCTATTATGCATAAATAAATAACATGAAGGAATGAAACTACAATGTTCCATTAAATTTACGAGTGATGTTAAAGGTACCACACTTTCTACGCACATTTTTAGTGAATCGTATCATAAGATAAGTATGGTATGTATGTGCTAAATGATTAGGAAATTCTACAATTCTCTTCAAAAAAGGGTACTACTCCCTGTTTTAATAAAATTAGATTATAATTGTTCAAGTTTACTGTCCAAAGCATAATAATGGTGATCTTATAGAATGATATTGTTTACGACACTGGCGACAAATTATTACACCATGAACATCTTATTACAATACAGACATAAGTTATTGTGAATGAACATCATGAAACTACCTATTATTGTTATTCACTTTTGAGCTTCATACCTTTAGATATAACGGTGCTATAACAAGATGTTGATAATCAACATCTGAACTACAATAAACGTAAGTTATTGTTAGTGAATGAATCATATTATGGGAGAAGTACAATACCTATGTGCTCAATGATGGTAAGGTACATAATAACACAGAATTACATTACTATTATTGTAGTAAGGTTTGATTTTTGATTTTGATTTTGATTTTGATTTTTATGTTATAGATGTCATATTACACTATCAAGATAAGATATTATATTTCATGAACGTAATCACTTACAAACACCTCGTTGGATTAAAGTGTACCGATATTTTGTTTAGGGGTACCATAAACTATCGTCTAATCTAATGAATAACATTAAAGAAACACCTTAACCACGCCAAGTATGCATGCAAATTATGGGGTTTGATGCAAATTATGGGAGTTAATTAAGAAACCTCTTAATAAAACAAGTAGTGAATGAGTCTCATAAATGACTAATGATGAATATTGGCTGAAAATTCATGCTTGTGAAATTAATGAGATCACACTAGTACACTCGTCCGTTTCAACAAATTTTATACATAACAGGAAATATGGCATTTGCTTTTGTGGGAAATAGTGCATCTACCCTAGTTTCACTGGATATGTATATGCAAGGATGACCTAACATAATAAATTTAAGGATAATGCTAGGAAAACTAATTTTTTTAAACCAAATTCGGAAATCAAATGATATGGTTGAATTATTAATTAAGTATCTATTAACGTGCTTGTTTGGTTTGTATTGGTGACACAATATTTGATTTGCAATTTGGTTTAAAAAATTTGGTTTCCTTAACATTATCCTAAATTTAAACTTCACCAATAATTAGAAGGTTCAGCTGATGATCAAAGATCAGTTTACCAATCTAATTATATTGTGCAATTTCTTTAGAGCTAATGCTCACAAATATCGGAGCTTGGGAATAAGTTAATTAATAATATATTAATACACGATTAGTATAGTTAGAGTTTCTCAGCTACTGGCCAATTACAATGAGACATGTACTGAAGCTCACGTACAAAGCCAATATATATGATAGTTGGGATACAAATGAATGGCATCCACAAAAACTGAGAGCTAGATTTGGCAAAAAGGTATAACCCTAGCAGACCGAGGTTCGACGTATAGTAAGCAGTGACCAAACATATGGGACACTTTCATGGGTACCCTCCAATCGGATTTTCAGTCTTTCGTTTACAAATTTGACGGCCTTTTATTCACACAAAAACTTTAATCACTGTTCTTTCTCTCTCTCTCTCTCTCTCTCTGAGAGACTCAAACCCCAATACTTCATGATCAGTTTTTTTTTTTCTCAGGTCAGTCACCTCCCTTTAATTTATTCTTCTTTTTATGTTTCAGTTTCTCTCTATTTTTCCATGAACGAATTTTCTGAGAGATTTTGTTTGGTCATCATGCTTTTTGACTTGATATGATTTGTGCTAGCTTGTTAGGTCTGACTGATTAATCAAAGCATACGCATGGAGAAAAAGAGTTTGGTGAGCAACAGCTTGAAAGATCATGCTGGTATTGTCACCAGAACCATTAGGAGCAGCAAGACTACCTATGAAGAAGAAGATTACAATATTGATGGGTTTTCATGGCCCCCAAGATCGTACGCTTGTAGCTTCTGCAAAAGAGAATTTAGATCTGCTCAAGCTCTTGGTGGCCATATGAATGTTCACCGAAGAGACCGAGCCAGGCTCAAAGGCTCATCCCCAAGAGACGGTCAGCACGCTAGCACTATTCTTAACCTTAACCTCAACAAAGTTCCAAACCCTAACCCTAATTTTTCATCAATACCATCACCAACCTCACCATCCTCCTTGATTTCACCATTTAGTAGCACATTACCCTCTTTGATATCACCATCAGCTCCTCCTTCACCTACTTTTTTCGTGTCATCTAGCGAAAATATAAAATGGGTTGTAGGAGACACCATTTTTAATCACCATCTAAACCTCAAAGGCTCGGATCTTGGCACTAAAGTGAAGAAGAGTGCAAAATCATTTTGTGAAGTAGGAGATCGTCAACGCGATGGTTTCATTGGAGAAGAAGAACATGGGTGCATAAAGACTTTCAAGGTAGCTGATCATCCTCATCATCCGATTCTTAGGTTGGACTTGGAGATTGGTCTACCTGGTGACTCAAATAAGGAGGACTTAGATTTGGAACTTCGATTGGGATAGTCCTAGCTTTGATTTGGACAACAAGATGAAAAAGGCACAACAATTAGAAGAGACGCTATTTGAATCTGAGATTATTATCAGTCCAGGCAGCTTTGATTGAATTAATGTATGAATTTATGATGTTATCCCCGGTTGACTTAATTTTATAACTTATATTTTTATGTATTTGGCATGCAATTTTCTATTTTATTGTTAGTACATCATATTCTTGATGAATTATTTATCAAATAAGCATAGTTTTCGTTAATATCTTGATTCAGAGGGGAAAATTAGCCTACCAGTCACAGAGTTTAATCGCAGTTGATGACTGAGTTATATATGAGGTTTGACTACTGATGTCCCCTTCTTTTCCCTTTAGAAGGAGGGGGCAGTGAGTCATGAGTGAGGGAGTGAGAGAGATAGAGTCATCCAAAAATCTATGTTCTTTCTTCCTTATTTAAATTTTTTTGGTGATTTATAAATATATATAATCGTTGTTGGTTTGTGACACTTGTTAGGTTAACTATAACTTAACAAGTGGCAACACAAACAGTTGGTTTAACTATGTATGGGAAAGTAAAATGGTTCAGCTGAGGGCTTATCTTGGGATTATATATATTCTACTCCTGATGTTTTAATTATTTAAGAAAACGTACGTATAGAAGTATTCTTGAGGGATGTAAGATGTGGTTGTCATATACCTAACCTAGGTCACTTACAATCAATCTAACCACTTGCAACATTCCACACGATTACTAGAGAGAGAGAGAGAGAGAGAGAGAGAGAGAGAGAGAGATGAATTAAAACATCATCTATCAGCAATACGAAGCATCACAATTACAGGTTTAATTGGTCTACCATTAATTTATATATGAAGAAGACTTGGAACTAAAACTTCACCTATCAGCTACGAATTAAGCACACTAATTTATTGCTAGCCACGCATGATGTAAAATGGCATTGTTAAATAATTCTTGGGTTTTTTCTAATCTGACTCATCATGTTGAGCTTATAATGTGAAATGCTAGTTAAAGTGTTTAATTTGAAAATATACAATTCTAGCTTGAGTTTTCACTAAAATATGTTATCACATTTTAGCTAAAATCAACTTCTCTATTTTTCCTACCCTTTCTCTATTTTTATTTATTTATAAATATTATCATTAAGGAGAGGGAGGAAGGTTTGAAACTATACATCGTACTCCACTCCCTAAAATCGGTATCTTGGATCATCCTGCTTAGACATATAGTTGCTCAACTAGTTTGTTAGCCAGAAACCCAGCTCGAAATCCTCGGATCGGCCTTAGGACTACCAACATAATATTCATACAAAAATGATCCTCACTTTAAAATTTTCAATGCAAAAATATGCTATGGACTCTTAGTCAAATGCTCTTGCATTCTATATATATGTCCTCAATTTTGCAATTTGACCTCAAGAAGAATTTCATTTTTGAAGTCCCAAATAAAATGGAAACTTATAACTTAAACCAGTTAGCAAAAAACTTTCAAACAGATTTTAGACAAGTATCTTGCATGGTTTTCAACTTTTTATTTTATTTTTTAAATAAAGTAAAAATTTTAAATGGTTATCAAACGACACACTCCACCCAACTGGTATAATAACAAAGTTAGTTATTAATTCACTTGGTTATTTTGTAGTCTATTCTAGCGAGTCCATATTAACACTAAGCTTATAGAGCTAGAACATGATAATAATGCAATCCTATCCCCAGAAACTTTTTTACATTAATCTCTACAAGTTAACTGATCAACTCCAACAAAACATAGAACAAAGAATAGGAAAATACCCGAATGCCTCTATCTATTTATAATGAACATATTGAAGTAAAGCCTTGGCTGAAAGAGTATAAACAAAACAACACGTCAATGCACTTGTACCAAACAGAAAAATTAATAACAATATTGTTTGAATGCGAGGGAGGATCACAATAGACTGATTTTTTTTTTTTAAACTAAAAATTGATAGGCTGATAGCTAATAGTACAAAAACAAAAACAAGAAAGAAAAATTTGATCGATGAAAAAGTTCGATGAGAATTATATATACATGGTAGGATCTCTATCAAATTATCGGTATTCATGTCTTGGATTTGTATTTTTATATATTACAGAATGACTTGCCATGTCAATGCATGATATGTAATGTGTGTGTGTGTGTGTGGGGTAGGTCATCGGGTGCTTTTCCCAAAACCTGATCGATTGCATGTTCCCGACAATGTCAGGGTTTCAAATGGTATGATGGCCTTAGCCTTACATGGAATGAAATTTTAGGGTCAGTTCAAACAATTGCCGAGAACCAAGAGACCCCAAACTGTTAGCCAAACATAGAACTCGTCAGCCAGGACACTCACTTAGTTACAAACTCCTCCCCCACCCACAACTCCCCAAAAAAAAAAAAAAAAGTTAGTACTAAAGAACTCGTTGTCAGCTTATAGTATAACGTCAATTCATGTGCCAACATTATATATAAAATATTATGTCAAAAACAGAAGGTGGCAAAAAGTCTCATTTTTAAGAGAATCCCCTTGGCACTTCTCAATTATTATTTACTGGTCACGATGATTACCAATAAGGTACCATTTTGAATTTATGAGCTTGGTTCTCAATAGTTGATGATTTATCAAATAACAAAAACTAAAAGAAAAAAAATAAATTACATGCTAACTAAGTTCTGAATTTTTTTTTTTTTTTTTTTAACAAACGATATTATCTTTATACTAATGGGGAGAGGGCTTGACTTTGTCTCACAATGGGCTAACAATAATCTGGTTCAAATATGTATTTGATAATAATCGAACCTAAGACCTCTCACTTGCATGTAAAGAAGAATACCATTAGACCGTAGTACTAAGTAACAATTAAGTTTGAACCATAGACTTAATTGCAATTTTATTTAACGATTATCACACTATTCCTCCCAAAGAACTAATCCAAAGACGTTTCACCACGTCCAAATTTTAATAATTATTATGGTACAATTGTTAGATGGTTTATGTTGGAAAAATAGGTGTAAAATTGCTGTATTAATATAGTCTTTACCAAATGGTCATTGAAATTAAAAATTCATCAATGTGGTACTTCCGTCATAATTCTGTAAAAAATTCTGTTATATGCTTGTGGATGCAAATTTTTGCCTTCTTCTCCGTTGACGAAAATGCATTTGCAAATCAATTAACACCTAAGATCAAGGCCAAGAGCATCACGTGCCCACGATGAATTGGGGGGGGGGGGCTTTGGCAGAAGAATCTTCGATGCCAAAGTTAGAATTTGAGAGAGTAAGTGTTTAGGGAATTTTAGAGAAAGATTTGACTTGCATTTTGGTGTGAAGATATAGCTATATATAAGGGTGTGGCCGGCCCCATTTGGAGAAATAGGGACCGGCCACTTACGGTGGTATTTTGAATATAATTGCAATATATTATGTTAAATAATATCTTGCAATTAATTTGGTAATTAATTCCAATTTGAAAAGAATAATTGGAAGTTACCTTGTGGGTGATGATTTGAAGAGGAGTGATGAGAGGGTTTTGAATAAATACCATTTTGATCACCTTTGACCTTGATTGCGTTGTTATTGTCTGTTGCATGCGCGTGGGAATCCCGGTATGCCTCAAAGGTAATTTTGTCTTTTTTACCCAAAAGTCCACATCTTGTCTCGATAATTTTCTTGATTATTTTTGGCTCCACAAATGCCCCCACACCTGTTAGGCTGCTAGCAAGAAAGGGCAGCAGGTGTAGAGGTCTTCTCTTGCTTTGGGTAATATAGGATTGTTTCCTATTTTGATAAAGATTCCCTCTTTAATTGGAAATTAGATCCTTCTAGGAAGGGGAACTAAATTACTTCCAAAGTCTATTTAAGTATACCTTAAGTAGATGACTAAATCAACTTCAGAGAGCAATTTATTCTACCTTACAAGAGAGAGAAAGCTAGAAGATATTTGTTCCCTATCCCATAGCAGTCTTCTACACTTGCATGTGCCAAGGACCGTATTTCGTTGCTTTCTTTGTCTTCTCCACGCCACACCGAGGTAAGAAAAAATTAATTTTCCTTGTCTTATTCTTGGATAGTGCTGTCACGGGGCAGCCGTCGGGGTGGTGCGGAATGTCGGCTAGCAGGGGCTAGGAGTCAGCTCG
This sequence comes from Pyrus communis, assembly GCF_963583255.1. NCBI lineage: Eukaryota > Viridiplantae > Streptophyta > Magnoliopsida > Rosales > Rosaceae > Pyrus > Pyrus communis. Next base: position 14,140,525 of record NC_084806.1, read on the forward strand.
GCATGGGCCGATGAGGTGTTGTGGCAAGGACTACTACTTGAGCTGCTCAGCTTGGCTAAAGCCAAGAGCAGCTATGCGGCAGGGGTCGTGGATTAAGGCACTAGGGCGCAGTGCTAGACGAGCCGCATGGCTCATGTCCTTTAGGCTCTTGGACCTGACGCAGGCCAGACTGGCGATTGAGAGAAATGAGGAGGTCGCGGGCCTCATGGGCTACTGGAATGTTGGGCATGCAGGCCTTCTGTGTAACGCCCCGACCCGAAATTTCTATTTCGGAAAATAATTTTGGTGATAGGCCTAAAAATTAAACTCTTATTTAATTTTCTACTATTAATCATAGTTCTTTATTTAAAATTCTTGTTCACTCACAAAAACTATAACCAAAATTTACTTACCAAAAACATAAGATTTAATTTTCAAATAATTCACCAAAGTTTCTTTCTTCAATAAAATTCCCAACAAAAGATTAATCTCAAATATTTAAGGTTGCATCGAACCCCTGTTAGACTGCCTACGTACCCTCAATAGGGATCAAGCCTTTCATATTTCACCATTCATTCTTTTATCCATTTTCTAGATCACAATTAGTAAACATAGATCGACGGCTAACAATAAAAATAACAATTCAATAAAAACAAATTTAACAAACAAGTATAACTCAATATGGTGCCACTAATACATAAATCGAGATACACGTCATCATGGTGAGCTCATTAAGCTCCATGAAATGCCAACAACACTCTAAGATAAACAACATGCTAGAGTTCAGTTTAGTTGACAAAAAAAGTCAATCGTCGATCGATATCGAGGATCGGGTCCACAACCCTAGAAATCTAAACCAAAAGATCCGTCTCTCAGATTTATGATCCGCAACTTCTCAACATCCACATTATGCTTCTAGAACAACATACTAAAATCTCACCACGATCCGACAGTCGAATTTTTGCCAATCATAATTTTCGGTGACGGTCAACGTTTTATTTACAAACTTACAAATCCAATTCGAGAAGATCCGTATGTCGAATTCCCAATCTGTAAGTTTCTATGGTCCTCAAATATTACGTACTATAATGTATCAAATTTTGGTGACAATCCAACGATCGAATCGTCAATACCTATAATATCCAAGTACTGGACCTTAACGAAATTATACTCAACAATGGAATTTCGTTAATTGGATGTCATAAATGGAATAAGGGCATCAAATTTAGCTTAGGATAGTCAAGGGGTGCCTTAGCCTATACGCTGCCTCCATGCGTCACTGCACACGCTAGGCAACCGCCCCGACTTGCCGGAAAATTCAACTATTTCCAAAAATTCTCAATTTTACAGGCAAATAGATCTCAGTAAGGGGAGAAATCTTCATACTTGGGCTGAGGTCGAATTCGGCCTGAAAACACGTGAAATCGCCCACGAACCGTCGGAACCCTAGAATTAGGTATGCTTCAATTCGACCTCCATACTCACTCCGACTCTTCCATCACTGCTTGGGCTTTGTTCCTGAGGTTGAGGGGAGCCTATTGGTGATGGTAATTGGTTGAGTTACCTTCACAATTTGTTGATCGCCGCTGTACACCCACACATACCGCTGTTCATTTTTTCCTAAAATTACCACCCAATTCCTTCTAATTTTGAGTGGAAATGGAAGAGGGAAGGCTAGAGAGTTGTTTCTAGGTAGTGGTTTGCCTTGATTTTCTGGAAAAATGATCGAATTTGGCCATGGTGCTCGTCGGGTCACATAGGTCAACGGGAAACTTGATTTTCCCCCCTGATTTTCTCCTTCCCTCATTTCCCTCATTTCCCTTCTCTCTAATTCATCCACCTCTCCCCCTCATTTCCTAATTGATTCATCCTTTTTTTTTCTTTTTCTTTTTTTGTTCTGATTGGGCAGCTAATGGCCTCCACCATAACCTCTTGTATCTCCCTTTTTTTCTCCTCCCCTTCGTTGCCATCAAGCAGCTTTTTTTTCCCCTCTTTCTCCCTCTTTAGCCACTCACGTGGCCTCCTTTTTAAACAAGGCTCCCACAAATTTGAGCCTTACATATTCCTAGAAAATGACTATTCTACCCCTACCTTCGTTTGTTTATAACTTCGTTTCACAAATAGTTTACGCCTACGCATTCGTGAGATCGAGCTCTATCCAAATATGCTAAGAAATACGATAGAATATATGAGGATAAAAATACGTCCTCGTATAATTACATTAATCAACTAGGGGCATTTTCATTATTTTCCACTTAACAAAAAATTATACGAGATAAATAATAATAAAATCCAGAAACGGGATTTCACATTTTCCCCGTTTGAAATTCATAACAATAAATCGATTTATTTTCTATATTCTCCACATATTCATAATTATGAATATCAAATTCATATATTTAAATTTTTCAGGTATTCCATCCTGCCTACTGGTCCAAGAGAAAAATTGACAGAAAAGCCAGTATGGATTGAGCTTTTCTGTTGAGTACCGTGAATAACGTTGACTGCTTAGTCCTCTTTGCCAGGAGAAAGGTGGCCTACTCCCGAGAGATAAGATGAAAAGGATCAAGGTGGATGCATTGGCTCGTCCGATTGCTGTCGTGGAGCCTACTATGAATGAAGATGGAAGAAGACTTCCTTCGTTGTTTAGGAAGGTCTGCCTGCTACTAAAAGGCCTGTGATTAACTTGACTTCTTTCGAGTGGAAGAAAAATAAGGCTGCTAGATCTGAGCCTGTGACGACTGCCATATTGAAAATGGCTAGTATGATTACTGATAGGATTGCCTAACGTAGAGGTTTTGTCATGCCCCCAATGTTGAAGTTTGTACTGAGACATCCGTTGGGAGCTAAGTCCAGTTCACTTTCGAAAAGGCTCTTGCTGCTGAAACTGTTTCACCTGCTGAGAAAGAGAAGACTGCTCGCGTGGGCAATTATGAGAAATCCACTATAATCTTGTTTATGAGGAGGTTGTTGGGATTTATGCATTTTTAAGCCTGATCTACTTGAAGATATGGACAAGTGTGCCAAACTTGTTGATGGCATTAGAAGGGTTGTTTGCCCAAGTTCCTTTGTGAAGCATACAACCTAATATAGAAGGACTGTTCTACTTTATCATTGCTCATCTGGATTGGGTAGAATAGTGCATCATGAGGATGACTGCGTGCGTGTGAAGGTATAACTTGAGCTTTCGGGTTGCAACAACTGCTGCCAAAGTTAGCTTTTGAATTTATGGTAGTTGGTTTCCGCATTGATGAGAGCTTTTGAACTGTGGAATACCGGTAGTCGGGCCTCTAGCTCTTCTCGTATGAAGGTAGAGCTTATTACTGCTTCAGATGCGGCTACTCATCTGTTCGGATCTTGAATCTCCTTCAAAGTGGTGGGGGATTTCATATGCAAGATCACTCAAATTTGCCTTGAATGTGCATCGATGAGCCTCGTCCCAAAGTGCATGCTTCTTTGCTAGAGTGAAAGAGTCTACCAGAGTTAGATCTTCTTTCATGATCAATTCTCTGAATAGCGGGTGGTTTACTGAGAGTCATTTTTGGAAGGCTGCACTAGCTATTGAGTTGTTACATCCGACTATCTTTGCTTTCTCTGCTTTAAACCTTTTTCACATAGTCGCGAAACGATTCCTTGACGTTGAACAAATGATCAGACTTCTTCTTGATCGAGCGGTATGATGAATATTCTTTTGTGAAAACCAAAGAAAGTTCATCGAAACTTTAGATGGATTGTGGTGGCAAGGTGTGGAACCAATCTTGCGCCTCACCTTGTAAAGTGGTAGTGAATATCTTGCACATAAAAGCATTGTTGTTCTGATAAAGGATCATTATGCTTCAAGTGTTTCTCCGGGTCTCCATCTCATTTGAAGGATGTGAAATGTGGCATTTTGAACTTGCGTGGAGGCTCTGCCTACTCAATCTCGTCTGTGAAGGGTGATCGGCTTATGTTGGTCATGTCTCGATATAATGCCTCATCAGAGACCTCGTTGCGTTAGAAGTTGCGCAATCGCTCAGTCAGAAGCCTCTTTATTTCTTCCTGAATTTGCATCTCGGTGCGCTGCAAAAGCTGATTCACCAAGGTCATCTACTATGCGAAAGCGCTCGTCAATTCTATTACTTGTTGAGACAAGTGTTGTTCTCCATTTAGGTTGGAAGAGCTTGGATTGTATGCATGTCCTTGAGTAATGGAAGCATAATGGACTCTGGCCGTGAGATTTGAGTTGGGATATATCAAATCTACGGAGAATTAAGGTGAAAATAGCCCCGTTTTTATCGTCAGCTCGAAAATCTGGAGCCAGGAAGATTGAATTGATCTTGGATCGGTTTGGATTGCTTGGAAAGTCATGGGAGTGGGCCGGACTTTGGGTTGAATTGCGGACGCAAGCTGGGCCGCTGGAGCGCATGGGTGCTGGGCTCTCCTCGGCGCGGCTTGGGCGTGCGAGTTTTGGGCTCAGCTTTGGAGCGCACTAGGCTCACACTGGCCTTGGGCCTCAAATGCCATTATAGCACCGTGGGCTTAAATATGGGCTGCTTTGCGCTGGGCTGGCTTCCTTGTGGCACGGGCCTGGGCTTGCTCACAGTGGGCAGTGGGCTTGCCGAGGGTCGCTTCCGTGGTTGCTACCACGGTGGCTGCCACGATGGTGCCCCGTGGGGGTGGTGCCACTTCACTCTTCATCGGTTGAGCCTCATGGATCATTATGGTCCAGATCCTTAAACATTGGAAGTTCTGTTCGGTGTGGTTTTTGAATTTCTAGTCATTGTACTTTTCTTTTACATTTATTCAAAGAATTTTTTATAAAAAAAAAAAAAATTCTATGAATAAGAACGTACGAAAAATCTACAAATGAACAAGAAATGAGAAACTTTGAATGTGAGAGTCTTCTTCGAGCGTATGAATCAAGACTCTTAATGAAAGCACCAATTTGTGGATGCTAATTTCCGCCTTCTTCTCATCTGATGAAAATGTACCTGCAAAACAATTAACACCTAAGATCAAGGCTAAGAGCCTCACGCGCCCACGATGAATGGGGAGGGGCTTTGGCCGAAGAATCTCTGATGCCAAAGATAGAATTTGAGAGAGAAAGTGTTTAGGGAATTTTAGAGAAAGATTGGACTTGTATTTTGGTGTGAAGATGGGGCTATGTATAGGGGTGTGACCGGCCCTATTTGAAGAAATAGGGACTGGCCACTTATGGTGGTATTTTGAATATAATTGCAGTCAAATAATATCTTGCAATTAATTTGGTAATTAAACCTAATTTGAAAAGAACAATTGGGAGTTACCTTATGAGTGAGGATTTGATGTGGAGTGATGAGAGGGTTTTGAATAAATATCATTTTGATCATTTTTGACCTTGATTAAGCCGTTATTGTCTGTTGCATGCGCGTGAAAATCCCGGTGTACTTCAAGGGTAATTTTCTATTTTTTTACCCAAAAGTCTACGTGTTGCCTCCATAATTTTCTTGATTATTTTTGGCTCCATAATGCTGATGTGATATATAAATAGGTCATGCATCATCAAGATGGTACCTAAAATTGAAAATCGATTAATGTAGTCATAGATATAGGTGTCTCAAATTAATATGATCTTTCCGTTATAGTTTGTCAAAAATTCTGTTATGTACCCATTCTTTATCTATAGATTTATAGATTTTGATGTGGGTTTGGAGTAGATTAAGGATTTTAATTTTGGTTAGTAATGAAATTGCCATCAGTTCTTATAACCAAGAATAAATAAATAAATAACCCTCCAAAACCCTGAGCAAATTGCTAGGCAAATCCAACACTTTGACAAGATAAAGGATTGGTCATATGGAGTGCCCTACCTATAACTCCAAGGTCCAAGTGAATGGCAGAGAACTGAAGAGAGATCACGTTCACACGGCACATCACGCCATGATATCATTGCCTAAATTGTGGCTCTCCAAAATTTTAGACTCTTGCCTGCCTAAGATAAACGGATCCGATAGGTTGGGCCGAATAAGGCCTTGGCCCATCTAATAAATCCTTCAAAACCGTCCTTTTTTCTCTAGATAAGAATGCCTCATCAAGAGAAAGGGTAGTCCGTAGTCGAACACGGGATCTTAAGTACGGGTGAATATTTTTACTGATATACAAAACCCTTGCACTATATAGTATCACAAGCAGAAACTAAAACTAACGTAGTTCAATAAACAAATAATTAAACTCTAAATTAAGAAACTCTAAACTAATGTAAGGCAACCATGCACTCAACCATGCAATTATATGTTGAGCAGAAGCTAACCCTTAACAAATTTGTTGTGTTCTTCGTTTTGTTTGTTATTACATCAAGAGCTTTTTGCGTCTATGGATGGATTTCGTATTACATTTAATCACTTAATTAGGTTGATCATCACTTGGTTACTGCCTTTAATTTTTTTTTTTTTTTATATTATAAGACTTGATCACGTCACTCCATTATTTGAACTATGTTTTAAACTTCGTAACAGTCTTTTCATATTGTGGTAATTAATCAACCCACTTTGCCCTTTAGGGATCACATGACAAAGACTAATATCATCACTAAGATATCCCAGAGAAAAGAGAGTAATTATAACAAGTAATACTATATTAGGATCATTAGGAGTTGCCAGGGATTAGCTTAACCCTAACTAGCAAATTATTGTATGCCGTATTTGAATAAAAACCAAAACCACAATGGAAAGGGAGATATGGAAATTTTAGTACATTTAGAAGGGTCCCCACCCGTCGTAGCTTGAAAGAAAGGGAGACAAATAGGATTATGAAGAGGCTGCAAGGGTAGTTGTTTTAGTGAAAGTGAAGAGGAGGAATAGGTAGTCGGCGCACATCAACATCTTAATCTCCTCATTTTTCTTCTGCATTGTTTTCAACAAGGTATAGGCTCCGCTATATATCACATGCATGTACTAATTATTTACATTAACTTGTGTATGTGTGAGTGAGAGAGGTTGAAAATCATGTATTGCCTTAAAAGACAATCTAGGATATTTTGTTGAAAAACAATAGTATTTAGGTTATTTGCTCGAAAAATTAGTATTTAGGTTTTGGGTTTTACTGTAAGTTTAGTTTGGGGCCTAGTGTGTTAGTGTTAGGGGTTAGGTTTATTCTCTACATATATAATGCTTTATAACTCTGTAGAAAATAAGATCAGTCAAGATGTAGTCTTCTAGTTTGTAGCCGTCTCGACATATCGTTTATTTGTTTTCTGTAATAATATTTATAGCTTCTTTGTTCGTCCGTTTGATACTTTGATTTTCAACTTGGTATCAAAGCAAGGTTGATCCTTCAAGATTCGATATACTTTTTATAAAATTGTTTTTCCAGTATCAGTTTTGTCTTTAGTTACGGTTTTGTTGTTAAAAAAGGAAAAGGATCCTCGCTGGATCCTTTTCCTGGGATCCTAGGGATCCAGTGATTGTGACCGTTTATCGTACATCGTGCGATCAGTTTTTGTTAGGTACTATTTATATTTAATTTTTAAAATTTAAATTTTGAAAAGATTTCTGATCGCACGATGTACGACGAACGGTCATGATCACGGAATCCCTAGGATCCCTAAGAAAAAGGATCCAACGAGGGTCCTTTGCCGTTAAAACAATAGGCCTAATTGGATTATTAGTCCCTGTGGTCATAGGGTAGTTGGAAGATAGTCCATGTGGTTAAAAAAACTAGGATTTAAGCCCTTGTGGTGAAGTCTGTTAGGATTTATGTCCAAAATTGAAAATTTCGTCAACTCTCCATTAATTATTAGCACGCGAGCCACACATATTAGACTAAAACAGAACTCTCTGTTAATTGTTAGCACGTGGGGCATACATGTGAGGCTAACTTTATATTTTTAGTCTCACAAGTGAGCCTCATGTGCTAATCCTGATTTTGGCTTAAACCCTAGCAAACTTCACCACATGGACTTAAATCCTAATTTTTTTACCATAGAAGCTATCTTCTAACTATCTTATCACCACAACGACTATTAATCCAATTAAGCCAAAAAAATATTGAAATTCTGCTAATGTTGGGTTGAGAATCGCACAGCATACCAGACCCGCCTGACCTGATCCGATCTCGTTGAGTCCGCATTGCAATTTACACGATTCGATTTTCTTGCATCAAACATGCCGTCTGTATTTCGCGGCACCATTGCACCACCGCACCACCATTATACCACACCCGTATTTGCACTGCTGCTCTGACTTGAACCACCATGCTCGACATCCATAATTCATCATCGCACTGCCATTGCACCATCTCTTCGTCCTGCACCAGACTCGACTCAAGATCCAACGACCTACGAACGAGTACCCTGCATCCTACTACTCGACCTCGCATTAGACCCACCTAGTCAATGACACACATCAATACCAAGCCCAAACCACACCAGTGCTCACCTGCCCTCCGCTACGCATTAGTGCACTCCCGAACTATCTGAATTGGACAATTCAGGAATCAGTTAGATCGCAAAGATGCATATTGCATCTACATGCACATCCAAGAAACTCTTAAACGGATCTAAGATTTTTTCGAATTTATTATACGAAGTTAATCTATATAATTAACTTCATATAAACGGTTATGAAAATTTAAACCATGATTTCCCTAGGCTAATGTTGCACAAGTTAAATTCAACTAAGCTACATATGTTTCGATAACACACAAGCTCAAAATTTCATATAACCCATAACTTCAACATACATATATATCACAATTAAATAGGTTAAAACTTACTAGAAATAATAAATTAAGAGATAAACATCTTATTGTTGTAGGCATAATTTACTGAACAATTATGGAGGCCATAGAGAGAAGGGTGCGGCAATAGTAGAGAGAAGATAGAGATGTGTAATTGTGAGGTGTGTTCTATTCCACCTCATTGTGCCTTTATTTATAGTAGTAAGGAAGGTTAATTCCATACCCTTTTAGGATTACGACTCTAAAAGGATAATATCTAATCCCTAAGGAATATCCCAAGATATACCTAGATACACTAGGATTCACACAATCATATTCCTAATCTAACAGGAATGCAGCACTCCACCTTGAGTGTGTAAATACTCAAACAAATGGCGCATCAGGTCTTCAACGATGAAGTAAGTATAGTTGATGAAGTTGTCAGCACAATGAACGAATGTGAGTCTCAAATTAACGGAAGAATGCATCAAAGGTAAAACTCAAAAAACCTCACTACGGTAAAAGCCAATGTGGGAGAAAAACCCATAAACTAAGGAGAAAAATGAGAAGTTGCATTAAGTCAAAACTATATGTCTTTTGGACGCAAGTAGAAGAGCTCACACAGGTATGATTAGCCTAGGATGGGTGCCTTATCAAAACCTAGTTAGGTAGCAAAAACCCAATGGGAAAAATGCTCCTAATCGTAGGGAAAAAGTGTACATTAAGATCAAGTGAGTATACTTCTAGATGCTTCCCCTGAGTTTGACAGAACTTCCAAATGAGAACTACAAACATTACATATGAATAGTTAGGCACACCATTTCCTCAGACAAGCTTCTGCAAGGTTGACTTCGGTAGTGACGTCATGTAGAGGTCGACAAGGTTGTCTAGGATCAGCTAGCATGCCTTCAATCTCCTGATGCTTTGTTGATATGATGTAGATGTAATTTATCTTGGCATTGACTTCGTTGATGTATCATGTCTCCGTCAGGTTGATACATGCAACATAGTCTTCATGGATGGTCATTGGGACTCAACGATGAATGAAAATAGCAAGTACTTCGAATATGCTTAACAAGAACTTCTAACCATGTCTCACTTGTGGCATAGTGAAGTGAGGTGAGTCTTGGAACGATTTGAAGATTTCGCAACTAAGGTCATATCATGGACCTCCAAGATATTGTGATATCCCTAATGGTAAAGACATAATCATTCGGGGATTTTGCCTTGTGCGGGTTTGATAAGTAATTAGCATCAGCATAACAATAAAGCAAGCATTATTTTGAGGATCAGGGGGGTTGGATCCACTCGAGATGCGTTGGGATTTTCCTAAATTCATAGTACCTTCAGGGTACATCTTTAATACCAATTTAGTGGTTGCGAGTAGGCGCGGTGCTACATCTTTACCAATACAGCGAATGAGATGTCTTATCTAATACAATGAGCTAAGTACAACAAAGCGCAAAGTTGAACTTAGATATGGAATTTCGGATTCCGTAACCTCTTCAAGGGTCTCATTTGCATATAATGTATGGACAATCATAAGTATACTCCAAGATAACACATTTGGGGTGTAGTCCGACAGGTAGACTAAAGTACCATCAGAATAATGCTTCAACTTCAGGTCAAGGCATAAACGAGTTTTCCCAAGATCCTTTATCTCAAATTCCATCTTCAGGTGTGAGGCAGTTTTTTCAAGCTCTTTCAATGTCTTAGTGAGATTCGTGTCAACGACATAAACTGTAACTTTAGTAATTCAAAACAAGACTTCGTTAAATATATCCCTGACTGATCAAATAATCATTTAGACGGCTATACCACATCCGTCAGATTGTTTCATTCCATAAGTGAATGCCTCAAACGAGTTGAGAGGGTGTTCTATGGTTTGGAAATATTTGAACCAGTCCATGTAATTCTTCAGGAACTTACATGTAAATCTCCGTATATATATCACCATGGAGAAAACATTAACCACATTTCATAATACTGCTATAAATCACAGGATGTTTGAAAGAAACTTCATGATGTAAGGCATGCATCATATCGTACTATTTCATTCATCTCAACATGTTTCTTTTCCCACTTGTAACATAACAGGGTTACCTTGGGCAGTGTAGGAACCATAGGTCCAAAACACACTTTGGTAAGGAATTTGACCGAGATTGCAATTTTGGTTGTCCAATCAGTTCTATGGTGTCACTTAATCAACGGAACATGGTTCAATATCATCGTTTTTCATTTATGTTGGTAGCTACCATATAAGTGAAAACATCATCGATGGTAATCTCATTTCAATTCCATTATCTCATCCAAACTAGTATATTGGACCAAGAACTTCAAGTCTCAAGAGTAATCTGGATTAATCTTATGAGATAAAAATGATTTAAGACAGTGATCAAGTTTAGATTCATTGTTGTGTCGTGATCTTCCTCTTCTTGGGAAGTGAATCCTATGAACTAAGTGATTTGTTGTGCTCCAGGACAAGGCAAATTGATTGGCTACTTGCCTGTGTATAAGACCGTCTAATAGGGATGGCACACCCTTCGGGGATGTTGACTCGACGTCCGTTAAGTACATATATCCTTGCAGGCATGTTTGCAACTGGTATATGATCTCGTCACTTTAGCAAGATCAGAGGAATGCGACTAGAGCAACATTCTAAAATCTAGAATACATCGCACTTGTTTATCACATTTGTGCGGTACGGGGATTGAGATGACACATAGTGGGCAACGTCCACGTAAATTCGCACAGTTCTACAGGAATGTTGACGTTTTTATCTCCCTTTAACAGTGGGAAAATTGTCTCATTGAAGTGACTACCCGCAAATGAGCAGTAAAGAGATCGCATGCAAGGGCTTTAAGAGAGCTAAGGTGAAGAAGAATCATAATTGACAAAGATATACATCCTTCTTTGAGGACCCATATTGGTATGTTGCGGCAACGGAAATTGGCATATGGAATACACACCCAAATACATTAATACGAAAAGTGTCAGGTTCGTACCTAGTAACCAACTATAACGTCAAAATGGTTGGGTGGTAATAGGCCTCAAGGCGGACCAACATAGTTGCGTACAAGATTGCATAGCTTTGGCAGAAATCGAAAACTTGGTGCGTTCACCAAGATCCGAGCGATCAATTAAATTACGCTTTTATGATCACTATGCGAGGCTGTTTTGGGGTGAACATGGGAATTTGATGTCCAATTATAAACCCAAGAGACATGCAATATTTTATCTAAAAATCGTCAATATAAACTCTCCGACATTATCCAGGCTTTTAGACTTTATGGGATAAGTAGGGTGATGAACCCTTAAAATCAGCCAAGTGGTTTAGCATCTATATGTGTGGAGAAACATGTGACCGGTTTGTCAATTCATCAACCAAAGCCATAAGTATTTATATGGTCCGTAATTTGGTTAGAATAGTCCACATATATTCCTTGAATCCACTGTGAAAAAGGGGGTCATTTTGTAATGATTTAGAAAATCAATTTCCCACAATGAGCAAGCTTGGCAAAGTGTGTTTGTAAGCACAATTTATTTACTTCAGGTAAGGAGATGCTGCATGGCATCATTGTTCTATTCTAAGTGTCCTAAATGGTCGTGCCAAAGTAAGTAAACTGCTCAATCACCCAGGCTCTAGGCTGGCCACATATGGCATGTTCCCAGTTGGGAGTAGCCCATTAGCCCCAAATCAAAGCTTCAAGCTCATTTTTGGAGGTGGTGTAAAGATATTTCAGTCTATTTTCTTCAGTGGTTTCATTCATGATCATTGTTCTCTTGAATATCCTTAGAAAAACTCAACAATGTTCTTCCGAAACGGATAGAGTTTAAGGTCTCTGACTTGATAATTCAATACCATTCATACAACAAGGAGTGTGCCAATGCTCTTAATCAAGTTAGATAGACAGGATGTTGTTGCTAGAGATGTGATTTAGGTGTAAAGTTAGTGTGCATAGTATTGCATTGATCCAGACAACTAACTTTCCCACATTTCTACCTAATCACTTGTTTAATTGAATTTGGTCACATGTATACAAGAAACATGATTCAATTAACTCGTATTCGAGGACAATATCAATAAGATTATCCATAACAAAAATAAACACCAAATGGGAATCCAAGAACATAGAAAAATGTTCACGAAGTAAACCAAAGTTACTAGGGTGGATTTGGTCAACAAGGCCATTCATGTCAAAATTCTGCTTTTCCAACAGTTTTTGGTGGAGCAAAATTAGTCTCACATATTGACTACTAGAATGATACTCCTTAACAACATTGGTAGGGGCACGAATAGGTGCATAACCAATGATTTATTCCATCGAGATGGAAGTAGATTCTGCAGGGTTGAGGTTTGGGAATACTATATTCTTGAAGTTTTAGGTATTAGGTACCAAGGATCACGGTTTGGGCATGATGCCACACCTTGGCAGGCCCTAATTCTACCATATGTTGTAAAAACAAAACTTGAAATTGGATTGTGAAAGGGACAAACCTAGACTTGGGTTCGGTAGGCTCTAGCCGAAGTTGAAGGGGTCTGTTCGGTAGGCCACTGCCGAAACAGAGCATTACCGTTTAGTGCATCTCTATTGAAGCAGGGCATGCCTTTCGATGCATCCCTGCCGAAGTAGGGCATCACCATTTGGTAGGCTTTGACCGAATTTGGTTGAGCCATTCGGTAGACTCCAGCCCAACTAGGTCTATACCGTTCGGTAGACTCTAGCCGAAGCTGAACCTATACCTTTCTCTCATGTTTGTGGTAGTAATCAAATCCGAGAATTTGGTAAACTTCTATTCTCTGCACTGCTGCCTCAGGAGGGAGTTAGAAACATTGAAGGACGAGAAAAAGTATTCTCCAGTCAAAATTCTATCATATTTATAAACTTCAGAATCGTACGCATTCATGGACATAATCATGGTGTGCCAAAGAGCCAAGGAATCCTTGTTCGGGAGGTACTTCCGTTTGTAATGCTTTGGGCATAAGTCTTCAAATGAAGATCATGGCGAAGGCTTATTTAGCTCCTCCTTGCCATTGTTGGCTTAAATGGTTTCTCAGCTTCTTGATAGTCAAGTGGAGATTCACGTTTTGTACTCCACATAAAGTAATTTATATTAGAAATGTCCAAATCAGGAAAAGTGATCTTCTGGTTAATAATTTTGGATTTCTTGTCGGATTAACGGACTACTGGTTACTTTTAATTAATTCAATAAATCGGGACCATTCGGGGTTGATCGTAGAAGCAAAAATAAAGTTTGTCTAGGCCCATTTATTATTTAATGTTGGCTACAAGCCACACAAGAAAAATAAGGCCCAAATTGGGCTCGGGCTAGCTGCATTGGGCAGCCCAATAACAAGCAAAGCAGGCATGCTTGCTTTGATGTCATGGGCCAAAACAAAATGAAGCCCAAGTGGGCTGGTGGGAAAAATTAGCCCAGCTTCAGGCTGGCTACAGGCCGAGAGGGCAACGAGCCCAGGAAATAAATAAAAAAAACATGAAGCCCAAGTGGGCTAAGCCTGGACAAGGCCCAAAAAGGGTGTGGTTGATTCGGGGCACCCCACCTACACCGGGTGTGTGGTATCGCCGGGGAAGAAGGTGGCGCAGTCTCGGCGGCGACGATATCAGTCCAAAACCAAGGTTGGAATCCGTAAAACATCAACATGAAATGATCGCGATGTCGGAGAAGTCCAAAAACTCGAAGATTCTGCGGGAATCTCTCAAATCCATTCGAAAAAAATCTGCCCACGAAGACGACTGCGGATCATCGAATTTTGTGAAAATAATCTGTCAGCATCAAGAGTTTCACCTGGAAATATGGTGAATCCTGTGATGCAGGTGACAAAACGCTAAAAAAAGGCATCGTCTCGAACCTGGGAGTGGTTTTGGGCATCTAGGTTTTTGGGGCAGAGCCGGCTTGGCTCCTCTGACTTTGGTGCAAACGTGGCTACAAGCCACGACTCAGCCGAGGTTTCCTTTTTTTTTTTTTTTTTTTTTTTTTTTTTCAGATTTTAATTTTTTTCTTTTTCGATTTCTAGGTTTAAAAAAACTCTAATTGCTTCTATGTTTTTTTTTTTTTCCTTCGATTCTTTGACTCACATATTCTAACAAAAATTGCATAATGCATGAAATGTATAAATACATATTGACAAATATATGAAACATATACAAAATATATATATATATATATATATATATATATATATATGTTTTCATGCAACATGAGGAATGTTTTCATGCTTCATGGTCATTTCAAATATTTTCCTTTATTTTAAGCGTATCTAACTGGCAGAAAACAAAAAAGCCTTTGAATTTGCAAAAGATCCATCTCAGAAAGCTGGAATTGCATCTCTAATGCGTTGTATCACGTTCAACACAGAAAAATTAAATTGCATCAATAGCATGTAGATCAATTCAATAAAATAATAAATTAATCATAAAAAGAATGATTAAAACGTAATACTCTCCTAATTGAAGCACAAACTCTTTTTAGCACAACGTCAAGAACGTGCTGATAATGTGTTGTAAGCATAATTTACTGAACAACTATGGACGCCATAGAGAGAGGGGTGTGGCAATAGTAGAGAGAGATGTGTAATTGTGGGGTGTGTTCTATTTCACCCCATTGTGCCTTTATTTATAGTAGTAGGGAAGGTTAATTCCTTACCCCTTTAGGATTACAACTCTAATAGAATAATATCTCCCAAGATACACTAGGATTTATACAATTACATTCCTAATCTAATAGGACTACAACATTTCTTTAATTTTTTTTTCAAACCAGGTACAAACGTACAACAAACAAAATTAATTAATCCCACAATTAACCAAAAAATATTTAACAAATAAAAAAAATAACATTAAATCAATTAGTTGAGAGAGAGGGGACCTATGGGTGATGAAGTGGGTGAGAGACAGAGAGAGAGAGAGAATTTTGCACGAGGAGAGAGTAGCATGGCTATGGGGAGGAAGAATAAAAGAAAGGAGAAGGAGAAAGAGAAGGCACATACCTTTTTAATGAATATGGTTTTATCCAACAAAATGATTTGTTGGGCAAAACTAAGAGCGTGTCGAGTAAACAAAGTGTTAGAGGTTTTGACAAGTCATTGTGGAGCTTTGCCCAATGGTTAACACACGTGGCCTAACAAAATGGTTCAGCTGGCAAACTTCCTTAAGCCGACGAACTAAAATTTCATCAGGCAAATGCTAACACAGTATGTGCCAATATTTCCCCTATGAGCCAAAACATTGCCTAGGGAATAATATTTTGCCTTGCAAAATTTTGCCGTCGTGCAAAGCCTTTGATAAAACTCAAAATGTTGACCGGGTTTACCCTATTAGGAAAGTATTTCCATTACATTGAATAATTAGAATACAGAGATATTTATACAAAGAGCTATATTTTGACAGCTCATCAAAATCTAACCTATAACTATCCAATAACAAACTAACTGTCCAATGACTAATTACAACAGAAAATCGAGATAAACTATCCTTAATATGCCCCCTCAAACTGAACATAGGCAACTGAAGTGATAGTTTGTCTTTGAGGAACAGAAAACGAGACTTGGATAGAGATTTAGTGCAGATATCGGCAATTTGATCATGTGAACACACAAACTGAACAGTTACAGCTTTAGAGAGGACTTTTGCCCTATTAAAATGATAGTCAATCTCCACATGTTTAGTCCTTGCATGAAACAAAGGATTTTTGGCTAAGGAAATCGCATAAATGTTATCACACCACAATTTTGGAGGATAAGGGAGAGAACACCAACATCAACAAGCAATTTACAAAGCCAAGAAAGCTCAGCAGCAGTGCTAGCAAGAGAACAATACTCTGCTTCAGTGGAGGTACGAGCCACTGTTAGTTGCTTTTTAGCACTCCAACTAATAAGAGAGTTCCCCAAAAAAATACAAAACCCTCCAGTTGATATTCTGTCCGAAGCACACCCTGCCTAATCAGCATTGGAAAAGACATTAACAGTGAGAGAACTTGAAGCTTTTGGAAACCAGAGACCTGAATCAAGAGTGCCTTTCAAATATCGCAATATTCTTTTGACTGCCTGCAAGTGAGACTGCCGAGGTTGATGCATAAACTGACAAACCAAGTTGACAGCAAAGGAGAGATCCGGTCTAAACCAAGTAAGGTATTGTAACCCTCCTACAATTGATCTGTACTCCTCTGGATTAGAGAGCAATGAAGAAGAGTGATCTAGTTTTGATGTACTTAGAGGTGTAGCACAAGGTTTTGCACCAGCCATGTTGGTCTTGGTAAGTAAATCAAGGATATATTTGGTTTAGGAAATGAAAATACCAGATGAGGACCTTTTTACCTCAATCCTAAGGAAAAAAATGAAGAGGACCCAAATCCTTGATTCGAAAGAGAGAACTCAATTGAGCTATTATGTCCTTGCAAGCTTGTGAAGATGGACTCGTGACCAAGATGTCATCAACATAGATTAGGATAAACACCAAAGAGGGATCCTTCTTGACAAAAAGAGAGTGATCATTCTGTGATCCATGAAAGCCCATTGAGTTAAGTGCACCGTGAAGCCTCTCATACTAGGCTCGAGGAGCCTGCTTTAGTCCATAAAGGCTCTTGTGTAGCTTGCAAACATAGTGTGGCTTTGTAGGGTCTTGAAAGCCAAATGGTTGTTGCATAAACACATTTTCAGAGATATTGCCATGTAAAAATGCATTTGTAATATCTAGTTGGTTGAGAAACCAATCATACTGGGATGCAAGTGTGAGAAGAAGCCTGATAGTAACTGGTTTAGCCACAGGACTGAAAGTTTCTGTATAATCTAAACCCTCCTGTTAATAAAAACCCTTGGCTACTAAACGAACCGTATATCTATCAATAGAACCATCAGCTTTCCTTTTGATTCGGAACACCCATTTGTAGCCAACAGGATTTTGAAAAGGATGTGGGGGAACAAGAAACCAAGTTCTTGTGTTAACCAGTGCATTAAATTCCTCTTGCATAGCCTGTCTCCAGTGAGGGTATTTGGAGGCATGGAGATAAATAGCAGGAAGATAATCTGCAGAAATATGTGAAGGAGAGGATGTTTAGTGGCTGAATAGGCTTTGGGTTAAAAAATGCAGGATATGGATCTTGTTTGCATAAGGTGAGTGTTTAGAGGAGGGGTTGGTGAGATATGTGGGGAAGGAGGAAAAACAGGGTGGAGGGAGGTAGTAATATGAGAGGAAGAGGTTGAGTTAGGAAATGAGGCAGGTTGGTTGGTTGAGGTAGGAGGAGGAGAAATATAAGATGATGCAGTGAGCTTGGTGAAGGTAAGAGTGGAAGGAATGAGAGAGGAAATTGGAGAAGATGAGGAGAATGAGGATGAAACTAGACAAACTTCATGAAATGGGAAGGTCAGTTCATAAAAAATGACATGCCTCGAAATATAAACCTTTTTGGAGTGAATATCAAGACATTTATAGCCCTTGTGATTGAGACTATAGCCAAGAAAGACACAGGGCTTACTTTTGGGTTCAAGTTTAGAAGCTACATAGGGTTTTAGCCAAGGAAAACACCTGCACCCAAAAACTTTAAGGGTTGTATAATTTGGAGACTTGCTAAAAAGTTGTTCCCAATGACAGGATCGAGACATAGTAGGCAATCTGTTGATGAGATAAATTGTTGTGGAGAATGCTTCAACCCAGTAAACATGAGGGACATGAGAAGCAACTAAAAGTGTGTGAGCAACTTGTACTAAATGTTGATGGTTACGCTCCACACAACCATTTTGTTTTAGTGTGTGAGGGCATGAGAGTTGATGATGAATACCATTGTCTTTAAGATATTAAGTAAACACGAAACTAAGGAATTCACCTCCAGAATCAGATCGTAAAGTGACAACTTTATTATTGAATAAAGATTCAGCAAGAGCTTTGAATTCAACAAAAGTTTTGAATACTTCAGATATACATTTGATCGGAAAGAACCAACTATATCAAGTGAAATCATCCATTATAAGAAGATAAAACTGATAGCCAGATACAGAGAGCAGTGAAGCTGGACTCCAAACATCTGCGTGTAAAAGTTCCAAAGGTCTAATTGTAACACTAGAAGTTGATAGAAATGGCGGTTTTGAGCTTTTACCCAATGCACAATCTGAACAGAAAGTTTTATTTATACTAGTAGTGAGAGGAATACTAGACTTAGAAACAAGTTTATGTAAAACTTTGAAAGAGGGATAACCTAATTTTGATGCCAAATCTCTAGAGAAGCTTTGACAGTGGCTGCACAAAGCTTAAGCGAACCATCATTGACAGATGCAGTGAAAGGATAAAACCCATTTTGTACAGGTTCTTTAAAAAAGCGTCTTCTCCGAAGTAAGATCCTTCACAGTGAAGTGAAAAGGATATAGATGAATTGAACACCAATTATCAAGGATAAATTTATTTGCAGAGAGTAAATCTTGCTTTAAATCAGGCACATGTAACACATCATGCAAAACAAAGCGATGCTGAGGAGTTAATATAGAGGAAGAACCATAATTAGATATAGGCAAACCTTTGCCATCACCAATGTAGACTTGTTCAGGGCCTGTGTATGGTTTTGGATGTTGAAGATTCACCATAGAACTTGTCATATATGAGCTAGCTCCCGGATCAAGAAGCTAAGAAGGAGAAGCAGTCTGTGAAGGATTAGCACACATAGCCATTTAAGAATGGCGATTACCAAACTAAGGATTCATACGGTGAGGGCAATTAGATGCTTCATGATCATACTGACGACATATTTGACAAGTGGTTCGTTTTCCACTGAAATTAGAACCCGAGCAGCCTCCACAATTATTCCTCTGAGTATAACGATTGTAATTCTGACACTGATTGTTTGTTGGAAATGTGCCCTAAAACCAATCATATGATGATACTTTATGGACATTTCACATGTTAAACTAATCTAGTTTAATATTAAGGGCAAACATTATTGTTTGAGCCATCTCATATAAATGTTATATGCTTAAACGATAAGTCCAAGGAATATGTGATTGGAAGAATGCGATCTAAAGAAGTTAGATTCATAAGACCATTCTTTCGTTGACACATCCTAAACGTTCCTGATCATAGGATTGTCAATTGGGCATTGACAGTCCGTTAAGATCAGTACGTGCTATGTCTTCTCTCAGGGAGAGTGACTAGTCTCGAGTCATTGGTGTGTGTGACATCAAGACAAGTACGTAGGTGCTCAATAGAGAATGAGTTCACTGAACACGATCAACGAAGAGTTCTCATATTCATGTCACATGAGAACTCATGGTTGGGATAATGCAAATTAGTCTTTTGACCTGAGGCATCACAGTTGTCTTGTGGTTAGGTCCTTAATCTTTGATTATGTCAAAGTCACTCCATCAGGAGGGTGTCCACGGCATCGTTGGGGTTAAGCCACTTAGCCATAGAGGCAAGTGAATGCGCAACAAGGGATCTCTAACCTTCAAACTGTTTGAGGGAGAATACTCTATGATATGATTAAGAATCTTTGGCCAAAGTATGAATGAGATTTAGGAATGTGTTCCAAATCACATTCAAGGTAATCATATAAGCGCAAGACTCACATTGGATAGTAGACATGAATAAACTATCAAACCAAACAATGTGGTCAAGAGTATTGTATTAGAGAAAGACCGTATTGCATTTGTAATCCTAAAACTGAATAGGTTCTCCACCTCTTCTGATTAGCTTGGGTAACCATGACATGCTGCTAGGCGTCAACCATGGTTTGTGGAAGCCCTAAAAGTGTATTATCACTAACGGGAGAATTGAAAGTAAGTTTCAATTCACAATCGATTTGAAAGAGTTTGAATCGCCCACTGCCTCGCTAAAAGGAACCTAATGGATCGTACACCGTGTAAGGTAGAGATTGAAGATTCAACGAAGATGAGTAAGAATAATTAAATGGTTTAATTATTTATGGCAAGGATTAATTAATATGTTAATTAATCAAACGAATAAGTTCGTTAAAGACCTCGGGATAGTTTTGGACCTTAAGGCCCAATGGGCTTCGAACGTCAAGTCCATTGACTTAAGTTGTATGACAACTTAATGAATAATGATTCACAAAGGCCCAAATAGCCCAATAAATCCCCTTAGGCCGGCCATTTAGAGGAAGGTAGTGAACTTGGCTTAATTGCAAGTTTGCCACTCCATTGTGAGGTGGTATAAAGACATCTTTATAGCCATTTCATCCTTAGGGTTTTTCTTAGGAGTAAAGATGAGAACACAAACCTCCATTTGCTCTCAAAGAGACCGGCCACCTTGGAGGGATCATCTAGCAATCAAACTCCTCCAAGGTCACTCATTTCTTCTACAATATGCCTTGGTGTGGAGACTTAGAGGTTCTCAATTTTGGGAACTTGGAGAAACCTTTTCATCCATCCAAATCCATGGATCTAAGATGCAAGGAATGAAGGCCCTCTCTTTGGGTGATTAGCCTTTGCTTATGCAAAGAGGAATCTACAAAGGTATTGATTTCTCAACTCACTTTGTTTTGAGTTAAGTCTTGGTTCACCTATCTACTAGGCTTTGAAGTTCATGGGTTAAGTTTTGTTTTTGAGTGCATATAAACATGATTCCGCCTTTTAATTGTTAATTGCATGTTGTTGATGTTGCTCAAATGAACTTGTTTTTCACAAATCTTCCTTCATTGTTACCACGATATATGGAGAAATTGCCTTTATTTTGAAAATGCCTAGGGTTTGATTACTTGCGATCTTGAGAACGGCCTTGATACTGATTAAATTGAGATGAATTCTAAGCAAGAAAGGCGAAAGAGCCAGAATTGGAAGTCGGTGTAGGTAGAATGCCAGAGGATGATGCAAGATTCGAATTGAAGGCCTGAAAAACACCAGAGGATGTAGTAGCTTTCTTGCGAGTGGCAAGCTGTATTTCTTTGCTCAGAAGTAATACATGTAGCTCATCAAGTGTTTTAGAACTGAGACACAATTGGATCGCATCAACAAAGGAATCATACTCCGGTGAGAGACCATGAAGTGTTACAGAAATTAGATTAGAATCTTTAACCAGAGCTTCGGCGTTGGCAAGAGCATCAGCGATCTCTGCTCCGGCGTTGGCAAGAGCATCAACGATCTCTTCAATTTGTTGAAGATAAGTAGCAGCAATGGAATCGCCTTTTGAAATGCTGCGAAGACGAGATCGAAGTTCATGAATGTGAGACTGAGAAGCCGCTGCAAGGCGCGATTCAAGCTTAGACCATAACTCTCGAGAGGAATTGACACCAACAGTATAGGGAATTAGGGATTCAGAAAGTGTGAAGTTGATCCAGATGAAAATATTTTGATCATTCTCATACCAAGAAACATAGGCAAGGTTCAAAGTGCGATTGCCGGAAGAATCAAGGGGAAATTGAGGCGGCACCGCCGTAGATCCATCAATGAGACTGGTAAGATTATAGCGACGAAAGATTGGTGTAAAGAGAGCACTCCAGGTCAAGTAATTTGTAGTGGTGAGCTTGATTGGTACCATAGATCCGATTTTTTGGATCGTGATACAAGTAGAACTTGAAGAATTAGGGTTTGGAGAAGGAGTCGAAAGGGGATGAATTAGAGAAGCCAATTCCGATGAAGGAGACGCCATGGCTGAATTGATGAGAGAAGCTCGAAGAGATCAAACACAATTGAGAAATCTCGAGAAATCGATCAGAAAATCAAAGAAGAGAAAGATCGCAGTAGGAAGCGAGAGGGTTTGGATGAAAGAGAGAAAAGTCGATAGACAGAGGCAGGTGATACCATATTAGGAAAGTATTTCCATTACATTGAATAATTAGAGTACAAAGATATTTATACAAAGAGCTATATTTTGACAGCTCATCAAAATCTAACCTATAACTATCCAATAACAAACTAAATGTCCAATGATTAATTACAACAGAAAATCAAGATAAACTATCCTTAATATACCCGACCACTTTTTTTTAATCATTTGGTAAAGTTTTTTGACCCGATAGAAAATGGTTCATCCAACAAATATCCGTCAAGTAAATAGTAATTTCTGATAGTGTCTCCTACACTATATGTCAACAACTTGAGGGCTGCTCAAGAGTGAGGAGTAGGAGGGGAAGATTTATTCCTAATATCAAAAAACTTTACAAAGAAATACATGGTTGGATTGGACCCAAGTGATAAGTAGTTCGTTGGACCTTTCTTGCTTGCACATATTCAAGCCAAAGTTTGAACCTACCCACATTGATTGGAAATTCAAAATCCAAGAAGATACAAACATAATCTGGATCGTATCTTTAATAACGCACTTACATATTTTAAGTCATATTTGCAAATCGGTATTGAAGTGGCAAGTGCAAGAACTAATACAGCAGTCACGTTGCTGTCAATTGACGCTCTCTAATCTTCCAATATTTGTCCAAGAGTACTATTTCTCTGAGTAATGATCGTTATAATTTGAGTGATGCTAGAGAAATTATTTTTTTAGATCATATTTTGCATGTGTTGAAGCATTGATGGTTTGATTTATTCTTTAAATCATAAAAAATGAAATTCAATCCATTCATCGTTATATTATGTGGTTTTCAAAATATAATCTTCCTAACATTTTCTTATTATAGTTGCACATTTAAATCAGATGATGATGAATAATTCTTAATAGTAATTATAAAAAAAAAACAAAAAAGAAGAAAGTAGCCGTCTCCTCTTAATCTTACCAAGCAATGATATCATATTGGAGACATTGTCAAAGGTAAAATGCCATCAGACGCCCACAACAGGACGTGGTTTAATTTGGCCGCCTCCGGTACAAAAAGCACCAGCCAATAACTGCTACTAAACATGGAGACAAATGGTATGGTAGAGATTTTTCTATTTTTAAATTAGTGTTACTGTTTTATTTATTCCTTTTGAACTGCTCCCCCGAATTCCCACTTCATCATCTCTTAATCATACTATAGCTAGTTGTTTAATTGGAGCTTAATTAGCTTGGTTCAATTCAATGAATGGATAATTGATATTCTCTCGGTCTCTGTTTTTCATCTTGCATTCTTTCTCTAACTACTTTAAAATGATATTTGGAATTTGAGATGATAATAAGACAGTACGAGCAACAACTGCCTAGAGCAACGCTGATCAGTCTCGATTAATATGGAGGGTTATAACTATGGTGGCACTGGCAGATGATCGAGAACTTAACGTACTCTGACACATAATCGGTGTTTGACTGTTCTAATCCCTTTTCTTGAAGCAAAGAATGCACACTAAAGTAAGTTAGACACGGGATAATTAGCTCATCACCTCTAGATAGCTATGGAAACGAAGCAAACTAACAAATTAATCACATCATCAGTTTCCAATTATTAACCTGTCAATTAATAGGGTAGATAAAAGAGCTGACGTATAGGATGTGTAGTAATTAAGAGAGCTCGTTTCTTAGAGCATATAATTTGCAGTGTGGTATTTAGGTTTGAAATTATTACATGAAGGTGTGAAACTTTAGACTTGACATTCGTGTCGTATTTCTCACGTTCGTGTTGTTTTCGTGACATATCTAATGTGGAGCCAAAAATAATCATAAGGCGACACGTGAATTTTTGGATAAAAGGACAAAATCACCCCTGAGACACACCGGTTGTCCTACGCGCAAGCAATGGACAATCAGCCAAGAGTGTTCAAAATAGGTAACAAATTCCAAATTATCTCACCCATTTTCACACAAAAAATCTCTAAGGGCTGGCCACCTCCATTCCCTATATATATGACCCTATTTTCTCTAAAAAGCTAGTTCCACACTCTTGCAAAACTCCAAAAAACTCTCCAAACACTTTTCTCTCTAAATTCTAACTTTGGCATCGGAGGTTCTTCGGCCAAAGCCCCCTCCCCCCCATTCATCGTGGGCGCGTGAGGCTCTTGGCCTTGACCTAAGGTGTTATTTGTTTTGTAGGTGCAATTTTGTCCAAGAACAAGGAGGAAGAAATTTGCATCCACAAATTGGTGCTTTCATTGAGAGTTGAAATTCACACTCGTAGAAGACTCTTGCATAAAAAGGTTTTTTCTCTATTTTCTAGTCCACCTGTATTTTTCGTATGTTCTTATTATTAGAATTTTTTTTATTTGTAATGATTCTTTAATACAACGAAAAAGAGAAATACAATGGCTAGAAATTTAGAAAACTCTATGAGTGAAAATTTCAATATTCAAGAAATGGGATTGCGACAATCCACAAGACTAAATGTGATCCTAGGGGAGCGGCACCACCACCACAAGGTTCCACCACGGGAACCACCGCGGTGACCACCTGCGGCGAGGTCCATGGCACCATTACCACAGCCTGAGCCGTGCCATCCAAGGCTCATGGCACCAAGGCCATGACCCAAGCCATGTCACTCCAAGCCTAACGTGAGCCCAACGCGTTGCCAAGCCGAGCCCTAGCCTCGCACCCACGTGTGTCACACGCTGAGCAGCTCACTCCAGTGGCCCAACCTACTTCCACTGAGCAGCCTACTCTCATGGCCCAACCTGCTCTCGCTGAACAGTCTGCTCTTGTGGCCCAGCCTGCTCTCGTGGTCCAGCCTGTTCCCACTGAGCAGTTTACTCCCATGGCCCAACCTGCTCCTGCAGCCCAGTCTGCTCCCATGGCCTTACAAGCAGCATAAATTGGTCCAAGACTAATTCAACCGTCCCGGCTCCAAATTTTCAAACCGATGATCAAACCGGGAGCATTTTCACCATATTTTTCTACGGATTTGACATTTCCCAGCTCAAATCTCCCACCCGGAGTCTACCATACTTCCACTGCTCAAGAAGAAACATTCATTCCAAGCTCATCCAATCCAAATGGCGAACAACACTTGTCTCGACAAGTCATAGAGTATATGAGCGCCCTAGCACAGCAGACGACCTTGGTGAACCAGCTCTTGCAGCGCACCAAAATGCAACGTGTTCCAAACGAGGTATCCCGAAGGAGGACAAGGGCAGACGAAGAACCTTTCTAGGAACGTCCCGACAAACAGCCATTTAACCAGCCACGAACCGAGCGTTTGGGCATAGTACATTCCCGATTGGGCTTCCGAGATAGCGTATACTCCCGTCTTAGCACGTGAAGGAGCATGCACGCTCGACTAGGCCCATGGACGAGCATACACTCACGTTGGGGCCACATTCTGTTAAGCGAAGTGTTCATTCGTGGCTAGGCACATTCACGTTGGGGCCACATTACATCGGAGTAGGCAGCACGATGGATGGAGAAAAGCAGTCACTCAATCTGGCTCAAGTTCAACCAGCAGCCTGCGAAATCCCTCGCCTGCTAGGAATCCAGCACATGCATCACTGCCGCAGCATAGACGAGCCGAGCATGTAGAGGAGCAGCCTAGACCAGTAGGTCAAGACTGGGGGCATCTGAGAGCTCCGCCACACCAACAAAGGCAAATTTAAGAAGAAGTGGAGATGCTCTTAAACAAGCAATCACGTGATTTCCAATGCAACAAAGTGGCCGATAAGGCTCTACGATGGGACATGACCAACAGAAGAAGGTCATCCTTCACGGATGAGATCGAGCAAACAGAGCCTTCACGCGAGTTCAGCATACCACATTTCACATTTTTCAAATGGGATGAAGACCCGGAGAAACACTTAAAGCACTACCGAAGCGCAATGACCTTGTATCGAAACAATGACGATCTTATGTGCAAGATATTTGCCACCACTCTACAAGACGAGGCGCGAGATTGGTTCTACACCCTGCCGCCACAATTTATAAGAAGTTTCAACGAACTTTCTTTGGTTTTTACCAAAGAATATTCATCCTATAGCTCGATCAAAAAGAAGTCCGACCATTTGTTCAACGTCAAGAAGAATCCAAAAAAGCCGTTTCATGACTATGTGAAGAGATTCAAAGTAGAGAAGGCAAACATAGTCGGATGCAACGACTCGATAGCTAGAGCAGCCTTCCAAAAAGGACTTCCAGCAGACCACCCGCTATTCGGAAAATTGATCATGAAAGAAGATCTAACTCTAACAGACTCTTTCACTCTGGCAGAGAAGCATGCACTTTGGGACGAGGCACGTTAATGCACATTCAAGGACTTGAAGAAGTACCCGACATCACCTCCCTACTATCCAAACTGTAAGTAGAGGAAGACTGATTCACATGTTTGACGGTATCTGAAACAGTAATAAGCTCTACCATTATACGAGAAGAGATGGGGGTCCGACTACTTGTATTCCACAGTTCAAAAGCTTTCCTCGATGTTATCAGAAATTCAAAAGCTAACTTTGGCAATAGTTGTTGCAACCCGAAAGCTTAAGTTTTAACTTCAAACGCACACAGTCATCCTCATGACGCATTATTTCGCCGAATCCAAACGCACGACGATAAAGGCGTAAACCTTGGCGGATGCAAAAATTTTTGACGAATGTAACAACTCGGCCCAAAAGACACACCAAGGGCAGACGAACACTGGAATGACACACTCGGAAAAAAGTTTTGTCCTCGTCACCCCAAAAAATTCTACATAAGAGCAACATGTACGGGTAGTTGATCACTACCTTCTGCTGCGCGTCACACAGCCCTAGCTAACCCTTGCTCCATAATTTAACTCTAGAATAGTCCAATATCGGCAGTTGAGCATCTCTTGCTATGTGTAACATGGCCCTAGCTCCACGACACTCTACCATACACCAAGATGTTAAGAAGTTAGTACAAAAGTGCAACTGCTGTTAGCGCTACAAGTCGATACCAGCATTGGCTGCCAGTGAGCTACACCCGCATATGAATCCTTGGCCGTTCATGTAGTAGGTAATCGACCTGGTAGGACTTATGCTGCCTATTTCTGAGGGCAAAGACATGATGATCGTGGCAACCGACAACTTCACCAAATGGGTAGAAGCAGAGCCCAAGACGACCACGACTCAAACGGACATAGAGCACTTCATATAGAGGAACATCATTTGCCAATTTGGCATGCCACAGTCCATCGTCATTGACAATGGCCCGCAATTCGTGGGCAAAGGTATGGCGAAGTTCTTCCAAAAGTATGGCATCAAGCAGCATATGTCGACGCCAAGATATCCTTAAGGCAATAGGCGGGCCGAAGCATCCAACAAGATGATCCTCGACTACCTCAAGAAATCCCTCACCAACAAAAAGGGAAAATAGCCAGACGAACTTCTCCGATGTCTATAGGCATAATGCACCACCAAAAGACGAGCAACCGGTAAGACTCATTTCTCTTTGGCATTTGGCTCAGAAGCAATCATTCATCCCAATGTCATCAAGTCAAGTATCACTGTTCTACTACCAAGCATTGAGAAAAACAGTAAGAAGATGGCCACAAGCTTAGATCTGGCAGAGGAGAAGCGCAAGTAGACCATCACCCGTATCGCAGCTTAACAGCAGCAGCTTCTCTCTAGCTACAACAAAAAGGCCAAGATTCGGCAATTCCAGCTCGAAGATCTAGTCTTAAGAAAAGCCTTCATCATTGCCCACAGAGAAGGCTCCAAAAAGATGGATCCCATCTAGGAAGGTCTGTACAAGATTAGCAGAGTAGGCGGCAAAAGTAATTACACCCTTGCCACCATGAAACAACAAAAAGATCGAAAAGCAATGGAGCGCCTACAATCTGAGGAAGTACCATGTGTGACCTCCCACTACATCAAAGCCCGAAGACTTAAGCAGCTCGATGTGGACCACCTTACAAGCCGAGGACTATCCAGTTGTTATGCAGTTCCTACCTTATAGCTAAGTTCTCGTTCGTTTCACTCATTTTTCAATGAGGAATTCAGAAGTAATCATAACTTGGCTCGGTTGTATGCTTACAACAACTGGTCACTCCTTTACTTCAAAAGAAGACCGCGCCCTTCTTAGAGACTCATCGCAGGAATTACGCCCTTCGAGGGACCAACCATGCTCTCTAGTGCGAGAGGGTAAACTAATTCCCCGACACCCACATAGGTCAACTCTCCAAGACAGGAGGATAAACTCTACAATCCGAATATCCAGACGTGGATAAGCTTGGTTGCCCTATTATAATTAGATGCACAATGGATTTTGGGTCTCTTGGCCTAATCCGTGGGGAGCCAGGTCCTAGAGATAGAGGGTGCACATTATGCAGTACATCCGATAAATAGCTGCCCTGGAACCCTACTTGTCAATGAGACTCAAAGCATGCATGTGTTTTTTTCCAAAAAAAGGCCCCTTCAATTTTCTTCAAGTGTTATATTGTCTTCAAGTGAAATGGTATTAGAACTTTGGCTTGATCTATTATCTTCAAGTGTTATATTGTCTCCAAAAGTTGTAGTAAGGTTTTTAAATAGTTTTTACTTAATGTAGAAGTGTGAAAAAACATAATATATATATATATATATATATATATGTATATGTATAGTTACAAATGCTTGTAATGACATGCTTTACAACTTTTGTGAAGTGGTCAACTGCGAAATTCACCACTATAATCTCATAAACCATAGATTGAAATTTAACTATTGATTGTCGTTTACATTTAAGCTCCATCTTTCTCATCGAATTTCTTTTTTTTTTTTTTTTCAAATTTTGTTTTTTAAAAACATAATCTTTCATATGCAAAAAGATGGATGGTTCAGATCATTGTTATTACGTTCCATTTTCTACCGTTAGTGAAAATACTGCTCAGAATTTATAATGTCTCTAAAAACTATATGACATCGACTCATATTTTAAATAACACTAAACATCGGAACGTGATATCAACTACCATAATTATTCATTTTTCTACATCTGCTAAAAGATCATATTTACAAAAAAAAAAAAAAAAAAAAAAAAAAAAAAAAAAAAAAAAAAAAAATCTGAAGAACAAAATCTAGTGAGGATAATAGAGCGTAAACGGCAATCGACAGTTAAATACAAATCTATTGCCATGCCATAGAAAGTAATGAAATATTTACTTACCACTAAGAATTATGGTTTATTTCATAAAAAATATCCTGCAGTATTTGATTTATTTCATAAAAAAATCCTGCAGTATTTGATGGTTTCAATAATGCTGATTGGAACAATATATCAAGTGATCTCTTTCTACTACTGGTTATATTTTTACATTAAGTAGTAGTGTTTTATGTAGGAAATCAAAGAAACAAAATATTATTGCTAATTCAAGCATGGAGTTTGAACTTATTGCTTTGACATTAGCCACTCAAGAAGCATAATTGTTGAAACATTTTTTTATATGAGATCCCACTTTGGAAAAAAACAATAACATTTATTTTAATTCATTGTGATAACACTGCTACTATCAGCATGGTGAAAAATCGTTATTATAACGGCAAATCCAAACCTATAAGAAGAAGACATAGCATTATGGGATCTCTTTGAGCAATGGTACCATTACTGTGAATTATATTATATTTGATGATAATCTTGCAAATCCATTAACCAATTCCTTGGCAAGAGAAAAGGTCAGGAGTAGATCGAAGGGGATGGGACTATAGCCGGTACATTCATGAGCCATGTATGTGGACACCCAACCCAATAATTAGAGATCTTAAGAACTGGGTTCAATGAAAAAATGAATCATATGATGACCGTAAGAGATGCACTATTTTTTTTTCCTCATCTCTATGGTGTAGTGCATTTATCCTATACTAGTTTTTTGGAGGTTGAATTTATTTAAACTCTTAATAAAATCTGTAGTTCATTTTGAGTGAATTGTTATAATTATATGAGCATCCTTGACAAATTTTGCCTATATGAGTGTGAGAGTGGGGCCCCTTTTTATGAGAATTGTGCTTGTTCTCAAATACGCTCATAAAAACCAGGATTAGCACAAGGGTGTAACATGCTAGCTATTAAAGAAATTAACACCTGGATTATTATGCGTGAATAGTAATTCTTATTTTCCCTTAAACAGTTGTAGTTCAAGTCTGAGACCACTATCAACTTTGGTGTAGGAATTCTTGTTTAACTAATAAAGGTTCAATGCTGGGTCACAACTTTGTGATGCATAATGATTCATCTTTGGCCAATATTATTTTTCTTTATTTCTTCTCAATTAATATAAAAAACAAGTGGGGGAATGTTGGGGCATTTAAATAATAAATAAATTATAATTGCCATTATTTGTTGCTAGTGGAAATTAAGATGTAGTTTATTAGCCATTCATCTTATGTAACTCTTATAACTCTTTTGCTTGTTAATTTGTGTTCATTACCCTATTCACTAAGGGTGATAATAAATTTGTAATTAGTAGCATTTTCTCCATCATTTTTTTTATTCATTATCGCACTACCCAGTTTCTTCTACTACAATTACTTTCTACACTCCATCTTTTCATTTTTACTTGTTGTCAAAGAAATGTGTTTGCGTTGTGGAGCTTTAGACTCTTCCTTTTTGTGCATATACATTTGAGTCACACAACAATTCATTTGGCCTGTTGTATCATGGGGGAACAGGTCAAGAGATATACTTCTGCACCGGTTCATGGACTTTGTCAAACCGCAGTGAGCTTGAATCTCCTTAAAGAGAACGAGATACCCGCATTTCAGCCTATTGTCTACGTGATTCTTAGAAGAATATCATAATTTCCTTGTAATTTTCTCAACAAATAGTAGCCCTAGCTAGCTATCTTACTTATCATGAAGTGTATGCAGAAAATAATCACAAATACAAATAAAGATGATGACAAATAATATTAAAAATGATTCACTATAATAAATCTATAATTTGTGTTCATTACCCTATTCACGATAATAAATCTGTAATTAGTAGCATTTTCTCCATCATCCTTTTTATTCATTATCCCACTACCCAGTTTGTTCTACAACATTTATTTTCTACATTCCTTCATCTTTTCATTTTTACGTATTGGCCAAAGAAAGGTGTTCTTGTTGTGGAGTTTTAGTCTCTTCCTTTTTGTGCAGATAGATTTGAGTCACATAAGGATTCATTTGGGCTATTGTATTCTGGAGGGGACAAGCCAAGGGATATATTTTGAACCACCGACTTGTGGACTTTGTCAAACTGCAGTGGGCTTGAATCTTCTTAAAGAGAATGAAATACCTGTGCCTCAGCTTAATTGTCTACGTGATTCTTAGAAGAATATCATAATTTCTTTGCAATTTCCCAACAAATAGTATCCCTAGCTATCTTACTCATCATGAAGTGTCTGCAGAAAATAATCACTCACACATAGAGATGATGACAAATAACAACTGGAAACAAACCCAAAATTAGGGGCAGAAAGAAATTATGGGTAAGAATACAAAATTAAATAAATAAGATAGTTAAAAATGGAACCATTTCTTAGCCGGCTAGATGAAAAAGTCCTCCAACAAATGCCAAAACTGTGTTCTGCTTATTATAAAGCCACAACATATAGCAATGCTAGTGTGCCTTGTAGTTGCATCTACATTTCACACATAAATTGGTTTCCTCCCTACATATAATACAACCAACCCTCTATCTCTCTATTGATTCTTCGGCTTAGTGATTCCAAGTGAAGAAAACCATAAGAAATTCAGTTGGGGAACAAGGTGTTTTGACATGGAATCTTGGAGACCAAGAACCCCAGAGACGAGCTCAAGTGATGAAGATCAAGTCACATCAGATTATCACAATTCAGGTGCTACAACGGTGAAACGAAGCTATGAATGCACGTTTTGCAAGAGGGGGTTTACCAACGCTCAAGCCTTGGGAGGTCACATGAACATCCACAGGAAAGATCGAGTCAAACCGATGCAACACGTCTCAGGTACATCATCACTTATTGCAAACCACTACTCGAATGAGGATCAATACATATCCATGAGTACTTCTCATCATCATCATCAATATAGTAGCGCACCACTTTCAAGCCAGGGATTTTCTGGGTACTACCCAGTTTTGGATCAGATGAATTACCAAATGCATTTTCAGCCAACTGGGTCTAACCCTAGAATCCCATACGGTTATGACCTTGACGATTCATCGGTTGGGTCAAGGTCACACTCTTTGGGTATGAACCAAGAACTTTGGGGTACGAATTTGAGCTTGCAGTTGGAGGATGATGAATTCAGAAGGGGTGTGAGGAGTAACGATGAAGTGGATTTGGAACTTCGACTTGGGCATGGTTAATTTATTTTAACCTACCTAGGATATATTAGTAACAAGAAACTCCTCCAGCAGCTAGCCAACTATTTTCTTTAGCACAAAAAGGTATTTAAGAATTTCATCGTAAATACAAATATGTATTTGCCTTAAGTTGTCTAGGTTTGGTTACATAAATATCGGTAGGTCTCTATTTCAAATACAATGGAGGAGAAGACAATTTCCTTGTTACAATTAATTTGATTATTAAGTATTATTGCAATTTGTACAGCTTATTAACAATACCATATACGGACTTTTTGCTTATAGTTAATTTAGCACAAACTATAAACCATGCATGATGATATATAGCTTAACATAAGATTTGATAATATTATGATCGATTTCTTGTTACTTTCTACCGACTATATGTCTATTGCCCCTATCTGCTGCACTATGATC